>NC_141289.1:1805000-2332500 GCF_037954325.1 Fistularia commersonii | reverse complement strand
AAACTCACAGACGGACGCAATTTTATTTCATTTTAAAAGTGGGCGTCGCTGTTAAAAGGAAAATTAAAATGTTAAAAAGTCGCCCTAAAGTTTGCCGACGATTTGTTTTTTTTTTTTTTTTTCTTTAATTTCAGCAGGTGACGGAGGGTTGTTTGTTTCCAGCTGCTCGCATTTACGGCCCGTCGGTCGCCCTCTCAGCTTCTCACACACACACACACACACACACGCGTGCAAACACACACCTGTCAAAACAGGCACACATGTCCTCACAGCCTGCGTCGGTGTGTGTGTGTGTGTGTGTGTGTCACAGCCACCTGTGAAATTAGCAACTGCACAGAGAGATCAACTCCCCCTCCCACACACACACACACACACACACACATCGTAAACACCCCCCACCGCCACCCCGACTCAGTTAACCCACCACTCTAACTTAATTTTCCCCTGTTTATCGAATGAAGGAGGTGGAAAATCAGCCGCCGCTTAACAAGTGGGAGGGCCGGGGGTTCAGACGGAGGTGAGGAGGAGACGAAGATTCACAGCTTTTTATTTTATCGCCGATTGATTTCACTGTTATTTGTTGTTTTTCTGACTTGAAAAAATAAGAAATGAAGATTATTATGATTATATTAATACTGCAGTATAGATATTGGTATTATGATTGTGTTTTAATACTTATTTACTTTCATGGTGAAGTTGTAAAAATAAATTATTTTAAAATTTTTATTGTTATTATAATCATTATAATCATCATTATTATATTGTTGCACTATAACAATATCGTTATTGTTATTATCATTATCATTGATATTATAACTGTTGATATTGTTTGAATAATTATTATTATGATGGTATAGTTGTAATAAAATGTTATTATGATCAGTACTATTAGTATATAGTTATAATCATCATTATTATATTGTATCACCATAACAATATCGTTGTTATCATCATCATTGGTATTATAATTGTTGATATTGTTCTAATAATCATAAAATTAAAAATATTATTTCAGTCCTAGAAGTACTTGTATTTTTTTTGTTGTTATTGTTTTGGTCATTATCATTATTATATTTTATATTTCTAAAAAAAACATGATCAGTACCACTGGTATTAATATTTTTATTGTTGTTAGTGTTTTAACCATTATTATGACGATATCATAATTATAAAATATCATTTTTATTATAATCTGTACTAGAAGTATTAGTATTTTTATTGTTGTCTGATAATCATTATTATAATTGTGCAACAATAACACTATTGTTACGATCATCATCATTATTATTATTATAGCAGTAGTACGTGTATTGGTGTTATTATTGTTTTTATAGTTATAATAATAACTATTAAAATGTTAAAATATTACTATCATCATCATTCTCATTATTCTGAGTATATTAAATAATCATTATCATAATAATTTTTAAAATTTTTATTGTGACAGTGTTTTTTTATTTTTTTATTGTGGAGTATTATTTCTGTTTTTTTTTTTTTTTTTTTTTCCGTGGACCATGTACGCATCGCCGTCGCACTGCCAGCCGGGTCCCTAACCACCTGTGACAAGGGTCGCCATGGCGATCTGGGTGGAGGGGGGGGGGGGGGGGACACCAGGACCCCGGTGACCCCGGTGACCCCGGTGACCCCCGAGCAACCGGGAGCCGGGGGTCACGGCGGGATTTAACCTCTGCCGACCCGTCAGACCCAGGAAGAGATGTCGCAGCGCACAAATGTATTTGAAATTTGACTGGGATTTGCTGTTTAATTTTAGAAAAATTACATTCAAGTTCTGGAAAAAAAATGGTGAATTTTGATTAAAAAAAAATTAGCAAATTAAAATTAAAAAAAGAAAAATAAACTAAATAAAAGGAAATCAAATTGAAAAAGGTTAATATTAATAAAATCAATGATAAAACATCAGAATACAAATCATAAAAATGTGGAAGTGAAGCTAATAATATGAAATAATATGAAATAATATGAATAATAATATGAAATAAGATTTCAAAATAAAATGAAAATCTAATAAAAATCTAAAAAATCGAATCTAATAAAAATTCTAGAAAAAACGTCAAATGTGGAATTTCAAATAAGACAAATGCCAGAATAATACATCGATATTAAATAGTAAGATATAGTAGAAATGATAAAAATAAAGACAAAATGTTGTAATAAAAAAAAATGTAAACAAAAATAAAGTAAAATCTAAGAATTTTCAGAACATTTTCTCAAATGTACTTACACTGAAACGTTGATAAATAGTCTTAAACAATCACTAAAAAACAAGAAAGTAATAGATGCCTGGGATTGGACTCCCCGCCATCATGGCATCTATGAATAGTTATTACCGTTTAATAACACGACCCGAGGGAGGTCGCGGTGCGACGGGGGGGTCGGCGGAGACGGAGACGTTCGAGGCGACGTGACGGCGAAAAAAAAAACCCCGTTCGCCGCCGCCGCCGCCCCTTCACCCGCCTTGATGGATGCTTTTAATCCCGCCAGCCGTTTTCATAACGCGATAACGACGACGCTGCCGCCAAAGTCTAATGCCGTCAATCTGGCTCTGCTGGCCGGATTAAGAACGCCAGCTAAACAACACACACACGCGCACACACACACATTTGCGGTAGAAAAAAAAAAAAAGAAAAAGGAGCTGAAAGTGCATTTTCAAATTAAATTAACAAGAGGGAACTTTCCATCTGGAGACGCGGCGACGGGGAACTACTTCCTGTTGTGACCGACTACTTCCTGTTGCGACCGAGGCCGAAGGTCGCTGTTAATTCGAAAACGATAATTACATATAGTTGCGGCTGATTAATGAACAAAAAAATTAAAAAAGAAATATTATAAATAAATATAAATATTTACAAATTTATCAGGAATGATTAGCAAAAAAAATGGATGATTAAATTTAAAAAAATTATAATATTATCTTTTTTAGATACACACATTAGCAAAAAAAAATGGATGATTAAATTAAAAAAAATTATAATATTATCTTTTTTTTTTTTTTTTTACACACGCACACACAAAAAAAGCAGATTTTTCATTTTTAAAAAATATAAAACGGGACAACAAAATTAGAAAAATTGGAAAAAAAAAGGCAAGAAATTATTTAAAAATAAATTCTTCCGTTGGGGGGGAGGGAGTGCATTCTGAAAAAAAAAAAAAAAAAAAAAAGAAACGAAAGAGTTCGGCTAAAAGCGAGAGGAAACCGTATTTTATCTGGATTTGAACCACCGATGAAACATCCTGTCGGTGTCCTTGTCCTCCTGCTGCCCCCTTCAGCTCATCCCTCTGCCTCCTCTCTCGCTCGGCTGCTCCCTCCATCTTTCTTTCTTTCTTTCCCCTCCATCTCTCCCTCTTTCTTTTCTCCCCCCCATGTCATCATCTAGCTTACTCTGCTCTCGGCTGCAGGCCATGCTGCCGCCGACAATCACATCAAACTCATTTGCTCTCCGCCGGAGCGGCACACACCCCCACCTCCTCCTCCTCCTCCTTGGGGTAACGTGCACACACACACACACACACGCGCGCGCTAACACACATGGGCGTGCACGGTTAAGTACAAATGGAAGCTACAGCTGCCAAATCTGCAGATATATGTTTTTTTTTTTTTGTTGTTTTTTTTCTTCCCCCTCACGTCTGGTTGCTGTTTTTTTTCCTCTCTCGGCGATGCGTTCGAGTGTTCCGCGTTCCCCGGAGCGCTGGTCGGGGTGGAGGTTAGCGGTCGGGGTTCGGCTACGCGGATGTCGCACGATGCTAAGCTAAGCAGGTGGGAGGCCCGGGAGCCACGGCAGGGGCGGAGCTTAAATGGCAGTTGATTAATTCGGCGTCGCTCGGAAAAAAAGAAGGGCGGCGTCGACCTTTAGCACACACACACACACACGCACACACACACACACACATGCACGCAATACATGCTCACTGGCGCCCCCGGTGGCCATCAGGAGAATTGCACCCATTGAACCCCTGCAGCTAAATGGGTTTTGTTTATAAAGAAGACAGGAAAAAATAGAAAATTCATTCATTCAGTCATTTAAATGTCAAAAAAGATGTTAAAAAAAAAACACACATTCATTCATTCATTCATTCATTCGCGGCTCAAATGTGGAAGACATGCAACCATTCACCTTCTCATTCAAATATCATGTAGACATGCAAGCATTCCTTCATTCAGTTGCTTATACAGGAACAAAGCAGCATAACAGTTATATCAAGAAATAAATTAAAAAGAATAAAATAAAATAAATATGAATATAAATATAGAGACAGTTAGAAGACAAGCGATAGCAAGAAAAAGATAGAAATATCGTATGGATATAAACACCAACGTGGATGTGGTTGCGCTCAGCGGCGCCCCCTGCTGGCCGGGAGGCCTGCCTTAAAACCCTCCGCTCATGACGATGCGCTTTTCCCGTCGAGTCATGCTTAGACGGCACAGCTGGATTAAAGATGGCCAACCTCTATAACATGCAAAGGCCTGCAAAAAAACACCCCTTTTTTTTTTTTTCTTTTTTTACACATACATTTTTTTTTTTTTTGTGCAAAATAACAGGCTATCGCTACATTGGCGTTTTCTTGTAACCCCCCCCGCCCCCCCTGCCGAAGAAACCCGGACCCCCTAAATCCCCATCCTTCCAGCGGATCACTGGTGAGTAAACACCAGCATCAGCTCATCAATAATTTACCGCAGCGTTCGGGCGGTGGGAGTCGAGGAGGAGACGGCTGGTGGTGGTGGTGGGGTGTCAAGGGGGGGGGGGGGCGTCTGCGCCTCTTCAGGCAGAAGCCTTTGTAGTCTCTCCACACACACACACACACACACACACACACACCACACCAGGCGTGCAGCAGATCTAATGTTGGCCCGGCTCCTCTCAGGTAACCAGATAGGGCTTTTATTCTCTGCAGAAAAAACTCCGGTTAAACCGCCGCCGTGTTTATCTCAGCGTTTAACCTCCTTTAGCGGACGCCATCTTTTTTTTCTTCTTTTTTTTTTTTTTTTTTCCTTCGTTTTTTTTTTTTTTTTTTACCCTGCGAGACTTGAAGGGGTTTTAGCGAGGAGGGCGTCCCGACGGGAAAACAGCCGGATGTGAAATCTCATCCGTCGGCGCCCCGAGACTTTTAACTGATTTTTATTTCTATCTTTTTTTTTTTTCTGATTTTTATCTTAGTTTAGAGAAGAAAAAAAAAAAAGTAAGAATTGCTATTTAGGCAGAATTAATTCACAATTTCTTTTGCATATTTAAAAAGGGAAGCGTTTTTATTTTCTTGCCTTTTTTTTTTTTTAATAAAAAAACACATCAAACTCAGATTTAATAATAAAATTATATTTACATATATTTTTTGTAATACTTTTAAGTTATTTCTGAAATACTTTTCTTACAGTAATTAAAGCAATTTCCAAGTTATCTAACTTATTAATGCATTTCACTGAATAATTTAGGGTGTTTTTCCGTAACTTTAACAGCATTCATCTTTTGCAGATTTTTTAACCATTTTCCTGCCATTTCCTTTTATTTGTACCTTTAAATTATTATTTTTGATGATTTTTAGCGAATTGCCATCAAGTTCATGGAATTCGTTTTGTGTTTTCAGGCAATTTATGAGAAAAATACTCAAATATATGGATTTTTAATCCATAAATACAATCCAAATTACTGAGAAGTTATTTGTAATATATTATTATTTATCAAAAAATATGACATTTATCAACGAGTTAGTAATAATAAATTAATAATGTTTTATCTGCTTATTTTGTGGGATGTTTTTGACAATTAGGTGAAAATGAAACACCATGAAAATGACCATTTAATATGATTTCAATATAATTTAGTTATTATTTTAATACAGCTACTATTTTCTCACTTTTTTTTTTCACACTTTCAGGGACATGTGAAAATTCATAGTGATTTTCAGTCATTTTAAAAAAAAAATTGACACTAAAAAAAAAAAAAAAAAATCATAAATTTGGAATTTACACTTATTTTATCTTATTTTAACCCGGGTGGGGTTAAGAGGCGTAGCTTCCTGAATTTTGCTGCTAGGGATCGACGCCACCGGCCCCCCCGAAGCCCCCAAACCCCCAAACTCCCACTTCCTGGGACGAATTAGATATAGGCCTCGGCGGTGACGGCTCACAGATGGCAGTGCCGGAGCCTCACAGATGGTCTTATCTGCGACGTGGCACCCCCACCACCGCCCACCCGACCACCCCTTCTCCACCCCCCCAACCCTCAGCGACACGCAGATGGTTCGGTCCACCTCCCGCGCTTCAAACCGGGAGGAGGGGGCGCTGGAAACTTTAGGGGGGGGGGGGGGGGGACGGCGGCGACCGTCCTCCACCTCTGGGTGAGGCGAGAAGACGGACGCTAGGGTGGGAAGGTTAGCGGCTAAAGAACTAGGTGTTGACCCCCAAATTATGGTTCATTTGGTGATCCATTTTTCCCCCTTAAATTTCCAGTAGTTTGTAGTTTTTAGTTCTCACTAGCAACTTGAAACTTTCGTAGCATTTCTTTCCTACCGAATGTGATATAGTCAACTCTTGTGATTAATCTCACACCTTATTCGTCCTGCCGTCGTTCCTTCAAGGTCTCGCTAGCTTCCAGGAGTTTGATTTCATTTTCCCTAATCTGCCGGGAGGGTTGCCGAAGAGTCCCGTATGCTCCTTTCTGAGAGCCCGCAAAAATCACGCGGTCGTCAGCGTACGTAAGATGCGGACGGTGAGCGATTCGCGGCATGAGGCTGATCGTTAGCATAGGAGGACGAGTACAGGCGCTAACGTCGCTTACCTGTGAGCATACAAGTACGTAGACAGAGAGAGATTCAAGGGCACAAGGCCGACGAATGGAAACATCGCACCATCGTTAGCATACGAGGACACTGACAGCCGAGAACATCCCATAGGCGTTAGCATACGAGGACGCAGAGGGAGAAAGTCGCAGCATGTCGTGCTACCAACGAACAGGAACTTAACCGCATCGTTAGCATACGAGGATGCAAACGGGGAGCGATTCGCTACACGTTGTGTTGCCGATTGACGGGAACATCACAGCGTCGTAAGCATACAAGGTCACGGACAGTCGGAAACATCCCATAGGTGTTAGGCGACATTTACGGCACGTGGGGCTGCCAAGGCACTGGAACGTCACATCATCGTAAGCATACGAGGACTCGGACAGTCGAGAACATCCCATAGTCATTAGCATACGAAGACGCAGACGGAGAAAGAGTCACGGCATGTTGTGTGCCGCCAACAAACGGGAACATCACATCATCGTTAGCATACGAGGGCGCAGACGGAGGGAGATTTGCGGCACATGGCCGACAAACCATCATTACATTATCATTAGCATACGTGGACGTAGACGGAGAAAGCATACAAGGACACAGACTGTCGGGAACATCCAGTAGTTGTCAGCATACAAGGATGGGGACGGACAGAGATTTGCGGTACACGCCCCACGAACGGGAACATCACATTATCGTTAGCATAAGAGGACATAGATGGACAGAACATACAAGGACCTAGAATGTCGGGAACATCCTGTAGTTGTCAGCATACAAGGTTGGAGATGGACAGAGTTTTATGGTACGCGCCTGACAAACGGGAACATCACATTATCGTTAGCTTCCAAGACAGATGGACAGAACATACAAGGACCTACAATGTTGGGAACATCCTATAGTTGTCAGCATACAAGGTTGGAGATGGACAGAGTTTTATGGTACGCGCCTGACGAACGGGAACATCACATTATCGTTAGCTTCCAAGACAGATGGACAGAACATACAAGGACCTACAATGTCGGGAACATCCAGTGGTTGTCAGCATACAAGGATGGGGACGGATGGATTTGCGGTACACGCCTGACGAACGGGCACATCACATTATCGTTAGCATACGAGGACGCAGACCGAGACAGATTCTCAGCACGCCGTCGCCCGGACGGTTCCTCGGACAATCGGCGCGAAGGTTGTACTCACAGATGATATAGTAGTCTCTGCCCCTGAAGAACTCCAGGCCCCACAGGTTGGGGCTGAATTCCTGAAACTTGAGGGTGAACTTGACGTCCTGGTCGGGTTTGACGCAGTTGAGCAGCGGCGTGTCGGCCTTGGTGATGGTGCAGCTCTCCAGCTGCTCGCGCGGCACCATGTAGACCTTGTAATACTCCACGCCGTCGGTCACGCCGCCGTCCACCCGAGGGCAAACAATGTCCAACTTATCTCCGATCTGGGGGTACAGAACCACGCCCTGGCCCTGCACGAATCTGGAAGGAAGACGAGACGGCGTCGGCATTCAGGCGGTTCGGAGTTTCAGGGGACATGGGACTAAATCGGACGTGGAATCGGTGTGTAAAAAAAATTGGGATTTTTTAAAAAAAAATCTGCAATAATCTGCATGCGGTTAACAGGTGTTTACATAGAAATCAGTGAGAAATTCATCTTAAATAAATGTCATGAAATTTGAGAAAAGTATGCAGAATTCTTTTTTTTTTCCCGAAATAAAAATGTGAAAAAAAAATCAATAGTTACAAATTTAATTTTTTTTTTTTAATTGTAGGAAATTCTGTAGAAACGACACGCAAGTTTGACAAAAATAATGACGACAGTAATAACAATATGGACACACACACACACACACACACACACACACAAAATGTGTAAAAAAAAATATTTTGTTTTTTTGGAATTTCAACTAAACTTCCTGAAGAGTCGTGAAAATTCAAAACGAGACCAAAAAGAATCTCCTGAATAAAATAAAATTAAATTAAATTAAATAAGATCAGATAAAATTTAAATAAAATAAAATTAAATAAGATAAAATAAAAAAAAATAATTTTCTTCCGTGAAATCCGTGAAATTAACCGGAAATCAGCGAAATTAAAAACAAGGGAATAAAAGTTGGCGCAGCTGAGGGGACTGATGTTTCCCAGCGAGTGTCTTCATTAAAACCCAACAGTTCATTACACTGTAATTACACATCCTGTCTTTTAATTTCGGATGAAATTCGTCCGGTGATAAGGTGTTAAAAGGCCGGAGAAGAGGATTCCACAAGGAAGTGAAAATATCTGTGAATAAAAATCCCGTCATTTCAATATCTGGCGTCGATCATTGATTGGAAATTTGACTTTTTTTTTTCCCCCTGGATCATTTTCAGGTTCGAATTTTTTTTTTTTTTGGTAATTTCCCGCTGCCGTTACTTAATAAAATTACTTCGGGTTATTTTTGAAATGTTCACAATTCCTCATTTATTTTTGCTGATTTTTTTTTTTATTTTATTTTTTATTTAACATTAGTTTTTACAATTTTTTTTAAAAAGTTTTCATTTATTTATTTGACATTTTTTCGGGATGGAAAAGATAGAGTTGTCATTTTGAGCTTTTTGTTTCTTTATCTGGTTGTTTTTTCTTTTTTTTTATACTTTCTTGCTAAATATGCAACGAATCCTCATTCGTTTTCAGGCTTTTTGTTTTTAAATCTCATTTTTTTTGGTAAATTTATTTTCTTTTCCATTTTTAATTTATTTATTAATGTATCTATTTATTTATAGATAGATAGATAGTTCTCATTCATTTTCATCAACATTTTTATTTTATTCTTTTGAGCTTTTTTTTTCTCTTGTCCATTTCAAATATTTTAAATTTTGATTCATTTTTTTTTCCATTTATTCATTTTGCTCATTTTTGCAAAATCAGTCGTACATTTGAGACGAGTCTTCCTTTATTCACACTTTACTTTTTATATATTTTTTCCTTTTTATTTTACCTGTTTTATATTCGGACCAGAAGTCTGACTGGAACTCTCATGATGCTTTCAATAGTCGAATAACTGAATTATTTATTAGGGTTTCCTACTAATTTAAAATGCAGACAGTCGACATACTGGCTATCTACTAATTTCTAGACAAGTTCTCATTAATGCTTAAATTATTTATTCGTTATTATTGCTTTAATTTATTTGTTTGTTTATTTTCTTGAAAATTCCATTCATTTTCAAACAATCTATTATTTCATGAACTTTCTTTTTAATTTTTTTTTTCCCATCATATTATGATTATCATCATAATCTTTTCGGACCTGAAGTCTGACCGGTATAAACTTGTGTTGCAGTCAATGACTGAAAACTAAATTATTAATTTGGGTTTTTTTTTTATGTCATTTAAAATGAAGCCCATCAATATACAGACTATCTACTAATTGCCAGACAAGATGTCATTCATTTTTGGAAAAAAATCTATTGATTTTTTAAATTATTTATTCATTTTGGAATTCTTTTTATAACTTATCATTCTTTTTCAAACCATTTTTCAAATATGGGACTTTTTTTTTTAACTGTAATCTAAAAACGTACAGTGACCGAACAACTGAATGATTAGTTTGTTTTTTCCCCCCCAAATTTATACACATATATATAAATATATACAGTAAAAAAATGTAAAGGTTAAAATGTAGCGCGTCCTCGCACGAGGACATTTCCCCGCGGTGCGGAGAAATCCGAAATAAACCCAAACTATGAGTTTCGCTCTCACAGTTACCATTAGCACAACGCGGCTAACGCAACGCGACACTGCTAGCGCGTTGCAATTAGCACATGCTAACGGCTAACTGCTAATCCAAAGCCAAAATAAAATGCGCTCATAAAGGTGGAAAATTTCGCAAGTACCTGCAAGGCTAACAAGCTGCCAAGAAATTAACAATAATATTTACTATTATGATAATAACAGTTATAATGATGATGATAATATATTAATGTTTATATGGGTAATGATAATAAAAAATGTTTTATGAGTATGACGATGATGTTAATAATAATATAAAAGAAATAAAAAAGGAGAAGAACAATAATATGATAATTATTATCATTATTATTATTATTATTATTATTATTACGTGAGAACCAGGAAATGGACGGGAAATGAATTTTCTCCCGGCTCCGACTGCAGCCTCGCGTTTCTGCGGTTTTCTTTTTTTAGGGTTTTGCTACGAAGACAGTCAGACGGCGGGGGAAGCAACGGGGGAAGCAAAGGGGGAAGCAAAGGGGGAAGCAAAGGGGGAAGCAAAGGGGGAAGCAAAGGGGGAGCAGAAGGGGGAAGGACGATTCATAATTAACGACATGCTCTGAATGAAGCAGCGGAGGCAGGAATAATAATTCAGCCTCATCGGTTTTATAAATAAATACAGATCTTACATCTTTATCTGTCACACACTCTTTGTCCTTCAGGCCCACACACACACACACACACACACACACACGTGCACACACTCGCCTGCATCTTCCTCTGTTGCTTCCAGCGTTTTCGCCCGTGCACAAGCATGCATATGTGTGTGTGTGCTTGTGCACAAGCTCAACGGCAAACTAGGACACACACACACACACACACCCTGAGGACACACTCAGTGGCAATACAGTGTCCAGCAGTGACGGACACATGGGGGCGAGAGGGGGAGGGGGGGTTGGAGAAAGAAGGATGGTCGGGTCGGTGCACTGCAGCGCCATCTGGCACCGTGTGTGCATGCATGTGTGTGTGTGTGTGTGTGTGTGTGTGTGTGTGTAAGGGGTTTGAAAGAGAGATCTTTAAAAAATCGCCTCGGGAGCTTCACTTTGACACAAACAGCAAGGAGTCATATTTGTATGCATTAACCTTGTGTGTGTGTGTGTGTGTGTGTGTCGCAGTCATGCATGCATGTGTGTGTGTGTTTACACAGAGCGGAAGCATGGGCGTATGCGCTGAATGCACGTATGTGTGTTTGTGTGTCATGGTGGCCACGATCCGAAAGCTGGAAACCCGTATAGAGAGATCATTATAACCTGTTACTCTCTATCCAAGCACTTCATGCTAAGCTAGGCTAACGGATCCCGAAATCGCATGTCATATTTCTATTATTTTTTCTATTTTTCTTCATACACCCACCACAGGGACAAACACATATGTGTTATAATATCATTTTAAAAATAGCAAAAATAATTTATATAGATGTATTATTCTGATATTTATTGATTTTGTATTCATTTATTTTTTGTTTTATCTTTATTTATCCAATGCCGGGAAAATGTGCATGGGTGCAGATGTGGCCATACTTAAAGCTAAGTGAGGCTAAAGTGTACATCAACAAAACATAACTTTTGTTCTATATTTTTTTAAGATTAAAAAAAAACTCTATAAATAATAATCACTGATGAACAATCAATAATTAAGTAGTTTTGGAGTTTAAATAGTTGTGTAATACTGACTTATTACTGTGGTATGATCCACCACCACCCCCATCATCTCAAAACAAATTAAAAAATTAAAAAAAAAAAATTTTTCAATTTTTTTTCAAAAATATTCAAGGAATAAAATTTAGTTTAATAAGCCCTTTAAACATCACCAAAAGCTGCTAATGTGTAGCGGTAGCATTGTCACGGCTACAAGTGAGTCACATGGGGAAGTGAAATCTAAAAAATGCCAGCTCATGCACGCCTTCACACACACACACACACACACACACACACACAATCAGGGTTTATCCAGTGACGCCACTTTTTTTTTTTTTTTTTTTTTTAATCAAAACAGTTTGACTCCCTGCCCTGCTAGCATGAATGCTATCACTACAGGAAGTCGGGAAGCTAGCGGGGGATCAAAGGGGGCGGAAACGTCATAGCCCCGAGCGTTTCTTTCTTTCTTTCTTTTTTATCTTCTGTTTCTCTTCCGAACAACGCCGGGTGTGTTTCTGGACCTGAGCAAACATTAGATAACGCAAGGGGGGAGCCACGCGCTGATTCCAAACTGCTGACAAAAACGGTTCAGGGACGAATATGAAGAATGTGTGTGTGTGTGTGTGTGTGTGTGTGTGTGTGTGTGTGACGTCCATCTTGTAACGAAAGACTGAGAAATAATGTCAGGTCAGGGTCGTCACCACTCGCTCATTCCATAGTGTGTGTGTGTGTGTGTGTGTGTGTGTGTGTGTGTGTGTGTGTGCGCGCACATGTGCGTGCACGTGTCCAGCACCTGTCCGGGCGGCGGCCATTATTAGCGAGATGTTATTGCTAAGTGCTAAGTATTCTTTTACTGTTTGTAGTTTTGAATTCATTTGTTTTAGTGGATGGAGGCAGTAGGACTACATTTCCCATGATCCTCTGAGGGATAAACAGGAAGTGCAGGGAGGAAACATTGACTCACATTATATCCTATATAGCAATTGTTTGTCGTATTTTGGAGGATTCTCTTGTAGCTATATGAAATTTAAATGTCTTTTAAAGACAGAAAATGAGGATTTCAACGAACGTAGGGATGAAATTATCTGAAATTTACCAATAAATGTAAGAAGTTACACCCCTTAAAAGATACAGGAAAACGACCAATAAATGTGAATAAATGGCAGATAATTCAGCCAACAACGAGCAAGATAATCCTGGATAAAAATGTAATTCAGAGTATTCCTTGAAAAGTATTTTTTTGATTCTAATGAAAGATATAAAATAAATGAGAAATTTCTAAAAACAACTTAAAAATGCATGGAAACTGCAAGAAAAGTCACTAGAAAATTCAAAAATATATCCAAATAAATTACTCTTTTAAGAAACAAAATCAGTGATTGTATAAAATTAAAAATGAATTGTAAATATAAATGAATCACCTCTCCCTAACAAATTGGCAATAAATTTTAATTTAATTGAAATTCTTATATTTCAATTTACATTGAATTTAATTTTAAAGTCAATGATATGAAAGATTCAAAAATTACTAATTATGCACACTTAACAAATGTAATAAAATAATTATGAACAACCCAACCCGAAAATCAAATTAAATTAAACCTGTAATTAAACAAACAATGATGTAAACAACTAAATTCAAATTGAAAGAAAAAAAATCAATGATAAATATACATAAATAACTCCTCCAAAAACAACAATTAATTCAAGATTAAAATTAAAAGCGTAAGCCAAAAATAAATCAAACTGAATTAAAATTAAAAAAAATCAATGAAAGATATAAATTGATCCCCTGCTTCCAAAAATCCGAAATTATGAAAAATTCAAAAACAAAATCAATCATAAATGTAAATAATTTATCCCTCCCCCCAAAAAACAACAATTCAATTACAAGTCAATGCTAAATATAAACAGCAAACACGCCATTCTCCCACCATTGGATGACAGGCAGCAATGAACGAAAAAAATATGGCAGAAAATGGCCATAATCTACTCAAACATTCGCATAAAATGACAAAAAAATTACAAAAAAAAATGAAATAATGTCCTGTAAGAAACACCAGAAGTTACATCTCTTCAAAACAAAATACAAAAAAAAAAAAACTTTAAAAACAAGCGACTCTTAGACACCTGGAATGTTGCTCGGGTGCTTTTCACCGCAAATTAAACTGAATTAAATTGAAATAAACTGAATCAAAATTGAATTAAATTTTTCCACAACAACCCTCATGAAAATTCCTTATGATTTTCCCATCACTTCACACACTTGCTCCCTGTGTGTGTGTGTGTGAGTGTGTGTGTGTGTGTGTGTGTGTGTGTGTGTGTGTGTGTACGTTCATTTGCTTGTTTACATTACGGATGTCAATCCGAGACTTGAGCTGTCAATCAAAAAGTAGCTTTTTCTTTCCCCCTTGGAAAGTTTTGGGAATTTGGGTCGGAAATGTTTATGGGGAACACACACACACACACACACACACACACACACACACACAAACACGCATACACACACACAACCATCTAACCGGCCAATCGATAAAAGAAGGCCTTTTTGATTGACAGGTTGAGAGGTTGCAGAGAAGAATGGAGCAGAAGAAGGTCCTCCCCTGTGTGTGTGTGTGTGTGTGTGTGTGTGTGTGTGTGTGTGTGTGTGTGTGTGTGTGTGTGTGTGTGTGTGTGTGTGTGTGTGTATCTGTCACATGACTTTCAAAATTCAATGAAAAAATACTTTTGTATTAAATATTGATCTTAAATTATTGATTTCAAGCAGTCTGGAACTTAATCTTTTTTTTATTAATATATTCTTTTTAGATGTTTAATTTTGGGATAATCCAATTTATTCCCTTTTTTTATACATTTATTGATTTTTGTTTTTGGTAAATCCGCATGAAAGGGCTGAATACTTTCTGATAATACAAAAGGTGATCACGAAATTTTTGAAATAAATTCAATATTTTCTTTTCTGATTTTTGATTTCAGGATTATTTTCTTTTTGGAAATGATTTCCCTTTTTTATTTAGAATTTATTTACTTTTGTTTTAAGTAAAACCGCATGAGGGGTAACAAAACAGGGATTGAAGTTTCTGGAATTGACAAGGAGGTGGTCATGAAGATCAGGAGATAAAGAGTTGCAAAATTACCGATAAAATCATAAATACTATTTTTTGTGAACAATTTAAAAAAAAAAAAAGTTCAAAGAAGAGAAAAAAAAAGAAAAAAAAATGCCAACTAAAGGTAAAATTTTGTTAAAATGTTCTGGAAAATCCCCATAGTAATTTTGTGAAAAAATTCTAAAGAAATAAGAAAAACTACACAAAAAGTCAAATTATATAAATTATTGAAAAACTAATGAAGATAAAAAAAAAAATCATCAAAAGAAATGATCAAACTTCCATCAGTCACCTAAAAATATATGAAAAAAAACTCAACCTTAAAAAAACAACAAAAATCTAAACTCCTCCTCAGGAAAAAAAAATCCACAAAAATTAGCAAAAAATGTATAAAAAATACAAACAAATTTTGTTGAAAAAATTCAAAAAAAAATAGAGCAAATCTAAATATTATAGCAAAGCAAATAAAAATTGAAAAAAAACAATGACAGATTATAATTAAAAGAAATTAGCAAAAGTCTGTCAGCTAATTAAATATAGATTTAAAAGAACTCAAACCAAATATCTCAACACAAAAATGATCCACAAAAATGTGAAAAAAATTGACAAAAATCTCTGAAAACGACAAGAAAAAAAGGATAAAACTACCTGAAAATGATGAACTCGAGAACCAAACAGGAAGTCAACTGACCCAAACAGGAAGTGCCACAAAAAAAATCCCCAAATTATTATGTATTTTTTAATTTTAAATAAAAGGGAGTCTGAAAAATATCTCAAAACGACAAGAAAAAAAAAGCGACAAACCACTTTAAACTAATGACGACCTCCAGAACGAAACAGGATATGCAACAAAAAAATCTCCCTAAAGAATTGTTTTTTAGTTTAACTACAAGGGAGTTTCTGGAAAAAAAAACCAAAAGGACAAAAAAAAAAAAAAAAAAAGAAGTAAAACCGACTGAAAATGATGACGACCTCGAGAACCAATAAGGAAGTCACCTGACCCAAACAGGAAGTGCCACAAAAAAAAACTCCCAAAATGTTTTTTTTCTTATTTTAAATAAAAGAGAGTTTCTGAAGAAAAAAAAATCCCAAAAGGACAAGAAAGAAAAAGGTAAAACCCCCAAAAAATCATGTCAACCTGGAGAAGCAAACAGGAAGTCACCCGACCCAAACCGGAAGTACCACAAAAAAATCTCCCAAAATGATTTTTTTGTAATTCTAAATAAAAGTGAGTCTTTGAAAAATATCTCAAAACGATTGGAAAAAAAAAAGCAATAAAACCACCTGAAAATAATGACAACCTGGAAAACCAAACAGGAAGTCACCTGACCCAAACAGGAAGTACCACAAAAAAAAAATCTCCCAAAATGATTTTTTTGTAATTCTAAATAAAAGTGAGTCTTTGAAAAATATCTCAAAACAATTGGAAAAAAAAAAAAGCGATAAAACCACCTGAAAATAATGACAACCTGGAAAACCAAACAGGAAGTCACCTGACCCAAACAGGAAGTGCCACAAAATAATCTCCCAAAATGATTTTTTGTAATTCTAAATAAAAGGGAGTCTCTGAAAAATATCTCAAAACGACTAGAAAAAAAAAAAAGCGATAAAACCACCTGAAAATCAACGACCCCGAGCACCAAACAGGAAGTCACCTGACCCAAACAGGAAGTACCAAAAAAAATCTCCCAAAATGATTTTTTTTTTTTAAATTCTAATTAAAAGGGGGCGGGTCCGAGGCAGGTGGAGGACGTCTCCGCCGTTCCTCCGTTCACTCGTTCACCGCCTTCTCATCTCACGTTAACAAAAGGCGAGGCGGGGGGGGGGGGGGGGGGGGGTTTGTTGGGTGGTTGGAGGGGGCGATTAGGAGCGGGTTCGGGGGGGTCGGGGGGTTCGGGGGGGATCGGGGGGGGATCGGGGCGCCCCCGTCGCGGCCCCGGTCACAAAGGGCCGCCGGGCCTCCATGTAATCTCTTAATGAACTGCGGCGGAGGAGAGGCTGCGCTCCTTTTACATCGGCCATGTAAAGCAGGCCTCCCTTTTGTTTCTCCCTCCCGACTACAAAATGGATTACCGGGAGAAGGAGGTGTGTGTGTGTGTGTGTGTGTGTGTGTGTGCGTCTTCAGCGGAGGTTCATGCATGAGGGCAGTAAAGTAGTAAAGCGCAAGTAACAATGAGGTTTAATCGACACAGCCGTGGGCCTGGTGGAGGACTCGCGCTCACACACACACACACACACACACACATACATATATATAGAGCGACTTGCTGTTTCTTTACCACCACCCCTCCGCCTACACACACACACACACACACACACACACACACAAAGGCAGACTGGCCCCGGAGCCTTCGCATTTCTAACATTCATCCTTCCTGAATAGTCAAAAGAGCACAAACTAGAAGAGGGTGAGCGAGAAAGAGAGAGAGGACGAGCTCCATATTAAGATATTCCTGCAAGTGTGTGTGTGTGTGTGTGTTTTTATAGCAAAACCATGAGAAAGTTGCAGCGCGAAAAGAAAAAAAAAAAAAAAAAAAAGGGTGATGTTGTAACGCGGTAATAACACGGTAATAACACAGTAATAACACAGTCATGACAATGGGTTGCGGAGGAAGCGAGGAGTTATTACAGCTGGTAAAACGCGATCAATCCGTGCGAGGGTGACGTGACGCGGATCCGTGATGAACGCCAGCGGCGTGAAGAAGCCGAGGACGACCGGGAAAATAAAGTTTAAGAGAGCGGCGGCAACTCCGGGACACGGACGACCGGATTGTTTTCATGAAAAGCGGAAAAAAACAACCTGATTGTATTTAATTTCATTTTATTCTCGTTTATTTTATTGTATTGTATTATAATGCATTTTATTTTATTTCATTATAATTTATTTTATTTTAATTCATTTTTTCATTTTTTTTTAGACGTTTGAATGGGAAAAAAAATGGTCATATCATTGTTAAAAGTGCTGCTTTCTAGCGTGTGTGTGTGTGTGAGTGCATGAGGAGAAAGTGCCCCGTGTGTCTGAGTGTGTGTGTGTGTGTGTGTGTGTCTGAGTGTGTGTGAGTGTCGGAGTGGGACGGTTGTGATACCTCCCGCTGGAGTCAGAAGGCGAAGATGAGAAGGGGCGAGAATACACACATCAACAGGATAAACTGTGTGTGTGTGTGTGTGTGTGTGTGTGTTGGGGGTGCTCGCTTTCCGGGCCTCTTACCCTCCGAACCCCTCGACCCAGGCGGGACACGAGGGGCGGGGGGAATTACCACGGCGGCCCCTGGGGGTCCGAGAAGACTTTGGCAAATGAAACAAAAAAAAACTTTAATTAAAATGTCAAATTAGCATCTAAGGAACATTTAGAACTTTAAAAAAATGTAAAAACAAAAGATTGACGGCAGCGGGACGCGGCTCCCAGAGGTCACCGACCCCGAAGCAACGCCGTCAAACAACTCTAATTCACTTTATTTTCCATTTTAAGTTGTCAAAAAAAAGCTGCTTTTTGCCTATATTCTGGAGCGAAGCGCTTTTTATTTTATTTTTTTTCCAGAAAAGTGCCGAATTGGTGATTTTTTTTTTTTTTTTTTTTTTTTTAAATTGACCTGAAAGTACTGGTTTTATATTTAAAATAAAATAAAAATAGAAGTTTGAGAAACCCCGGGGAGGGAGTAGGAAAAAAAAAAAAAAAATGAAAAATGTAATTAAACAAAATGCAAATAAAATTGAATAAAATGACATTGAATTGAGTAAAATGAATGAAGTGGAATTGAAAGAGTTACTTAGAAGGGAGAGGAAAAAAAAAAAGGACTTTTTGCGTTTTAACCGGCGGTAACTTTTTAGGCGCGGAAGCGACGACGGACACCGGACACCTGTTAGGAGCGAAGAGGAGGAAGAAAAGGTGAAAAAGAGGAGGTAAAGAAGAAAAGGTGGAGAGGAGGAGGTGGAGAGGAGAGGAGAGGAGAGGAGAGGGCGCCCCCCGGTGCACGGCAGCCCGGCGGAGGTTTCCGTGCGGCCCCGGGACGTCCCGGGCGTCCCGGCGGAGGGACTACTTTCTCCGGCGGAGGAGGCGCGGATTGACCCCCCGATTCTAACGTCTCCATCGCGGAGGGAAACACGGAACCGAACCCCTAACACACACACACACACACACACACACACACACACACACACGCACTTCCGGTTTCTTTCCCCACTCCGGTGGTGCTTTTATTTTTATTTTTTATTTTTTTTTAACGCAGGGTTTGGTTACCAACTGTCGGAACGCACAGGCACACGCGCACACGCACACACAACCCCACCACCTTCTTGTAGATGGATGCGTTTCCGCGCACGGCCGGTCCGCACACACACACACACACACTAGTTGAGGTACTGAAAAAAAACATGTAAACCGGGCGAGAAGAGACGACTCACACACACACACAGACGTGTACGCGCACGCACAGGCTCGTTGAGATAGAGAAAAGAAACACGCAAACCGGCCGACATGAGGAGATACACACACACGTGCACGCGCACGCACACACTAGTTGATGTACAGAAAAAAAAAAAAACATGCAAACCGGGCGACATGAGGAGACACACACACACACACATGCATGCGCACACACACACTAGTTGAGGTAGAAAAAAAAACATGCAGACTGGGCGACATGAGGAGACACACACACACACACACGGGCGCGCAACACGCACGCACACTCCGAACATCTTTAACAGGTGTTCATTTATTTACTCTCACACACACACACACACACACACTGCCCCACCACCACCTTAGGAACGCGTTCGGAAGGCAGAACGCCCGATGCGTGTGAACCACACGCACACACACAGAGACGTGCACGCACGGCAGGGGGGGGTTTAACGCACACAAAAAAAAAACAAGACAAAAACACCATTATAGCGCCCGTCCGCTTCCCCCCACACACACACACACTCTTTTTTGGCGTGTTCCTGCACATGTACGCGCACTTACTTGGTGTTAGTGGTGTTCCAGTAGATGGACTCCAGGATGAGCGCCCTGCAGAGGTCCAACCTGAAGGCAAGAAATACAACTCCCAGGTAGTATCTCCACATCGAGTCCCCCATGGCTGGAGAGGCTGATCCTCCGGCCGCCTCCACGCACACTCCTCTTCCTCCACCCTCCTCCGAAAAACACGGGAAAAATGGGGAAAAAAAATGTGCACACACACACACACACACACACACCAAAAAAAAAAAATAATAATAATAAACTGGAGCGCTCCAGAGAGGAGGAGAGTTGCAGTGGTTTGTATCCAGGTGCGCAAAGCTCCGGGGAGGGGGAGGGGGTTGAGGGAGGCTCGCTAGCCGCCGAGGTGCATCCCTCCGCGGGGTGACGGAGGAGGACGAAGAGGGTGGAGGTGGTGGAGGTCCCTCCGCGCGGATGTAGATCCCACCCCCCACTCCGGCGGTTGTTCCACGGTGAGTCGCAATCCACAGCGAAAGGGAAAAAAAATAAAAATAAACGACGACGAATTAAAAAAAATAAATAAAAAAAAACAATAAAAAGTGTGTTTTTTTTTTTTAAATTATCCTCCTTTTTTTTTGTTTTTTTTTTGTGGGGGGGGTTTATTTCCTCCCGAAGCGGTGAGGGTGAGGATGGTCGGACGTTGGAATGAGGCGAGTGGAAGTTCTCATACTCCTCGGTTCCGCGGAGCGACGGAGGGAGAAGAAGAAGAAGAGGAGGTCGGTGGATGGATGGATGATGAAGAGGAAGAGGTTATACTCTTTTAAATGAAAAAAAAAATAATAATAATAAAATAAGAATGGTAATAAAAAATAATCTCCGTCTCCCGGTAGAGTTCTCGCGGAGGGATATGAGGCGAGGAGCCGCGAGCCCTGCGCTCCGGAGACGCGGCTCGACGAAGAGTGAAAAGCGCGAGCTGCGAGCGCGAGCGACGAGGATGAGGCGAGGGGGCGGAGCTTGGAAGTAGAAGCCACGCCCCTAGTCTCCCCCCCCTGCGAGCGCAGGACACGCCCACCGGTCGAGACGATTGGCTGGCGGGACGCGCGCGCGCGGGGACGCTTAAACCGGGGGGGGGGGGAGGGGGGAGCGGGCGCGTGCGTTTGTCAATAGCTGCAGGTGGAGGAGTGACTTCACGCGCTCATGACATCATCATCATTCACCTTAACGACTTTTAGGAATTAAAATGTCACAAGTTAAATACATGTTACATTCCCCTTGTTTTTGTTTTTTTAAAATTTACTCATCTATTTATTTAACTAATTATTTTCTTTTACTTTCGTTTTCGTCCATTTCTCAAGAAAATTAAAAAAAAAAAATAGAATTAAAATGTCACGCGCGGAAGGAAAAGCGGAAGTAGCAGCGGGGGGGGGGGGGAAGGAGAGAGTTCACTTCCGCATTTCTTCTTCTTTTACTTTTTATTTGTTTGTTTTGTTTCAAGAAGGTGAGCGCTAATATCGCACCGATTCTTGCGTGTTCACTGCTCCGAGGATTCCCCCCCCCCCACACACACACACACACACACAGTCAGTCCGTGGGGTTGGGCTTCCACATACACACACACTCACACACACACACTTCTTTCTTCCGTGGGGCAAGAGCGCCCACTAGCGGCGGGAAATGCAATGACCCGCTGTTTAAAAAAAAAAAAAAAAAAAAAACTACGGATCGTTTTTTTTTTTTGTTTGTTTTTTTTTAACAAATAAATTCAATTACAAAAAAATAAAGGCGATCAAAATGATATTTAAAATGTAAAAGTGTTTTTTTCTTTTTTTTTTTTTTTTTAAATTATAATTTCAAAACAAATGATTCCATCATTAGCGCCCAAACGCCGTTATTATCCTTCACTGCGCATTTCAAACATTCACACACACACACACTCACACACACTCTTGACACCTGACAACTGGAAGGGGAGCTCTAAGTGTATTGCCTGTTAATTGAATACACACACACACACACTCAAACACACCTGACGTGTGAAAACGTGACACTTTCTCGGGACTTAATTCGATCACGGCTCTTTGCACAACGTTTTTGGTTTGTTTTGGCGCACACACACACACACACTCGCTCACACACACCCGGAGTCGGGATGTTTATTCACCAATTCGTCGCTTGGTTAGAAGACAATGTGCTGGATGACTGAAGTTGGAGGAATAAAAAAAAAAACAGGAAGTAAATAGTGAAGATTTTGTCACTTCCGGAACAATTAACTTTTACGCAGTGATGCGTTCAGGGACTTAAAAAACACTTTCTAACTTGATCCGTTTCAATCATTTTTATCTCCCAAAAGGACGCTGGATCATCCCAGCCTCCCTCACATTTATTTTAATTTAACACTTTTGTGTTTTTCCATTTGTTTGACGTTTATTCATCCTTATTTATATGATTTTTTGAAACATTTTCCACCCGGTGCTCATCTTTCCTATACTTAGATTGAGACAGCTGGACAGTGTCCGGGGAGGGGTGTCGATTTTTTTTTTTTTCAAATTGTATTTAATTATTTTTAATTATTAATTCAATGTAATTGGGGGTTTGTTTCAGAAAGAAAAGGGGAATAAAGAGGTGTTTATTCGGTCAGTGAGCCGATTCTCCCATGGGGTTTGTGGAGGCAGAGACAGCGTTGGTGGGGGAAGGAGGGGGAGCAGCGGGGAGGCGCGCCGGCTCAAGCCGGGATGCAGCGCTCCCGACCCGGGCTGAGGCCCCCGGCTCGACCCGCTCCATGTCTGGAGGTCCGTCGGGGGGAGGGGATGATAAAAAAAAATAGATATTTTGTGTAAAATCCGACCGCTACTCGTTTCTAAACCGTGCTTTAAAATAAAAATATAAAATTTGTAAAAAAAATATATGTATATCTTATACTATATCTATTATATATCTAAAAATATATTAAATGATGTCATCCTACTTATATATTCGTTCTCACACAAAGTTTATTTGCGTTTATTTTCGGCCATTCTTTACTAATTTTGTGTTCAAAAAATAAACGCTTTTCAAAGTGACTGGACAGGGAATAGAAAAAAAAACACAATTAAGTTTGAAGTAAAGGCTAAATTATTCATGAGAAAATAAAGAAAACATGACTTAAAAGGGAAGGGAATTAAGAATAGATATTATTTGCCGTTGCTGTCACTCTGGGGTCAAACAGAGGTCGTTTGAATTCATCTAAATCCCATCAAAGACTTGTTTTAAGATGCGCGTGGATGAACTGGAGTTAATTTTTGCGGCAAGGATGGAGCGTAGACCAGCATAGACCTTCCTGGGACGTTCAACGGAGACCCTAAATTGTCAGGACCCGTGAATAAAACAACATTTATATGAGAATAGTTGACGTGAGGGTGAACGTTTGTGTGTTTATTTCATTTCAATTCATTTTGACAAGGGGAATATTTGAGAAACCCGTCGGAGGGCCGAACAGACGCTAACAAAAAACACACAGCGCAAAAAATTCATCTGTGCTACCACAACGTCGCTCCCTCACACGCTGTTGCCAATTTTTTTTATCCACTTGCATCATGTTTATTTTTATATTATTATTATTATCACTCTTTTTGTTTTTATCCTTGTTTTTTCTTTCTATTTATCCTTATTATTGTTCATTTTTCTGTCTATTTATTAGTGGATGTCTTTTGCTATCTTTTAATTGTTTCTCGTATTCATAATAATACTCATATTTATTGATATTATCGTTGTTGGTCACGTCTCTATATGTGGCCGTCTGATTGGTCCAGAGTGAAACCCCGCCTCTCGTCCAATCACAGCATGGATAGGCTCCGCCCCCCAACCAGCGGTTTAGATAATGAATGAACAAATGACATTATTTCCATTTTTGCTATTATTTATGTAACTCACATGCTATTAATCAGCATTTTTCTTTTGTCTTGCTATCTTCTCCCTTTTGATTTATATTCCAATTTATTTCCTATCTTTGACATGAATAATATCTTATTTGTCTGGTCGAAGTGAACGCGTCAAGGTGCGGAAAAAAATAAGAGGAAAGAGATGGTATTCCTGCAGAAAGGAAATAAAAACGCTTATTACGGTTTTAGATAAAAAAAAAAAAAAAAAAAAGTCCTCCAAGTGTCATCGGCTCCACCCTCGTGAAAAAACATTTTAGAAAATTAAAAAAAAAAGAAAATCGGATCTTGTGGCCTCGAGTCGGCGAGGACGCAAGATGTTTCCTGCCGGGGTCGTAAATCCGCCGCCGCCGCTCTTTGACCCGGCGACCCCGTGGATCCGCGCTAAAACGCTGGGCTTGTTTTATTATTTTACTGTCCGAAGTTGACGGTTAACAAGAGCCGCCTCATCCTAACACACACACACACACACACACACGTTTAATTCCTGAAGGTCAAATAAAGGTCAAAAGACATCAACGTTTCAATGGATTTATTCAGTCCCTTGACAATCGAGGGGGGAAAACGCGACAATTCGAGGGGGGGGAGGGGGGACGAAAAAAAAAAAAAAAAAACGGACAACGTAGATCCATAATACCCACCTGAGGTCAGCTTGTCACAAACACAAACACACACACACACACAAAAAACACACACACTCGCTCATACGCGCACCTGCTGACCTCAAACCTGATCTTACCTGAACTTGTCCACCTCCTACGAATCGAGAGAAAAAAAAAAAAAAAAAAAAGCGAGCCTACGACACAAGTCGGGGATGCGCGGCGTGCGTGCGTGCGTGCGTGCGTGTGTGTGTGTGTGTGTGTGTGTGTGTGTGTCCAACCCCCCCCTCCACCCTGAAACAGTCTGCTAAAACAACCTTCAAGTATTCGCGCCTCGTTTACGTCCAGTTTCCAAACCCCCGTTTTCGAGTGTGTGTGTGTGTGTCGGAAGGTCGTGACATCACAACCGGGGTGACGACATTACATCATACAGGAAGTTGACCCCTCCCTCCCCTTTTTTAGCGTGGGGGAAAAAAAAAAAATCACGGGGCGGCTCGGGTGTCGCGTGTTTTAACACCGGAAAGCGGTTGTGTGTGTGTGCTTTCTTACACTGTTGCCATGGCATTTTTTACATGAATGTGTGTGTGTGAGGGGGGACTCCCGAACCGCGCGTGAGTTTTGCAGCGCACGCACACACACATTAAAACAAACAAAAAAAAAAAACCAGTCTCTAGATTGGAGGGTGTGGAGGAAGGGGAAGGAGACGCTCCACGTTACACCAGAGTTAAGACTTCGGGAGGGAGAAGAAGAAGGACGAAGGGGCACGTTAGAGCGTTCTACATCAGAAGTTCATGTTCCCTAAAAAGTAGAAATAAAACCCCGGGACAGAAAAGCGCGGAGGGGGAGTCGAGTCCTGGTGGAAGGTGGAGGTGAAGGATCCGCGGAGAGCTGCCTCCTCTTGAACGGGACGAAAAGGGAGGTTTTTTTTTTTTTTTCCCTCCGATGGCCTTCAATCAGCGCTTCCAAAACGAAGCGAGCGGCCCACAGGAGGAGGAGGAGGAGGCGGTGTGAAGACGTAAGGGATGTGTGTGTGTGTGGGGAGGGAGGAGGTGTGTGTGCGGGAGGGAGGGAGGGAGGGAGGGCGACACTGCGGAGTCTCTCATTCGGTGGCCTTCAGCGAGAAGGAGAGCTTGGGCCTGGATTTGCCCTTGCCGAGGATGATTTTCTGCTCCTCCTTCTGCTGCCTCTGACGGTCCTGCTCCAGCTTCATGCGCTCCTCGTGGATCTTTCTCTGCTCCTCCACGATACGCAACTGGTCCTCGGCCTGCGGGGGGGAAAAGAGAGAGAGGGTGTCGGGACGATAAAAAAAAAATAAATCAAAATGAAAGAAAGGAAACGCCGGGAGTTTCGTCCTGTTTTTTTTTTTTTTTTTTTTTTTTTTTTGTGTGTTCGTGTTTATGCCGTGCGGATGTTCATGCTCCCGTCGCACACACACACACACACATATACATACATGTGCGCGCGCGTCGACAGACGGTTCGGATTCGCTTCCCGATTCTCGTCTCGACTTCGCCCGTTTTTTTTTTTTTTTTTTTCTTTGATCGGAAAACCTCCGAAGCGGACAGACGGCCCGTCGCCGTGGCGACGACGAGACCCGCGGCCGGGCCGAAACCCCCTTACGCGAAGTTAAAAAAAAAAAAAAAAAAGGGGAGAGGAAGGAAAAGAACCGCGGGGTCGTTTCGTCTCGCGGACGCTGATAACCATCAATCCGAAGCCATGTAACAGACGTGGGTTCCTGCCTGGAGTGTGTGTGTGTGTGTGTGTGTGTGTGTGTTGCGGTGAAAGTCCCCGGGGTCTCAATCAGCAGCAGTAGGGGGCGGAGCTTGTGATTAAAAGACGCGCAAGTGACATTAAAAGCCCGTAAACGGTGATGTCTGTTTTCCTTTACGCCGAAAAACGCTTCGATCGTGAGGTTGTGACGTGCGCGCACACGCGTGTGTATGCTAGTGAGTGTGTGTGTGTGTGTGTGTGTGAGCGTGCACGTACCAGCTTGGCCTGGGCCTCGGCGATCTTGCGGTTATTCTCCTCCAGGATTTTTTCCAGCTCCTCCCGCTTCGATTTCTCTTCCTCCTAGACGGGCGACACGGTGCCATGTTAGCGCACGTACAGGCGAGGGCCACGATGCACGCACACACACACACACACACACACACACACACACACACACACCAGCATGACCACATTCTCTGCAGTCGGCCCCGAATTGATTTTATAGATACAAAGTAGCGTGGCACCCAACAAAGATAACTGCGAGGGGGCGTGTCGGGGGAGGGGGGGGGTTCAAATAAAACAAAAATATTAAAAAATAAAAAAAATCCCTGTTTTCCCCCTTACTGCTTGAGATTTTTTTTTTTTTTTAAATAAATATATAGAAAAAAAAAAAAAAGTAAATAAAAGCTAAGCCTTTCCTGTGCAGGAATTTGAAACGGGAAGTTAAAAAAAATAAAAAATAAAAAATAAAAAGCGGGGCCTCATTCATCACACAGGTAAATAAAGACAGGACGGTCTCGGTGGAAAAAAAAAAACACTTTTTTTTTTTTTTTTTTTTTTTTTAAAAACACAATATTAGCAGAGAGAGGTAGAAAGAGGGAGTGGGTTTTTGGCTCACCGCTGCACGCATACCTACGCATTTTTCCCCCCGTGCCTGCGAACCTACACAACGGCTGAGAGCGCCCGGCATTAAAACAGTTACTGTGTCGTCCGGAACCGCGGCGCCTCCCTGCGGAGACAGAGAAGCGCTCCTGGGGGGGGGGTGGAGGTGTGTGTCGGAGGAAGGTGTGTGTCGGTGGAGGGAAGGGGAGGCTAGGCTGGGGTAAGGTAGCCGCGACCCCCCCCCCCCCACCCCTCCACCCCCCGACCTCACCGCCAGCTTTTTTTTCCTACTTTCTTTGCGGCGGCGGCGGCGGCTACGGAAGTGTGTGTGTGTGTGTGTGTGTGTGTGTCTGGAAGTCGGTGGAAGTGGTGGAGGAGGAAGAGGTGGAGGTGGAGAAGCTCACCACGGTTACACTTACAGTACTGGACACGAGTCGCGGCTGAGCTGAAAGGCTGCCGGCCAGCTCGGGGGTCAAGAGCTAGGTGTTAGGAGGGCGGCGAGTCGTGTTTCCAGTGAAATAATAAATATAAAATCGTAAAGTAAATTAAAAAAAAAAACAAAAAAAAAAACACAAATGTATTGACATGAACTTTGCAGCAGCCCTATAGGAGAAGCATGACGTCATGAACACACACACACACACATACGTACACGGTAATGATAAAAAAACAGTACATTTTGGAAGGGAAAATTAAAGAAGTGTCTCACACACACACACACACACACACGCGCGCGCACACACACATGCGCATGACAGGTCGGGGTTGGAGCGCGAGGCCCTCGGCGGGACGGGAAACAGGAAGTGGAAGGTCCGCCGCTACGTATCCGAGAGCAGACGCCTTCTAATGGGAGGTTTGGGAGGAAGAGGAGGAGGAGTTGAGGAGAAACCTGCGCAGAATGGAAACCTGTTTTTTTTTTTTTTTTTTCTTTTATTATTCCCGGGTGATAATAATAAAGAAAAAAAAAAAAATAAACGAGCGGCGGAAATGGGAAGGCTAGGCTAATGCTAACGACGCTGCGAGGGTCAGCGGGCTTTCGCCGCGCCACTCACTCACAGAACGCCGTCGCTGTTGTGTCAACAAAACCCTCCGTCGGGACGCCTCGGGGTGGGAGGGCGCCGGGAGGAATTTAATGGGAAATATAAAAAGTTCCCCCCTTTTTGTGCGCCGCGGCGTCTTGTTAAGCCCCTTGGCAAACGATGGCGGTTTAATAAAAGGGAGGGGAGGGGGGTGGAGAAAAAAAAATTCAAAAAAAAATATGAAATAAAGGGACGCCGACGGATAAACACTGAACATGAAACAGAAGCGTCGTGTTGGAACGAGAACTCTTTATTACAGACAGCCAAAAATTACAATTTTTTTTTTTTTTTTTCAAAAAAAAAAAAAAAAAGATAAAACGAGGTTCAAATCAAGACTGGAAGGTGGGAAATAAATGAATAAAAAAAAAAAAAATGATTTAAAAAAAAAAAAAAAAAAAAGAAGCCGCGGCAAAACTCTCACCGGCGAGTTTCTCCATCGGAATAAAAAAAAAAGCTTCTTATAATTTTTAAATATTTCTCCGAGGCGCTATGTGGCTTCTAAATGTGCAGCCTGGTTAGCCGCAACATGCACGCTAACACCTTCATAATAGAGCGCGATCTTAACCCTTGTGTTGTCTTGCGGGTCAAAAGTGACCCACTACCATCTTTAGCTGTAGAAAAAACACCTTAACCTATTTTTTTTCCAGCTTGAAATTTTATGACTTTTCCTAAAGAGACCCTATAATTAGAAAAAGCGATACTTCTTTTTTGTTTATGTTTCCATGTGGGCTGTAACACCACTAGGGTACAAAGATTGTCTTACGGGTCATTTTTGACCCGTAAGACAAAGGGAGTAAACACAATTTTAAGATCGCACGAGGGTTAATTAGGGGCTTTTTTTTTTTTTTTTTTTCCGGTTTTACCCCGGCGGATACCGAGCTCCACTTAGCGCGCCGCTCTTTGTTAGCGCGCCGCTCTTTGTTAGCGCGCCGGACACTCGCGGTGAAAGTTGTACCGCGGCCGGGTCGCATTCTGAGAGGTTATAAAAACAAATTAAAAAAAAAAAAAAAAAAAAAAAAGAGGAGGAGGATGGAGGGAAGGGGAGGGAAGGGGGGGGGTCCCTGGACCGCCACCGTGCCCCGTGGAAAGGCGTCAGGTGACCGGAAGAAGGGGGGGGAACGGAGGGGGGTTGCGTTCCGAACGACCGAGCGTTACCTCTCGGGCTTTCTGCGCCGCCAGCTCGGCCTGCCGCTGCCTCTCCAGCTCCTCCAGCAGCTGCCGCTCCATGATGCGCTTGGCCTCCTCCACGCGCCGCAGAACCTCGCGTTCGATCTCGTCCTTGCGCTTCTCCAGCTCCTCCTCCACGCGCTTGGCCACCAGCTCCTCCACCCGCCGCGCCGTCTCCTCCTCGATCAGCTTCTCCTCGATCTCCTGCTGGCGGCTGGAGGACGGGGGAGAACCAGAGGGACTAGTTAGAAGGAAAAAAAAAAAAAAAAAACACACACACACACACACACACACACACAAAAAAACAAAAGAGGGTAGATACATTTATTAGGATGAAAATGTTCTCCGGAGGAAACAAGATGACATTTGGATGATTGAAAAAATGCAAACATCTGTATCGCCGCGTGTGATTTGGGTTAAAAATAAGCGCACTGGAGGTTGTTTGGGACGTTTTTACGAATGTAGGTCAGCCTCGCATCATTTACACGCGTTTGCTTCGTCTAAAAACTCGCACCTTGGCGGTAACCGTTCCGAAAACCCCGTAATCCATATTATTGGCGTGGCGGGATTAATGCGTGGGGGGAGGAGACATCCTGTTCACCTGGAGAAGATGCTAATTTCCTCATATCTGCGCTCGGGAAGCCATTAACGACACGAGGTGTGTGTTTGCAGGTTGCGACTGTACACACACACACACACACACACTCTCACACGCTTCTCTCCCGGGTTCGATTTCATTCTTTCGTCCTCGGGGAAGGGGGGAAACCGGAGACGCCGGCCGACCCGGCCTCGGTTCCTCTCCAATTTACGGCGTCTTAGTCTCTATATTTACATTTCTATACCAGGTTAAGTGGTCCTGCAGCTATTATTCAGTTTAAAAAAAAAAAAAAAAAAGCCACTTAGGAGCCCAGGTGTGGGACAGTGGCTCGGCTCTCAGGTGTCTATGAGCCTCTGGCTACTCCACACACACACACACACACACACACATGCTGACAAACAGCAGAACTCACAAAACAATTTGCTTTTCCGTGATTCCCACGAGCGGTTTTATCTGAGACATGGAGCTTACGATGCGAAAATAAATATTAAAAGACCCGGCAATGTCTCCCAACTCGTGAAATTCCCACGTCAACGTCAATTAAATAAAAGACGGATTATGCGCCGGCTGGAAGCTTTTTTTTTTTTTCCTCTGGAAGAAAAAAAAATAAAGGGATTATGAACCTGACGTTAACTGGGGTTATCCAGACTTTCTTGGGGTAGTTTGTGTCTGAGAGAGACGGTTCTGACGGTTTTGACAACCCAAACATCTGCGTCAATGCAGACTGGCTGATGTGACGTAAAGAAAAGATGAATTAAGTATTTAATAAATACACAATGGTGTAAAGACACGGGATCCCTGCAGCTTGACCTTAAACAAGCTTTTATTGCAATTTGAGCTCAAATCCAATGCCATATGGCTTAGGAGTAATCTAATGCTGCTGTTCTATGAATATATCCCTGTAAATCTTGCACATTTTTACATTTAAGGTGCATATAAAGTTGTCATTGTCCTGCAATGACGTGATGTGCAGCTGTTAATTCTGTAGACACTTCCAGAGTATTTTAATGACACTGTCATAAAATCCCAATGGCATCCTTATGAGACATGGACATAATAATAATAGTAATAATAATAATGACAACCTGTGGGTGATCTGCTATTTTTTTCTTCATGAATTTAAGCTAATGATATAAAGAGAGGTTACAATGGCACACGATGCTGCAGCGATATTGACGTTTGGTTAACAACAATGATGGCTTTCCATTACAACGCTATTGACCCCGACCACGCAGATGTTACCGGGATCGTCGCTAATGTCAAAATCACGTTTATTACCGCTGAAAACAAATAAAATAACCGCGTAACGGTGCAGTTTGTCCGGGCTGAAGGAGAAACAACCTCCCGGTGTAGCAGACGAGGCCTTGCAGACGTTAGCATGCCGCTAGCGCTAGCGTGCAACTAGCGCTAGCATACAACTAGCGCTAGCATGAGGCTAAAAGCTAATGTAAACCAAGTTAGCACGTTAGCATAGCACGTCGGTGCAGGTAGAATACTCTTACATCTTTCGTTGCCTCTCCATCTCTGCCTTCCTCTCCTCCTCCTCCTTCCTCTGCTTCTCGTCAAGGGCATTTCTCTTGCTCAACGTCCGCCCGAAGATATCGATGCGCTCCGGCGGCGACGCCGCTCTGTCCCTGCGGGAGGAGGCTGTGGTGGACCGCGAACGGGAGCGGGACTCTCTGCGCCGGTTCCTCTTAGACTCCCTGGACTTGGACCGCTTCTTGGACCGCTCCCTATCCCGGGACCGCGACCGAGACCGGCTTCGTTTCTTGCTGTGTTTGCTGCTTTTGGAGTGTTTGGACCGGGACGAGCTACGGCTCCGCGAGCGGCCCATGTTTGAGCACCTCCGCTAGTCGAGCGCTAACACCGCCGCACTGCCGTGACCTACGGCGGAAAAAGCAGGCGATGTTAGAAAACTGTTTCCACGCGTTACTCTTTAAACGTCTTTATTCTCAATAAGTAACCGTGTGGAACTGCCCCAAATCCCAGGAAATTGTGGAAAAAGACACGCGAAAGAGGTTGTTATTTTATCCCACTAACTTGCTTGAAAGAAAGATGGCGGCTTGTCGAGTTTCGGTTTTCCCAGCATGCATTGCGGCACTCGGCAATTTCCGGAAACACTCGGGCCGGCGCTAAGCTCTCCTTCACTTTTACTTCTGCTTTGCAGGGAAAAATACAAAAACTAGTCTCTGAAATAATTGATTTGGAAGAAAAGTATGACCAAAAGTTTGCATTTTAAGTTTAATTTCTTCTCTTCTTTTTATATTTTCCTTCCCGGTGCGCTCTACTACATGTAATCATATTCATGTACTTGTAAATACACGTGTATATACCAGTGGTGGGCCGTCAGGGCCTGCAAGGCCTTCTCCGCTGGCCTAAAAAAATATCTGAATCACATACGTTAATTAAAATTTGTCCATGAATACTTATTAAATAATTCCAAACGGTCTGTTCACTTCCTTTCATAGCTTTTCTCCTGGTTGTGCTGTTTCCAGACATGCATTTTCATATTAACCAATCACATTTCAGCCATAATCTGTTGCAAGGCAGGGTCAAAGTCAAAGGAGTCTGTCTGGGAGGGGGGGGCGCTGCATAATCGGTTCTGCAAGCACTTTACGCAAAAAATAAGTGTTGGTGACGCTGTTGCTTCAACCAGTCAGATTTTGAGTTGGCGACATCAGAGCCTTCTAGCAGGCTTCAGCAACGTCAGGTATTCACACCCTCTGATTGCGTAGTTAAGAGTAGACAAGTGAATTAGCAAGGAGAAGCGTACAAGCGAGCTGCGAACAGAAATACAGTTGTGTTTGTTTAATATTGTTTTTTTTCCAACCCACAATGGCTGCAGGGGGAGAAGAAATGGATTTAGTTACTAATATATTGTTAAAGCGATCTTCTTTTTGAAGAAAAGCTGGACATAATAAAGAAAGGTTGAGCAACTCCTAAGCTACCGAACCTGTCACAACCAGGAAAAAGGATTTGTTTATTTCCCAATAAGGACTTGTTTTACATTTGTTTTACAAAGGGTGCGCTCTCTGTATACTGCATTTCTGCATCATAAGATGTTTTTTCATAGCCGTAAACTAATTATTGTGGGGTGGATTGATTCGGAGCATTACTGAAGGCCTAGGTATACGTTGGAAATATTTTTGCATACCTTTAACTTTATTATTATTTACTTCTTCTGATCTTTACTGTTCTATTTATATATTCTTTTTTATAGGTCACTATTTTATTCTTTATTTTTATACTATTTTATACTTTTTGTTTGATACCTACTTAGTAGTATTCTGATTCTGATTCCGAATCTCAACATGTGGTTTAACAGTGACCAAAACCGCCTCCCGGCATCGCAATCGTGACGAAACGTGACCTCAACAGTGTTTACGCCTTTGAGGCAGGGCTGCAAACTCAACGCATATGTGAAGACGCTAGCAAAAGTCAAGTAGCAGAACGCTAAAACCACCGCGGAACTGACATCAAGTATTGTTTTCAAAGGGTTTTCGGGGTTTCTGACACAGATCGTCTGGCGATGTAAACAGGAAGGATGGTCACCGCTATTATATCCGCTAACGGCGCTTCGGTTGGAATAATCCTGACTGATTTTTTTTTTTTACAGCAGCAGATGTTTGCGTTTACGCGCCGGCCGTGAAACCGTCAACACGAAGAACCGAAAGCGACCAACTGTAAATTTCGTTTTTCCACGTTTTTTTTTTTTCCACGTTTTTCCATTTCAGTGCATTTATTATTATATCTAGTAGCGTGCGGCGGTTAGCGCTTCGCACCAAAACAAGGTCCCCTGGTTCAATTCCCCAAAAAAAGCCAATTTTTTTTTGCATGTTCCCCAACAATCCACTGAATAGAGGTTTGAAATCTTTCTAATATGTCTAATCTTTGTACTTTTTAAGACCTTAAAACACTTTATAGCCTTAAGTTTGACACTTTATATTCTATTTGTATTTCTTACTCTCCCTCCTTCCTACTATTATCTATTATTGTTATGTTTTACTTGAAACTCTGGCACAACAATTTCCTTCGGGATAAGTAAAGTTGTTCTTATTCTTATTCTGAAAATAAATCCAAAAATACAAATCATTTATTTTACACATAGTACAGAAAAGATTTGAGCAAACATAGGCTCTTAACGGAGATATGCGTTAACAAACATGTTATTGTTGCGCCATTTTTTGCGCCTCTTTTTAGATATATCATATATATTTTAATCATTTTAAACCCGAGATACTTTCTCACATATATATAGATTTGGAAAGTAAAACATTCTTGATCGAAGGGTGTCAGCATACAACTTTAAATATTGACGACCGTAAATTCTGGATTATAGAGCGCACCTACATATAAGCCGCACCTACTCATTTTTAAAGGAAAAAATAAATTGTACATAAATAAGCCGCGCTTGTTTATAAACCACAGGTGTCATTGAAACATAAGATATCAACGCAGCAAGATGTTACAGGAAATCTTTTTTTTTTTTAATTTTAATTTTAATCAAACTTCTACAACTACCGCCACGTAACGCAAATGCTTTTTTTGCAGAACGGATGCCGAACTTACGTGCAGCAGCTCTATTTCCTTTATTATCAGCCAGACTGCCGCATCAAATGTATTTCTGCGCGTCTTTTTCATGGCCGATCTGAAAAATCATCGTAAATGATGATTTGATGATGACGTAAGTGATGCTAATGCTAACATGCTAACCCCTTATCGTGGAGAAGCGAGCGGGCGGTGAATGCGATCCGTCCGCTCGGCAAACAAAAGTAAAAAAAGAAATTATTTTAAGTTAGAAAGCAGTAAATTTGGGATTTTTTTCTTTTTCGAGTGAGAAAGGTCTGCTCTGCAAAACATGCAGCGAAGCTAAAGTAGCAAGTGAGTTTTCTGATGGAAAAATATGGACTAAAGGGAAGCTGGCCTACCTCGAGCGACACATTCAGCAGAAAAGTCATATGAATTGAGTGCAAATTGTGAAAGAGGATTTAATTTGATGAATCATATTGAAACAGCGTCCAGAAATTGTCTTGAAGTGGCACATTTGGACCAGCTGATGCACATTAAGTCAAAGAAAGTAGCAAACAGAGCCATCAGAAGTGAGAAGGATAGACATGAAAAATAAGGTAAAATTTAATTCAGATTTGTGGATATTCTCGTGACATTTGTCGATATGTTTTATTTATGGATATAATCATCAAATTTTATTATGACTAGATCATTTATGGGTAGTAGAAATGCTAATAAAAGACACCGTATCACAAGCGACAGCACACGTCATTTATGGAAAAAATTAATGTTTTAATGTGAACAAAATGTTACGTCTGAAAAGATGAAGGTGAAAAATACACAGCTAGAACTAAACAACGATATAAATAGAGTGACAAAAATAAATCGCGATGAATAAAATAAATAATAACAGCATGTGTAACATTTTGGATTTGAATGAGAGAAAAATTCAAAATTATTTAACATGAAGGAATAGTTACATTTATTTCACTTATATTTTTAAGACCTTTAGCATGCATTGCTTCATGACGCAAAAGACGTGTTTTTTTTTCTCCTAGATTTGGGAAATGTAGTTTATGGTCAATACACGAGTTTAACTTATTTATTTTAGACCTTTCAAGACGCCATAAAATGGCGTGGCGGGCCACATTTGAGTTTGCTACGCGCCATCATGCTACAATAATAGCATGATGGTTTGCAAAAATGCAAAATAAAGTGATAATTTGGTGATATATTATCCATTATTATCCACATTCAGGTTTTTGATGCACAAATCTGTCATTTCCAAATTGCACTCTAGCACAGTCCAGTTAGCTTAATGCTATGCTGGTGTTGCTAGTATTATTACAAGTATACCCGTGAAACCAAAGCATTTGACCGCGGATGACGACAAGCAAGCTGGAGGCGATGTTTCGCCCTGTTGTCGTGGCAACACCCTTACGAAAATGCCCCGTTTTGAAACCTAGCGTAGCCCCTAGCGCTCCGCCGGGCACCTTAAGCCCCGCTAATTCGTAGCCATCACCGGGCTGCGTCGGTTCTGGATGCTAATCTCATTACGCGCAATTAAAGAAAGAAAAAAAAAAAAAAAAAAACGAGAGTTCCGAGAAGAACCCGAGAATCTTCATCCTCAAAGTACTTCTCCTTTTCGTTGATTTAAACCTCCGTCCGCTTTTTAGCTATATTTAACTTCGCCTGTCCGTCTTTAAACGTCGTCTCCGCGTGCCATCGGCGGCGGCGGGTTGCTTTCGGGGGGCGGGGAGGTCTAAAAATGAGCTTTTATCTCGGCTTGTAAATCCAACAACAGGAACTCCAAATGGCCTGGAGGCTAAACGGGGAACAAGAAAAAAAAAAAAAATTGATGACACAATCACGCTGCAGGAGAGATCACTATCCTTCTCCGGCGAAACCAGGCCATTGTGATGACTCTCCCCGGACGGCGGCGCTCGGAATAAACCGGCGTTACTATATTTAAAGAAAACGCATCACAAAAAAACCCTGGTGACTGAATGAGAAAGGTCAAGCTAAGGATGAGCGTCCTCCCGGTGCGGGATTTTTAAGGGAAAACATAATTATTACTCAATCGTGCAGAAAAGTCTATATTAGTAGCCAGAGATTTGTTTACCGGGAGATGTGATTCAGAGGTACGTCAAGGGATTTTTCGTTCTTACTGTAAGCACAGACTGATCGGTCATTTCCTCGTGTAAACGTTTTTTTTGTTTTATGGTTGCCATTTCTCACGCGGTTCCAAGTGCGGAGAGGCGAGGTTTGCGGGCAAGACCTTGGGGGACCACAGGTAAGGGTGAGGTATGCTCACCAGGCCGGTAGTTGGCGTTGTGATTTCCCAATCTGAATCATGGAGGCGACGTTTGTGAGGACCAACGATGACGTGGAGGGACCCTGAACTACAATTCCAAGAGAACTTGACTTGGAGTCACCAGTGGAAGTTCTCTGGGGTACTCCGAAGCATACTGGAGAACCCTGGAGTCTTCCCTTGTCACATGGCTGACCCACCTGAGCGTAGAAATTGGCTACATCTTCCCTTTTCAAAGAAGGGATTTTGCATTTCCTTGGAGACAAAGTTTATTTTCAAATCCTCTTCAACTCTGGAGCTCGTTTCTGTATCGTTCCGTTTTCGGGGACCATACCAAGAGACACTTCTTGTTTCAGCATCAACAATGGCAAGCAATCGGATATTTGTACGGACAAACGATGGGAGGGTGACCCTGAACTTCAAGGCGGGTAAATTCCAGGGGAATGTAGACTTGGAGTCACCAGTGGAAGTACCCTGAAGTACTCTGAAGTACTCTGGAGTACTCCGGAGCACCTTGGGGTACTCTGGAGTACTCTGGAGAACCCAGTAGTCTACCATCGATGTGTAGCTGACCCACCTGAGCAAAGAAACTGGCTACACCTTGAGTACGAATGCCCTTTTCAAAGTAGCATTTTCTACCTTTCCATGGAGACAAAGTTGTTATCAAATCTTCGTCAACTCTGGAACTCGTTTCTGTATCGTTCCGTTTTCGGTACCAAGAGATACTTCCTGTTTCATCGTAGCACATATGCGGGTACTACAGCAAGCTTAAGCATCAACAATGGCGAGCAATCAGATATTTGTACCGACCAATGATGAGGTGGCGAGACCCTGAACTACAAGGCGGGTAAATTCCAAGAGAACGTAGACTTGGAGTCACCAGTGGAAGTACTCTGGAGTACTCTGGAGTACTCTGGAGTCAGCCATTGTTGTTATGGTCGACCCACCAACACAAGTCAACTGGCTGCAACCTAAGTGAGCGTGTCTGTTTTCTAGGTGTTGCGTTTCCATGGAGACTGAGTTATTTTCAAATCTTCTTCCCTCTCTTGGTCCTGCTTCTCCAGCGTTCCGTTTTCGGGTACAGTACCCAGAGACAATTCCTGTCTTGTCGTAATAACAAACGTGGGTACTACAGCGAGTATAAACATCAACAATGGCGAGCAATCGGATATTTGTAGGGACCGACGACGAGGTGGAGTTACCGCTTGGAGTGACCCTGTACTACAAGGAGGGTCAATTCCAAGAGGATGTAGACTGGGAGTCATGCCAGGAGAAGTACTCTGGAGTCGGCCTTTCTTGTTTTGATCGACCCACCCGCGTATGGCAGCTGGCTAGTCCAAGCATTGCATCTCCTGGTTTTCCCTGTAGATGCCCGACCAGAAGTTTTGCATTTTCTCCCATGAGTCCACCCGGTTTGGTGTCCTGACCGTACAGCGCCCCCTGTTTTGGCGGTGCTTTTGTACCACAAACAAGAGGTTAAACTGGAGGCGCAATGGACGTGCTCCGCTCCTGGGTGGCTTCGGGGCGTTGAATGAATGGCGTTAACTTGTGGCACAAGTTCAAAGAGTCCAAAGAGGTGGTTTCGTGTTTCCGTAATCCTCATGCAAGGAGGAGGGGAAGGGCTCGGACACAATAACAAGCACCAGTCAAGGCTCGGGGGGTGGTTACATGACCGCCGTCTCCTTCGCCGGTAAGTTTAAGCCAAAGTCTCGCTGATTGCCCACGTCCATCACCATGGGGGTGAAAGTGTATATCCCCCGACTTCTCCTACACTAGCATGCCCTCGGTTGTCGGAAATGTGGAAGTTCTACATCTGTGATCTCCATCCAGGGAACGTACACCCTCTCTTTGCTCAAGAATAGTCTTAAACCGTCCTCTTTGAAAATGCTTACTTAGCATTAGGCTACTTTGCCGACGGATATCCTATGATGTACCTCTCATTCCACCCCTTGTATGCACTCATGTCTCTCCACCAATGCCAAATAGTAGCCTAACAGTTTCTCCAAAATCCACGGACTCTCTCAAGTCGTGGGTTCCCAGGGGACGGGGCTTGATGTGTCACACTGTGGCGACTCTACATGCTGCACCCTTCCAATGATCGCAGGGATAGGATACCTCGTGACCCTGAGTGAATTAAGCAGGATATATCATGTATGGTTGCTATACTTGTATGACTTCAGCTATTCAGATTAGCACTACTGGTATTAGCAGTAAGAGAGCACATGTCGGCGGCTACCAATCGTCCGCTATCGTGCAAAGAGTGAAGAGGAGTTGTTGTGACTCAGAGATTTCGACATCCCCTGGTATCACTTCCTGTCTGCGTGCAGAGGCCAGCTGAGCCGAGTTGTTACATCTCAATAACGCCTCCCACTCAAAGTAATCTGAACTCCGAAGGAATTCTATCGAAGCTTGACTTGATACAAATCCCCTAAATTCATTCTTCTCCTTCTACTTCTTTTTTTTTCCCATGAGGCACATTTTTTGATAAGAAAGTTTCCTTTTACTTTAAGCCCGTCCCTGTCAAGTGGCCTGATCAAAAAGTTTTCACCGGGTGCTCCTGGGGTTGCCTGCCCCCGGGGGGAGGGGGGTTGGGGTCGAAGAAGAGGAGGGGGGCGGGGGACACTTAACAAACACAAGATCTCTTTAAAAAAAGAAGAAAAAAAAAAAAAAAGCCAAGCCACATTGTCACATTGTCATGTTGATAGCCAAGAGGTCTGGGCTTGTAAAGAGCCTTTGAGGAGGAGGAAGAGGAGGGCGGGGGGGGGTGAAAGTAAGACACCCCCCCAGCTTCCCCGTCCACGCCTGAATAAGAACAGCACTTCCACCTCAGGCTGGGAATCTGAGGATCAAGTTGGGCGTAGGGCCGAGGAGACGCCGGTGTTGTTGCTACCTTCGAGCAAGGCATCGCCCCCGAGTGGATCCAGGCTACAATGTACCTTTGCTACCACTACCTCCAAGAGTTGGAATTGCCTACATTCCTGCGGGCCGATCCCGGCTGCTTCTGTTGGGGGGGCAGATTTTTTTGTCTTGCGAAACGGCGTTGCGCGTTGGAACGGTTCCGAGGTTCCGAGGGGCGAGTCCGGTGCTCAACTCCCGCCGAAGGGAAGCAGAACAATGGAGTCCCGGCGGGTCGGCGGTGGGGATGGGGGGGTTGAGAAACATTAGTGGACCGTCGGGGGGCCACAGCCGCCGGAAACCCAATATCGGACTGGAACGTCGGGTGGTTGGAGATGACAAGGATCATCTTGTCGTCCGATGTCCATCTCCACCCTCTCTTTGTTTGAGAGCAGTATTAAAATCTTCAGAAAGCGAAGACTTAGGGCCTGGCTAACGCCTAGTTATGCTATCTGCGGTCTTAAAATCTTGAGAAAGCTAATTGTTAGGGCTGGGCGAGCACCGAGTTATGCTTTCTGCAGTCTCAAAACCTTGAGAAATCTAATAGTGCTGGGCTAGCACCTAGCTATGCTATCTGCTGTCTGAAAATATTGAGAAAGCTAATTGTTAGGGCAGGGCTAACGCCAAGTTGTGCTTTCTGCAGTCTTAAAACCTTGAGAAAGCTAATAATTAGTGCTAGGCTAGTGCCTAGTTATGCCATCCTACGGGCTTAAAACCTTGAGAAAGCTAGTAAGTTAGTGCTTGGCTAGCACCTAGCTATGCTATCTACCGCCTTGAAACCTTGAGAAAGCTAATTGTTAGGGCTGGGCTAGCGCCAAGTTGTGCTTTCTGGAGTCTTAAAACCTTAAGAAACCTAATAGTGCTGGGCTAGCACCTAGCTATGCTATCTCCTGTCTGAAAATATTGAGAAAGCTAATTATTAGTACTGGGCTAGCAACCGAGTTATGCCATCTGCAGGCTTAAAACCTTGAGAAAGCAAATTGTCAGCGCTGGGCTAATCCCTAGTAATGCTATCCACAGTCTCAAAAGCTTGAGAAAGCTAATAGTTAGTGCTGGGCTAGCGCCTAGTTATGGCATCTATGGGGTTAAAACCTTGAGAAAGCTAGTAGTTATTGCTGGACTGGCACCTGCTATCTACAGTCTTGAATCCATGAGAAAGCTAATAGCTAGAGCTGGACTAGCACCTAGCTATGCTATCTACCATCTTGAATGTTGAGAAAGCTAATAGTCAGCGCTAAGGTAGCACCTAGCTATGCAGTCGACTGTCTTGAAACCTTGAGAAAGCTACTAGTTAGTGCTAGGCTAGCACCTAGCTATGCTATCTACCATCTTGAAACGTTAAGAAAGCTAATAGTCAGCGCTGGGCTAGCGCCTACCTCTGCTATCTATCGTCTTGAAACCCTTTGTTCTTCGGGGCTCCACCATTGTTATTATCTTTTATGAATGCTAAAACTACCACTGTAACATTCCAGCTATTAGCATGTAGCTTTTAGTGCTACCGCTAACCCCTCCTGTTTCCGGTGCTTCGATGCCCCGACCGGTCGAAGCAGACCGACTTTCACAGACCGACCTTCTCGTCGGGTGACCTTCTCCCGTCCCGATGCTACGTGCATTAGCGTTAGCTGCCATTTCCCCAACCGGCCTTCCCATGGCCTCTTCCTCCAGAGGGAACATAATTAAGTGTCAGAGGAGCTGCAGAAGAACTCGGGATCGTCTTTCCCCGGCGAGGTGGGGGTGTGTGTGCAGGCGGGGGGGAGGGAGGGCAGGTGATGGTGACAGGCCGAAATGTCGGGGTCAAAGGTCAGGGGTGTTTGAAGTATCTTTGCCGAAGAGGAAGCCGATCCGTCGTCTTCAGAGCAACGATACCTATCGTGCTTTTTTTTTTTTTTTTTTTTTTTTTTCTTTCCGTTTTCCCCAAACGGAGAGGTCTGGATTAAAAGCTGGAAAATCCGACGGTCAGTGAACGCGTGACATGCAAGTTAGGACAAATTTGATTTGCTAAGATTAAGGAAAGAGCTAATAGACTAACGTATCCGTTTGACGTGTGAATGAAAAGGTGAATGCTTGGTTGCTTCTACATGACGAGTAAACGGTTGATGAGATGTAAATTAATGAATCCATGCTTTGGAAATTATTTAGCAGCAGCAGCAAGACATGCAAGGACAAGATTGTGACAAGCTAGCTAAAAATACAAGTGAAATAAAATAAAATAAAATAAAATAAAATAAAATAAAATAAAATAAAATAAAATAAAATAAAATTGAATTAAATTAAATTAAATTAAAATTAAATAATATAAAATCTCAACTGTAAAAAAAGTATATCGATATTTACAGTTCAAAGGAATAAATAATTAGCAAAGCATATGACACGTGAATGAGTGAGTGAATGGTTGCTTTCCTCTAAATTCGGTGCAATAAACCCGTTTTTTTCCCCGTTTTTCACTTTTTTTTAACTTACTTACGTTTTTGACATTGTGCTGCACAATGACAATTAAAAATCTTGATGTTATTCTATATTTTTTGTCTTATATCTGTAACCCAGAGATGCTGCTATTGTTATATTGTGACGTTGTGTCCTGCTTTTCAAGGTTGTTATTTGTCTGTTTTCGTTTCCACCGAACCTGAGAGCTGCTTTCTCTAAATTTTATTGCACTTTGTGTAATGACAATAAAACTCTTAAAATAATCCGAAAGGCCAGTAAATTCTAAACAATAAAAATCCTAAATGAATGAAAAAATAAATAAATGAATATAAAAACAAAATAATATAATAATGATAATAAATTAATACAACAAATAAATGAATAAACAATAAAAATCCTTCATGACTGTATACATATATAAATAAATACAATGATAAAATGATAATACAATAAAATAATAATAATAATAATATATCATAAATAAATGAATAAACAATAAAAATACTTAATGAACAAATGAATTTTAACATTATTTAATCTTTAACAGATTTAAACTCCAAAGACTCCCTTTTGCCCTCAGCCCATCCCCCAGCGCTACTCCTCTAGCATGTGTGTGTGTGTGTGTGTGTGTGTGTGTGTGTGTGTGTGTGTGTGTGTGTGTGTGCGCACACTCTTAAAAAAGAAACCTTGCTCTGCTCACTTTGTTTATTGTGTTTATTTCCTCTGAAAATATCAGATCAGATGAACGAACGTGGGTTTGAGAACAAAATCTGGATTTATTATACTGTAATTAACACACATATATATAAATGTATATGTATGAATAATTATAAAATGAAAGTGTGGAAGATACGACAGAGGAGTGGAACATTACTGAAAAAGAAATAAAATAAAAATAGAATAAATAAATAAAAAAGGTTGTGGTTGAAAAGTGGTGCATATAAACAATACTTTTTTTTTTTTTTTAACAAAAAAAACCAAGGGAATAACGGATTTTTTTAAAACGCGGCGAATAAACATCGCATTTAAACTTCTCACGCTTTTATTTCAACACATCCGACACATCCGGAGCTCCTAGGAATTTTTTTTTTTAGAGACGATTTCGGGATTTGAATTTTTTTTTTTTTTTTTTTTTTTTTTTTTTTTTTAAAGAGTGTGGGAAAACTCCTGAGAACCTGCAAACAGGAAAAGAGACACATACATCACAAGCTCTCCGGCCGCCACACACACACATTTACGGCTCGTCGCTGTAACAATGGCTGCTTCCTGGCGGCCGGGGTCACGGTGACGTGGCGGGAGATCGGGCGAAACCTTAAGATCTGGCGTGGAGGAAGGAGACCGGGGTCTCGCTTCACATCCAGCCGTCGCCCGGAACACCTTTTGCAAAAAAAAAAAAAAAAAGCACGAAAAAGGGTCGCGATGTGATTTTAGACGGGTTAAGACAAGTTTTCAAGCGGAGAAAATGACGGAAAACCCGACTTGTTGTTGTTGTTGTTGTTGGAGTTCACTTCGGACACCCGTTAGCGCCACGTGCTAACGATAATATTGACTTCCTGGTTTTCCGTCGCGCGTTCTTGTCGACCATTTCGATCGACAGTTTCCGTCTCGTTTTGGAAGACGACGTGAAACCCATCTGTTCGGACGTCGGTATCGGAGATCGGTTTGTGCAACCGTTTAGCTCGATGCGCTAACGGTATCTTCGACGGGGTTTTCCATCGTGCATCGTTGGCGCCTCTTGGGTCAGTAAATCTTTTGGTGTTAGATGTTTGGTATTTCCCTTCATTCGCGCAATTAACCCCCTTTTTGGTTCCCTTGAAGATGCGGCGACAGCGGTAGGTTGACCTGTTGGTAGATGCTAACCACCTAGTCGGATTCGCCCCTGCAGGTGTTGCCAAGTCATGCAAAGCCGGGTTGATTGTGGGACTCCCTTTTTTTTGGCAGTACCCGCCATCCAGTCCGATCCGCCCTTGCGGGTGCGACCCCGCCAGAGGTCAAGCTGAAACCTTGCAAGACGACGAGCAACCCGATGCCGATTCGTCGGAGTTCACTTTGGTACTTCTTGATGTTGGGTATTTTGCTTCTTTGCTATTTTTGTCCTTTTTGGGCGATAAGGGGGTCGATCAATTGGGGGCCTCTTGCCTTCCAGTTTGATCTGCCCTGTATCACTTTTACTTGGCGCTGTTCCTGTAAGATCGGGCCCAGAAAACAGCGTGCGACCCATTCGTCCAATGCCGATTTCGTCCGGTTTCACTTTGAACACCCTCTCCTTGCATGTCCTCGGTGCCTTTTGGGTCATTTAAGTTTTCCCCGGTGGCAAATGTTTGGTATTTTCCTTCGTTCGCGCAACATTTGCTCATCTTGGCCCTTTGGGGCGATAAGGGGGTCAACCAGTTGGGCGGCCACTCGCCGTCCGGTCCGATCTGCCCTTACAGGTGCAACCCTGCCAGAGGAGAAGCTAGAGCTGGACTAGCACCTAGCTATGCTATCTACCATCTTGAAAAGTTGAGAAAGCTAATAGTCAGCGCTAAGGTAGCACCTAACTATGCCGTCGACTGTCTTGAAACCTTGAGAAAGCTACTAGTTAGTGCTAGGCTAGCACCTAGCTATGCTATCTACCATCTTGAAACATTAAGAAAGCTACTAGTCAGCGCTGGGCTAGCGCCTACCTATGCTATCTATCGTCTCAAAACCCTTTGTTCTTCGGGGCTCCACCATTGTTATTATCTTTTATGAATGCTAAAACTACCTAGCTATGCCGTCGACTGTCTTGTCGTTCAAGGACTGGGAAAACAACGCACAACCCAATCCGTCTGATGTCGATATTGTCAGAGTTCACTTTGAACACCCTTCCGTTGCACGTCTTTGGTGCCTTTGGGTCCACTATTACCAGATATTTCTTATTTAGCTTCGCTCGCGCAATGAATGCTAATTTTGGGTCGTACATGTACACCATTTAGCTCAAATGGCTAACGGTATCTCCGACGTTATCAGTGGCGCCTCTTGTATCAAAGTTTTCTCCGGCCGGCGGCAGATTGCCGGTATCTTCCTGTTGTCATGCTAACGCCGCTACGCCTGCTCGCCCCCATTACATCCCCATTCCATCAACCTATAATGGGCGGTTTTGGGGGGGAGCTAATGTGCTAATAAAGAGCCTCCACCCCCTCCACCTCCGTCAGCCGGGGTGACTGATAGCCTGATTAAACCCAGGGAGTGATTGATCCATCAGATCCATCACCCCGGCTGTCCGAAGCACAGTATGGCGTCATCCATCCGCCGCTTTTGTGTACAATCCACGCCATTGTGTCGCGCACGTGTTCACATGTGCGCGGAGGACACATGTGTTCACCCCCCCCACCTTTTCCCCCGAAAAAACACGATCCCCACGTCTGACAAATCTAATTTAACCATCTTGATCGTCAATAGTAAACTCATTTCCTGCGCGTGTCGGTTCAGAGGTCGCCGTCGGAAAAAAAACGACGGGGGCCGCGAGATCTCGTGTTGACGCGTCAAACGCCGGGGCCGAGGTGTCGGACCCCCCCCCCCCCCCCCCCCCCCCCCTCCGACCCCCTCCGACACCCGCTCATCCATCTCGCTGACAGCGGTGGAAACAGTAGCCTCCCCTAGCGCTCCGGCGGGGCCCCGGGCTCACGGCGGGAGGCCCCGCCTCTTATGTATGGAGGCCTTGTTCGCCGGTGAAAAGGCTCGCCGACGACCGCCTGACCTCCACGTGCGCCCGCCGCCGCCGCCGCCGCCGCCGGCTCCATCCGGGCGACGAGTGCCGCGAATTTCGACGGCTTGTTCACCCGGTTTTAGCCTGAGCGGCTAACACAAACGTGGCGCTGCTAGTGCGTTAGCATCGTTAGCGCGTCAGACCTACGTGTGAACGTGTGAACGTGAGCGTGGACGAGGTCGGGTCGCGAGGAAAGATGGCAGATTTTGTCCCGTGTGTCAGAAATACGGGGGGGTTTTAAAGGACATAAATGAAAAGCGTACAAATAATGATTGCTAGAAATGAAAAAAATAATGATAATTGGATATCTTTTATTGTCATGATTGTAAATAAAGTATTATTTTATTACCAAGATCACTAATAATAACAAGAACCAGAATTATTATTATTATTATAATTATTAATAACAATTTATCAATTTTACTATTATTATTATTGTTGTCATAATGAATCATAATTCTTATTATTTGTTATATTTATGTTTTTTATTTAAACTTAACAGTGACCTGACTGGTGTTTTAGCAATTTACTTATATATGTATATATATATATATATATATATATATATACATGCACAGTACTGATATATACATATATACACAAATATATGTGTGCATATGCATATATATATATACGCATATAAATATATATGTCTTCATATAACACATGAACGAGAAATAAGACAGATGAAGAAAATTGTCAATAATCTATAATATTAAATTATTAATCATTTTAAATTAAATTATCAATAATCAGATTACTTTTATTATCGCACTTGTAAATATTATTGCTTTTATTATCAAGGTCTCTAATAGTAAAAACAACAATAATCATTGACGTTGTACTTATTGTCATTATTTTTTATAATTCTCATCATCATTATTATTATAGTGTATTTATTACTTATTCATTTCTTACTTAAGTCATTTGATTTCATCGTTTTAGGAATTGACTGTATGCATGTACACACACACACACACACACACACACACACACACACACACACACACACACACATACAGGACTGTCTCAGAAAATTATTAAATATAGTGATAAAGTTCTTTATCTTCTGTAATGCAATTACAAAAACAAAAATATCATACATTCTGGATTCATTACAAATCAACTGATATATTGCAAGCCTTTTATTATTTTAATATTGCTGATTATGGCTTACATCTTAAGAAAACTCAAAAATCCAATCTCAAAATATTAGAATATCATGAAAAAGTCATTTTTGTTTTTTGAATTTCATTACAGAAGAACTTTATCACAATATTCTAATTTTCTGAGACAGTCCTGTATATTATGTGACACTGCTAGCATACCAACTGGTTAGCTTGTGGTGTATATGTATGTGTGTGTTTATATATAATATATATACACTCACACACACATTTGGTGCTGACACACACACACACACACACACACACACACACACACAGCTTCATGTGAAACTGCTAGCACGCCAATCGCATAGCTTGTGGTTGAAACCAATTCGGCAACATTCATGGGAAAACATTCATGGGAGGAGCTAAGCTAACTTTAGCCTCGGGGTCGGGGGGGGGGGGGGGGGTTTCACCAGGGGGAAGTCGGCGAATTGAATGTGAATAAGGAAGTGGGGGTGACGGAAGAATCTGCACCCCCAAACTGCACCCCTGGGGGTCTCCTGCTTCCACCTGCACCTGTAGGGCGCCCCCGGTGGACAACAGCGGTATTACACCGACCAAACCAGTGTTTTGGTGCAAAGGCGCAAAACTCAAATTCAAGGGAAAACATTGTACATATAAAAAAAAAGTGTAAATATCTTATGTGGGTTATAGACAAATGCGGCTTTTATGTGTACACACATATTTATTTAGCTGTTTTTTGGCGACATCTTTAAATAAATATGTTTCGTTTTTTTACATCTTTATTTGACATGCATAAGATAAGATAAGATAAGATACACTTTATTGATCCCCATTGGGGGAATTCTTATGTCACAGCAGCGTAACTGTTATGAGTGTCGATAAATGTGAATATAAATATAAATATAAATATAAATAGACTATTAGAAGATGATTAAGAAAAAGCAAAAAAACATCCACAAATAAAATAACAAGGTATGAGAATGAACAGAATAGGAAAAAAAAAAGATGAGAATAAAACAGATAAACTAAAAATGTCACAATATATGATATGCGAATGGTGGAGAGAATAAATATTTATAAATAAATATATGAGTGAATAAATATCTATGACATACAAATGCAGCCCTGTGATTGGCCGGCCTTTCGTCCAATGACAGCAGAGATGGTCTGCGGCATAAAGCTAACAAACGAATACACAACAATGATATATTTATACCTAAATGTATCCCAATACTTCGATTTCTACTCGATTACTCCTCTTGCTTTGGAACATTCCAGGCTTTTCATTTGTAATCGAGTACTTTTACTTTTACTCTTACTCAAGTATCTAAAAGGCCGGAGGCGACGGGAAACACCGGTTGATCCATTCTCAGGCCGGCGAACTAAAACCAGGCTCACACTTGTGCCAGTCTACTCCCTCCCCATCAACACACACACACACACACACACACACACACACACACACACACACACACACATAAACACCAGGGGGTCCGGACTCCCTCGACACATTTGGATCCCTCGTTCCGGAGCTTGACGCCGGAATTTGATTAGTCGGTGTTTCCCGGAGATCTTGCCTCACTCACACACACACACACACACACACACACACACACACACACACGCTGTTTTTAGAAGCGTCCGGCGTGACTGACAGCTGTATTGAGCCGGGTGAGCGGCGTGACCCCGCCTCATTAAACGGACGGGTCCGATTTTGGACACACCCAGTGGCCTTGTGACACCCGGTGAAATGTGTGTGACACATCACCCCCCCCCCCCGGCGTTTAGCGCTGTCACCTTTCACTCCCAACACACACACACGCACACACACACACACACTTGGCCCTGTTTTCTCATGCAAACGGCGGCCAGACGGTCCAGCAATTAGTCTGCTCCCGCCGTGACATCATGTCCGACAAATGCCTGCGTTGCGAAGGCGCTCGTTCATCACCCGAGTGTGTGTTTCCCATGGATGACGGCGCTTGCACACACACACACACACACACACACACACACACACACACGCATGCACGCGCGAGAGAGAGAGAGAGAGATAACAAACAAAAACAGTGGTTGTGTGAATGTGCGATAGTCGTGGCCTTATCGCGCTGCAATACACACATCCATCAAGACAAGGGTCCCGATGCAATAACAACACACACACACACACACACACACACACACACACTCACTTGGAGTTTGAGGAGCTCGAAGTCGCACTGTAAGAAACCAGAGGGGGAGTCCTGGATATTTGGTTTTTATTTTATTTTGTTTAATTTTTTTTCGTATGGACATTATTTTATTCTACTTTATTTTACTTATTTGATTTAATTGTTTTTTACTTTATTTTATCTTACTTTTTTATTGTAGTTGGCTTTATTTTACGGTGCTTTATTATATTTTATTTTATTGTTGACATTATTTTCTGTCCTTTATCTCTATTCTACTTATTTCATTTCATTGTATCTTACTTTTGTATTTTACTTTACTTTAGTTTGCTTTACTCCATTTTATCTTTTTATTTTATATTATTTTATTTATTATAGACCTTTCATTTTATTGTACTTTGTTTTACTTATTTCATTTCACTGTATTTTACTTTATTTTATCTTACTTATTTTATTGTAATTTGCTTTACTCTATTTTATTTTATCTGTTGATTTTATTTTAGTTTGTTTGATTTTACTGTGCTTCATTATATTTTATTTTCTTCTTCCCTATTTTACTTATTTCATTTCATTGTATCTTACTTTATTTTACTTCATTTAAGTTTGCCTTACTCTATTTTATTTTATTTTTTAAATATTATTTCATTTTATTTATTATTGACCTTTCACTTTATTTTACTTTATTTTACTTATTTTATTTCACTGTATTTTACTTTATTTGATGTTACTTATGTTATGTTAGTTTTCTCTACTCCATTTTTTATCTTGTTTTAGTTGACTTTGTATTACTCTATTTTATTCTATCTTATTTAATTTTATTTTAGTTTGCTTTATTTTACAGTACTTTATTAGATTTTATTTTATTCTTGACATTATTTCATTTTCTTCATCTCTATTTTACTTATTTGATTTCATTGTATCTTACTTTATTTTGCTTTATTTTAGTTTGCTCTACTCTATTTTATGTTATCTTTTAAATTTTATTACATTTCATTTATTATTGACCTTTCATTTTATTTGACTCTATTTTACTTATTCTATTTCATTGTATCTCACTTCATTTTATCTTACTTTATTTTATTATATTTTGTGTTACTCTCATTCGATTTTCCTTTATTTTATTTGATCTTATTTAGTTTGCTTTATTTTACTGTACTTGTATTTTACTTTTAACATTATTCTTCACAATTCATATTATCATTTAATTATAGTTTATTTTATTTCCTATTAGATGTATTTTACATATATAAATATAAATTGAAAAAAAATGAAAAAATAAATATTTTTATGATATACTCATTTATTTTATCTATATTTTTCAATATTTTATACATATTTTATTTATGCCTATTTATATATATATACCAGTCGTCAGACTAGCGATGACAATTAGCGAAAAATTTCAATCCCGATTAAAGAAAAAAAGTTTTACATCCGATTTTCAAGTCACAGCAAAAAGATACAGATTCGCCAGCTTCCTGTCAGGGATACACTTTCACCATCTGGAGAGTGTGTGTGTGTGTGTGTGTGTGTGTGACCTCAGATAGCCTCTTGCTAGGTGGCAACAGCATGCAACCAGGACGCTATCTCATCTCCTATCTCCCTGGTGGACCACCTGGGTGGAACCCGACGAGGTCCGGTCCACTGCGTGACCTCCAGTTGACCTTTCGGTCACGTTAACATCCCATCGGCCTGTGGCCACACACACTCCGGGGGAGATAAGACAACCAGCAGCGCATTCCCCAGGTGCTAAATCTGGAGTCTGGCTCTCGCAGGTGTGTGTGTGGTGTGTGAAGGGGCGTTATCACAGCTCGCCGCCGTCCTCATCATGAAATCAGTGACGAAATTAGGCCACTGCCCCCTCCCGACTGATGAGCCGCCTAATTTGGGTACAAAGAAGATAACAAACCCCCCCCTGGGGAACTGGATTCTTTGGTATCTCCCGCTTTGGTAGCAACCAGGAAGTGGCGCATGGTTTTGACGCCGATAGCGGACTTTGATTGGCGCGACTTCACTGTTTGTTTTATTTGTCCTTGCAGGAAGTGGACAGGTGACTTCCCTTGATAGTAGCCTCTTTCGCACTCCAGGAACTTTTTGTAGTCTTGAGAACCAGGACCTCGGCCTCTGGAATCGTCTTAACTCCAACTCTGATAGATTCCATAGGAACTCGAGTCAAAGGTGCTTAGTGAATGGTGGAATTCACAAGTCATACATGTTTTGCTACCCTAGTCGGATATTTTCTTGTGACCAAACAGACGGAATCGTCGAGAAACGGATTGACGAAGTTGTCCGAAGTCTTCTGGCCTGCTAGGCCTCAGAGGGGTTCCCAGGGCTCGCAGAAGAGCGTCAACATTTTCTTGTCTGGAGTTAGCTGACTGCTAACGGGGTTTTTCCGCAAAAGGAGAAGATAACTTCAACCATCTGACAGTCCAGGGTTAATAGTCCAGCTTCCTCCTCCATGCTGTCCACGTCCTCTTCTTTGGTGGTTTGTTTTTGAGCATGCAGCTGAAGGTCCCTTACTGCCTATAACAACGCAGCTCTAGAACGTTCCCTGGAGGAGGCTAGTTCCTGAACCCTTCTTAGAACTTACGTTAATCCCGGAATGAAATTAAAAGCAAAAAAAAAAACCCCAATCAATGAACATCTTCCTCTCTTCGTCCCCATTTTTTTCCAATCTTGGTGCTTCATCACTGTTTGTTTTATTTGTCCTTACAGGAAGTGGACAGGTGACTTCCCTTGATTGTAGCCTCTTTTGCACTCTAGGAACTTTTAATAGTTGTGAGAACCTTTCCAGGAATTAAACAGTTCCTTCGCAGCAGAGGAACTCTTAGCCTCTACTCTGAAAGATTCCATAGGAACTCGTGTCAAAGGTGCTTTGTGAATGGTGGAATTCACAAGTCATACATGTTTTGCTACCCTGGTTGGATGATTTAAAAAAAAAAAATGGTAACAAAACGGACGGCGGCCAGTGACGCAACCGCGCTCGGATTAGCATAACAACTGCATTCAGGGTGAAGGATGCCGGCGGCGACCCGTCCCAAACAAGCCGGGGATAAAAACGTCCGACAAATCGCCCAGACTGAGTAACGAGGAAGAAGTAAAACGCCGGCGAGACGTTCCTGCGAGGTGTTGGTTGACAACAACTGAAAAATGGAGCGGCGCATAACTTGGCCGGCAGCGGGATTTATGAAGCGACGAACTGACAACGCCGGAACGGCCGAGTCCTGAGAGTTGATGGAGATCGGAAAACGGGCGGGAAAAATTCCCAAAATTTCGTTTTTTTCGTCATGGCAACGACGACGAATTCACCCGTTACGGAAATGGAGTATTTTTTTCGGATGTGGATTGAAACAGGGAAGACGACCAGTCATCCTCTCATTCTCAGATATAATAATATATAAATAAATTCAACCTCTCATTCTCATATAAAATAACTTTTAAATATTTTCATCCTCTCATTTACATATATGATAATATAGAAATATATTCAACCTGTCATCCATATATATAATAGTATATAAATATATTCACCCTCTCATTCATATTTATATTATATTAATATATTCATCCTTTCATTCTCATGTATAATAACATATAAATATATTCATCCTCTTATTCTCATAAATAATCATCTATAAATATATTCACCCTCTCATTTGCATATATAATAGTATATAAATATATTCAACCTCTCATTTGCATATATAATAGTATATAAATATATTCAACCTCTCATTCACATACGGAATAATATAAATGTATTTATACTCTTATTCACACATATAATAATATAAAAATATATTCAACTTCTCATTCTCATATAAAATAATTCTAAAATATTTTCATCCTCTCATTTACATATATGATAATATAGAAATATATTCACCCTCTCATTCATATTTATATTATATTAATATATTCATCCTTTCATTCTCATGTATAATAACATATAAATATATTCATCCTCTCATTCTCATAAATAATCATCTATAAATATATTCACCCTCTCATTTGCATATATAATAGTATATAAATATATTCAACCTCTCATTCACATATATATTAATATATAAAGGTATTCATCTTTTCATTCTCATATATAATAATGTATAAACATATTCACCCTCTCATTCTCATATGGAATAATATAAATGTATTTATACTCTTATTCACACATATAATAATATAAAAATATATTCAACTTCTCATTCTCATATGAAATAATTTAAATATATTCACCCTCTCATTCACATATATAACAATATATAAATATATTCACCCTCTCCTTCACACGTTAAAGAGATATATAATAATATGTAGATGAGAGGGCAGCAAATTTTATTTCATTTTTTTTTTTTTTTTCAATATTTAAGTTTAGGTTTTAATCTATCTCCTCTTTTTAAATGGAAGTTATCGTGTCCGTCGCCGGCGGCAACCAACAGACGACCCTTGCTCTGCCGTTCGGCCATCTGCCGCCCGTCAATCCTGTGTGTGTGTGTGTGTGTGTGTGTGTGTGTGTGTGTGATGGCGTCTCCGTCGCCACGGTGATAGCACATCATCATCCCCTCGGCCAGCTGGCGTGTTCAACACTTCCACGACCTGCTCTTGGAGAGGCGATGAGGAAGAAGATGGAGATGACTGCGTGTGTGTGTGTGTGTGTGTGGGCATGTGATCGATAGCTGACGATGAACGAACAAACAAATCAATTACAGAATCAATTACCGAATCAATTACCGAATCAGTTACCGAATCAATTACCGAATCAATTACCGAATCAGTTACCGAATCAATTACCGAATCAGTTACCGAAACGCGCCATTCTAGTCGCCGATGGCAGCCTTGCAGACTTTGCCGCTTTCTGACAAAACAGACAAGAGCCACTTCCTTTGAGTCCTCCCCCCCCCCGCCCACGTATTTGCATTAGCCAGCGCTACGTCATGGAATTGATTTCCTGAGCGGCGGCAGCGGAGGTTTTTCCTGCAAGATCATCACTTCTTCCAACAATTGTGCCGCTCTGAGGAACGAAGAAAAATAGAAAGAGGGGTGGGAGGGTAACGGAGGAAGGAAGACAGAAAAGGGTACAAAATGACGGGGTAAATAACGGAAATGATGGGAGGAACGACGCCGATGCAGGGGCGAAAACACAAACGTTAGCAGAAAGGGAAAACGGGTGGGAAAAAGCAGCGGCGTGAACAGCGGGGGGGGATTTGGACTCGATCGATAGGCGGGGGGGGGGGGATCAATTTTACCCGTCCCGGCGAGGACGAGCGATCCGGATAACGAGCGGCCTCGTCACGACTCACACGAAATAAAGGGACGAATTGGGCCGGGAGCCTCGGCGCTAATCCGTGAGAGACGGCGTCGACAAATGGCGGCGTTCGGGCGCCGTCGTCAGCTGGAAGCGGTTCAACGGTCGGGGGCGAGGACGTTCAGCCAGCTGGGCGCTTTGGATCGGCGTCAAGGTCGCGTCTCCGATCGCGGGGAAAGGACGCGCTCTCTCAAAAACCCCCCATCGTATCATTTAGCAGAGAATTTGATTGGCTGATCGAACCCGACTGGGAGGACCAATCGGCATAAAATGCTTCAAAGTGCTAGAATTATATCTTTCAAAATCGCTTTGTTTTACTAGCATTGTTTTACTAGCATAGTACAAGCTAGGTTAATGACATATGCAAGTTGCTGGCGTTAGCTATGGCTTTCCCCTAGCGTTAGCTCAGCTTGGTACGTTTCAGAATATATGCTAATAATGTCACATTTCCTTTTGGGGTCGGGAACGTACACAACATCCGCGAGAAGTAGCATCTGATGACGAAAGACTAGCAGCTGACGGTCGGACGGTGACGAAAAGCTCCTTACAACAGGCGTGCTATCTTTGTTAGCATAGCGTATTTGTTTGTCTTTATTTTGGAGCTCATTTGGACTTTTTTCTTCAGCGTCCCAACAGGAAGTGTTTCACAGATGACATGTTTTTTGCATCGTACGGTTAGCGGGACCGATTCTGGGTCGACTTTGTAGCGTCACTACCCCGACAGCACTACGACGTACACAATAATGGCGTCCAACGTGTGATTCTTTTTTTTTTTTTTTTTTTACAATTTTACACAAATATTTTGACGGATTTTACAAAAAAATTTATGTGGCTGCTACAAATATTGATCGAAAAAGACCATAAAGTGTTGGTAGTCGGGGATCCAATTTAAAAGTGAAAGTGAAAGTAAAATACAGTGATATCGGTTGCTTCTCAGCCCCGCCCCTAAGCCACATCCGCTTGATGATTGGTCGAAAACAAAATCCCGGATTTCCTAAAAAACAGGGCGGCCATGTTTTTTCCAACCACGACTGAACAATGTTTTTCATTCTTCTCAGTAACCTTTAAAAAAATTTAAATAAAAAAAAAGCTTTTGACAAAATTTCTTCACATTTTGTTGAGAATTTTAAAGTTATTATTTCTACATCTTTAATTATATAGCCTCAAGATGCTGCTTTTTTTAAGAAAAAAAAAGAAAAACTCAATCGCACTGTTTCCCCCACGGCAGGCTAATGATGCTAACGGCTATCTGAGAGACCAATTGGATTTCTAATCGGTTTAAACTTTAAAAAAAAAAAACACCGACAACAAAAAGGAAAAATCAGAATGAATGAAAAATGAAAATTGCTGTAAAATGTGGTGAAAGAAAAAAAGTGATGTTGCACAAGTTAGCCGTAGCATCGTAGCATACCGGTTTTCCACCAGCATAACCCAAGCAGGTATGCTAAGCTATCTCGGGCAATACTTGCACTCAGAGTTTTCACTTTCGGCCTCTTACACAAATCTGTCCCGCTCTGCTAGCAAATTCTCAGAGTCCATATAAGTGTGTGTGTGTGTGTGTGTGTATGCATATGTATGTCGCTTATAAATGTGTATGTGTGTTTGTGTTGATATATATATGTGTGTGTGTGTGTGTGTGTGTGTGTGTGTGTGTGTGTGTGTATACATTTATATCACATTTTTGTGTGTATATCTGTTTGTGTTGATATATAATTGTGTGTGTGTGTGTGCGCGCGCGCATATATGAGTGTGTGTGTACATGCCTGTATGTATATACATGTGTATATAAATGTGAGTGTGTATATATATGTACTGTATGTCGCATATACTGTATATGTGTGTGTTTATGTGTCTATTTATATATGTGTGTATATGTGTGTGCGCATTCATGTATATGCAAGTGTGTGTATATACATGCATGTCACACGGATGAGTGTGTTTATGAGTTTGTGTTGCTATATATAAATATAAATATAAATGTATATATGTATAAAAATGTCGTTTATATGTGTGTGTGTATATGCATGTGAGTGTGTATATATATATGTATGTCACATATTTATGTGTGTGTATGTGTCTATATATGTGTGTGTGTATATATATGTATGTCGCATATTTATGTGTATGTGTGTATGTGTCTATATATATATATGTGTGTGTGTGTGTGTGTGTGTGTGTGTGTGTGTGTGTGTATGCATATGTATGTCGCTTATAAATGTGTATGTGTGTTTGTGTTGATATATATATGTGTGTGTGTGTGTGTGTATACATTTATATCACATTTTTGTGTGTATATCTGTTTGTGTTGATATATAATTGTGTGTGTGTGTGTGCGCGCGCATATATGAGTGTGTGTGTACATGCCTGTATGTATATACATGTGTATATAAATGTGAGTGTGTATATATATATATGTACTGTATGTCGCATATACTGTATATGTGTGTGTTTATGTGTCTATTTATATATGTGTGTATATGTGTGTGCGCATTCATGTATATGCAAGTGTGTGTATATACATGCATGTCACACGGATGAGTGTGTTTATGAGTTTGTGTTGCTATATATAAATATAAATATAAATGTATATAATATATGTATAAAAATGTTGTTTATATGTGTGTGTGTATGGGTCGATATATATATATATATATATATATATATATATATGTGTGTGTGTATATGCATGTGAGTGTGTATATATATATGTATGTCGCATATTTATGTGTGTGTATGTGTCTATATATATATGTGTGTGTGTGTGTGTATATGCATATGTATGTCGCTTATATATGTGTATGTGTGTTTGTGTCGAAATATATATATATATGTATATATATATGTGTGTGTGTCTGTGTGTGTGTATATACATTTATGTCACATTTTTGTGTGTATATCTGTTTGTGTTGATATATAATTGTGTGTGTGTGTGCGCGCGCATATATGAGTGTGTGTGTACATGCCTGTATGTATATACATGTGTATATAAATGTGAGTGTGTATATATATATGTACTGTATGTCGCATATACTGTATATGTGTGTGTTTATGTGTCTATTTATATATGTGTGTATATGTGTGTGTGTGTGTGTATGTGTGTGCGCATTCATGTATATGCAAGTGTGTGTATATACATGCATGTCACACGGATGAGTGTGTTTATGAGTTTGTGTTGCTATATATAAATATAAATATAAATGTATATAATATATGTACAAAAATGTTGTTTATATGTGTGTGTGTATGGGTCGATATATATATATGTGTGTGTGTATATGCATGTGAGTGTGTATATATATATGTATGTCGCATATTTATGTGTATGTGTGTATGTGTCTATATATATATATGTGTGTGTGTGTGTGTGTGTGTGTGTGTGTGTGTGTGTGTATATATATATATATATAGTCTCCACTTAGCTGTGGGAAGATTATTCTCTCCTTCCCACCCCGAGTCAGATGGAATTGACAGATATGTGTGTAATCAGCACACATGCTTGTGTGTGTGTGTGTGTGTGTGTGTGTGTGCGTGTGCGTGTGTGTGTGTAGACGGGAGGAGGCCGTTGACGGAGACAATAGTCAGACTAATGATGTCAGTTTCCTCTGGAATAAACACAGTGAGGCAAAAAAAAAAAAGGCAGACGGTCACAAAATAGATTCTCGGACAGATTAATCACGCCGCCCCCCCCCCGATGGCGGCGATGCTTGGTTGCCATGGTTACACTGGACTTCTGACGGACCTCGGTCGCCCCCGAACAAAAATAAAACCCGTTTCTTTTAGACTTCTGATCCTCTTGGGGGGATTTTATGACTTCATAGTTTTATTATCATCCGGACCCCACAGGGGGGGAAGAACCAACCAAGTGTGTGTGAGAGTGTGTAAGTGTATGAGTGTGTGTGTGTGTGTGTGTGTGTGTGTGTGTGTGAGTGTGTGTGTACAGTAAGAAATTAGTTAGTAAACGTGCCAACATACTGTATTATATTGTGTGTGTAAATGAGTGTGTGCATAAGTGTGTGTGTAAGTGTGTGTATGTGTGTGTAAGTGTGTGTGTGTGTGTATGTGGGTGTGTGTGTGTGTACAGTTAAATTTACAGTTAATCTAGATATGTGCCATTATACTGTATTATAATGCATGTGTAAATAACTCTGTGTGTGTGTGTGTGTGTGTGTGTGTGTGTGTGTACAGTTGAGATTACAGTGAATCTAGATAAGTGCCAATATACTATATGATACTGTAAGTGTATAAATATCTGTGTGTGTGTGTGTGTCTGTGTGTGTTTGTGTGTGTGTGTGTGCGCGTATAGTTTCTGCGTGCACATGTGGATAATTTCCGATGTGTAAACTTCTGTGTATGCATAAATATTTGGTGCATATGTCCGTACGTGTGTGTGTGTGCACGTGTGTGCACGCGAGTGTGTGTATGCATACACACTTTATGTATATATGTGGATTTCCTATATGTAAACTTTGTGTGTATGCATACATTTGGTGTACATATCTGTGTGTGTGTGTGTGTGTGTGTGTGTATGCGGATAATTTCCTGTGTATAAACTGCATTGTGTGTATTCATATATATTTGGTGTGTGTGTGTGTGTGTGTGTGTGTGTGTGTACATTCCTTATGTTTGTATATGGGTGAATACCTTTATGTTTACATCTGTGTGTGTATATGGTTACATACAGTGTTTGGTGTGTATGTCCATGTGCGTGATCAACACACACACACACACACACACACACACACACACACACTGTCACTGCCTTTCCTGCACATGCACTTTCAGAGTTTTCAGGAAAATCCCAAAACAAAAGGCCAAATCTGAGCGCTTCCATCCCGTCGTCCCGTCGCCACGGTGACATCAATGTAAACAACGCGTCAAACTCTCCGAATCACAACATTAAACAAAGTCTCATGTTCATTTTTAATTCTTTTTAGGCCAAAACACAACGTTTCACCGCCGTCGCCTCCTGTTTACGTCGCCCTTGACAACTGACCTTCACCCGGTGACCTTTGACCCCACCGACGATAAGCATCCATGACAGTTTTCATGTAGATATGTATGAAAATACCCCCAAACACACCCACACACACACCCACACACACACACAAACAGCAAGTCGGTGTATTACACAACATCTAAAGCGTCCGGCGTCCCTTCGGTCGCCATTGTTTCCATGGCGACGACACCATCGCCCTTATATTGTTGAGGTTGTTTATCCAAGATGCGCAGGTTAAATCTTCGTTTCAAAGAAAACCTCCCCCGCGGGAGTGTAAAATCAATTCTGCCCATTGTTCCCGGCGCCGTAGCCGGCGACCGGCGCGAACGACGGCCATTGTTGTGCCTTGTCGTATGTCGTCGCCGACGGCAACCGGCGGTGGGAATCGCACGCCGTTGTCTCCTCCTCCTCCTCCTCCTCGACTTCTTCGGCCGCAGCGGTCATCGTTTGGTCAACATGTTATTTTCATTACTGGACGTCAGCCAGCTGGCGTCGGACGAGAGTCACACACACACACACACACGCACACACACACACACACACACACACACACAGAGGACAGGTCCAAAACAATGGACATAAATATAGCAGCCTCTGGGAAAAAGAATACAAATGGCCCGTCCATCCCTGCAGCAAGGAGCAACGCCCAGGCCTGCATTTCCTGCTCTGTGAACCCCACGCAGAGTTGCACACACACACACACACACACACACACACGCGCGCGCGCGCACACACACACACATAAACACACGAATGTGAGAAGTCACCTTCAGTCAGGAGATTCACATGATGCCTCAAACTGGCAGAGAAAACACTGGAGCAGCACACACACACACACACACACATAAAAATGCACACACTTTCGTTTGGAGGAAAAAAAAAAATTGTGTGTTTCCAGATAAAGATTGCAGACTAGTCAAAGTCTAAAAGTAACAATTAGCTTTTTTGGTGAATTTCTCTCCTTTCTCAACCTGGTTAACCAACATTTCCCTTTATTTAAAGTCTGTTATCTTTTTTTTTAATTATTGCAGTTGTCGCTTCTATTTTATATTAATATTCATATTTGACTTCTATTTTGTATTTATTTTCATATTTATGCATCTTCTGTTATATATTATATTCATATTTATGTCTCTCCTTTTCTATTCATACTCATATTTATGCCTTTTCATTTTTTTATTCATATCAATATTTATGTATCTCTCTATTTTAGATTCCTATTCATATCTATGTATCCTATTATTTTATCTATATATTCAGATGTATGTATCTTTTATTTTATATATCTATATTTATGCATTTTCTATTTTTTATTTATATTCATATTTATGTCTTTCCTCTTTTTATTCATATTCACATTTATATCTCTCCTTTTTTATTTATATTCATATTTTCCCCCTGCTTTTTAATTGACAATCATATTTATGCCTCTTCTTTTATATATATATATATTCATATTTATATATGTCTCCTTTTTTAGTTATATTTATGTCTCTTTTATTTTATATTAATATTCATATTTATTTATTCACACATCATCCAGTAAAACCCATCCAAAATTACAATAAAATCCATCATGCTGCTATTGTATTATATATTTTATACTAACTTTTTTATGTCATTATATCAATTTCATTTTCTTACCTTCTATTATACCTTCTATGAAAAAAAGTAAATAAAGGTCGCACAGGTGTTAGGAGATATTGAAACAAAAGCACCAAAGTTGTGAACATCAAGAGTAAAGTAAAAGAAATAAAACATAAAAAATAATTATACCAAAAAAATAAAACAAAAATTAATAAAATAAATTAATAAAAGACAAAAGAGAGATACCTTGTGCGATACTGATGGGCAGATATGTCAAAATTAGCAGTAGTGCTAACAGCCACATGCTAATAGCTGGATTATTAGCTTTAATATCCATAAAAGTAATAACAACGGTGCACACCGGAGTGACGATGGCTAGAAACCTGCGGATTTTTGGAATTAATCTTGAATAATATTGATCCTGACGCCGACATGGGGATTGATCGGTAATTTCTTTGCATTCGTGATGCGTTCAAGGACCGGCTCGGCGTGGGAGAAACCAGCGCCGGGTGGAAAAATGTTTACATCTTCGCTGTAGAACATCTCCACAATCAGATTTTGTGTGTGTGTGTGTGTGTGTGTGTGATTTGTCTGAAAATGATGTCAGATCTGCTTTGATGGGAGAAGAATTGCCGCCCCCTCCCCTCGCCGCCGCCGCCGCCGCCGCCGCTCGAGGACACATGGATTCTATAAAACCTTGTGGCCAATTTCTCGAAGACAAACTGTTTATTCATTAAAAAAAATAAACACACACACACACATTCCCAATCAAGAATCAGAGATCGGACGCGGGACGATAAAATCGCAGACTTTTTTTTTTTTTTTTCCGATTTTTTTTTTTTTTGGTTGCCACGACGACGGGGACGAAAACGGAGTAAAGGGCCTCCGGCGATGACGAGATGAAGGGGAAATTAGCATTCGCAGCCCACGTGGTGACCCGACACCCCGCCCCCTCATCTCCCGTCCTTCCCGGTGTGAACGCCAGGTGTGCTTGAATCTGATTGGCTGACACAATGGCGGCGGCGGCGTCTTCAATCCTGGATCCAAATATTGTTTTGGAAACTTGTTTAGCGCTGACTTAATGTCCATCCTCTGCATGCATGTTTACACGAGCAGGGACGTGTGTGTGTGTGTGTGTGTGTGTGTACGCGTGCACGTGTGCTAATGTGCGCAGCAGAGTTGGCACGTGCACCTGAGGGCCTACTTTTTCTTCTTCCTCCTCGTTTGACTTCTGCGTGTCCGTCGGAGGAAGATCATTGTGGCCTAAAATAGTCCCCTCGGCTCCCAGTGAGGAGGAAGTGATGTGTGTGTGTGTGTGTGTGTGTGTGTGTAGCCTATTTATGTGTGTGTGTGAAAAGGCCTGTGAAAAGAGTGAGGTCATCAGGAGAAAAGATGTAACCTTGGGGACCATCACTTTCTGAGGTTCCCGCTGACCGCACACACACACACACACACGTGCGCACACACACGTGCACACACACATGCACACATGTGCACGCACCTGCACACACACAGGTTTTAACCATGAATTCGACAGAAGAGCAAACGCGTCGCAGGAAAGCCCGGACGACGCCGACGTCGGACTGAGCGCGCTCAGTGCGGCGGCGGGGGTTCTTCCGACCAATAGGAGCCCGGCGTCAAACCATCACGTCCACTTCCAGCTACTCAACCAAAGAGCAGGTTCTCCGACAGAAGGTTTTGGCAGGAGGACGCCGTTCAAACGCCAGGATACAGCTCCTTTCTTCTCCTCCACCTTCATCGACTCAAAGATCTGCTATCCTGATTAAAAACACTCCCTTTTTGCAAAATAAGAAACGCCGGCGGGGAAAAAGTTGAGGATTCCAGACTCTGCTTTGCGTGAACTTTGTCCTCCTCCATCCCTCCGGAGAAGCGCGTCACAGTCTGAACCCTCTGAACGCGGCTCAACCTGGTGGAGATCCAAAGCTCAGACGCCGCCGCAAAGCTAACACCGCTAACTCGACTTTAGCCCGTCGCCTTATCTCGCCATTTGAATCCGCGGTATCATGGCTCAGAAGCGTCTCCGTGGAGTGTGTGTGTGTGTGTATGTGTGTGTGTGTGTGTGTGTGTGTGTGTGTGTGTGCATCCAGGATGATGTCAAGGTCCACATGTCTCCCTTGGCGACGGCCCTGTCACCGCCGCCGCCTCCCATCCCGCTACGCTAGCAGCTTTAGAGTGGCCCCCCGCCGTGATGTCACCATCTGCGACGAATTTACCTGTAAGGCGGTTTGCGTGCACACACACACACACACACACACACACACACACTTACACACACGTACAGCCTCTGGGATCTTTCCCGTATTAATTCCAGGCTAAGAAGCGCCCGAGCTCCAGCTCTGAAGTTTAGCTAAAACTTCGGGAGGCCTGACGTTAACTCGCTCCGGCACAACTTGGAAACAGAAAATGCGTTTACACACACACACACACACACACACACACACACACAACCAGACACACACCGGTGCCAACAGTGAAGTGTGTGAAGATAATCTGAATCGATGCTTGATCCGCAATCATCCAGGTAAGAGATTGTCAGCAATAATCTGTATTTACGGTCCCGATATGAAAGCCCACGACACACACACACACACACACACACACACACACACACACACACACACACACAGGTAATTGGTGGTAACAAACGATTGTGTGTCATGAGCGCAGGGCGGTAAAATGCAGTGTAAAATGTAAGATGTGCAGCAAGAAGCTGATTGGACACAGACCAGGAAGTCAATGCCAAGACTTCCAAAACAAAACAGGAAGTGTTGTGTCTTAAGAAAACTACAAATACACTCAAAGAAACTACAATCACATCCTGTTCTGATCCAGAATGGAACCATTACAGTAACGCAAATGAAAGTTTTACAAAATCACAGACAAACGCAATCACCCAATTGTGCAATGCATGACGGGCTGGGGGAAGCTGATTGGACAGAGACCAGGAAGTCAAAGCCCAGACTTCCTGGATGAAACAGGAAGTGATGTAGAAAACTACAATTACACCAAGAGAAACTACATTTACATCCCATTCTGATCCATCATGACAGTAGCACACATGACAGTTTTATGGAAGTCTCTCACTTACACACACACACACACACACACACAGAGTTTATGATGGACGCCAACCCTCGGACCGCTTGTGGACGGCAAAATGTTCCCACGACGGCTAATGGTCTCAACAAGGTCGTTGTGTGTGTGTGTGTGTGTGTGTGCCCGAAATGGTAGCTGTGTGTATATAAATAGCACGTACCTGCCTCCACACACACACACACACACACACGCAGGTTGTAATTAGTGACATGGCGGTGATGATGATGGGGAAGGATTGACTCGGAGGTGGTCTGACAGCTTCATCAGCTCCACCGTGGTGAGAACAGATGGCTCCCTGCAAACACACACACACACACACACACACACACACACACACACACACACACACACACACACACACACACACACTCGCATGCACACACACAAGGTGTGTTTCCATCACTTCTGACTTTAATGAATTTCGGCTCCCTCTTTAACTGCAACCAGACACAACTGCTCATTGCTAACAATGCTAAAGCTAACGACCTGCTCCTGAACGCCAGTCCGAAACTTGTTGGTTGGATCCAATCAGATGAACCCCTCTCAAGCAAACCAACATGGCGGCTCGACGAAGAAGATTGGTCGCAGAGCATATGATTGGTCAAGCCATTTCTACTTGAGTCATGATTTGGAGGGGAGATAAAAACAGACTACAAACATGGCTGCCGCGGAAGATAATGCCACTGTGCTTTCCGCCATGATTGTAGTCCAGTTTAATATCCTTAGCCCTCGCCCACCTTAGCCGTTCCCCATTATTGTTTCAATTTTCCAACTAATTTGTGTTGTCATTTGACAGAACTTCCTGTGTCCGTATCTGCTTCTTCTCATTGGTTGAAGACAACATGTGTTAAATAGCCAGCATGTTGTCCCCAACTAACCACACCTATTGTTCACAAATAGCCACATCTGCTGTCTCCAACTAGCCATCCCTGCTATAAACAGCCAGTAACAACAGCTATCCCCAACTAGCCACTCAAACTGTCCCCAACTAGCCAGGCCATCTGCCCCAACTAGCCATTTTAGCCATGCCCAACGTCTACAACTAGCCATGGTTGCTTTCCACAACTAGACACACCTAATGTGACCAATTAGCTACAACTACTATCCTCAACTCCCCACATCTGGCTATGCCCACTACTAGCCACTAGGCAAATAGTTGTAGCTCACTGGTCACAGTAGGTGTGGCTAGTTATTGACAGTAGGTGTAGCTGCTGTCCCAGACTAGCCACTCAAAAGATCCCCAATCATGCTATCAACAACCAGCCAAACCCGCTGTCCCCAACTAGCCATACTTGGTGTCCCTAACGAGTCGAACCTACTGTCTAGCCATGCCATTTGTGCTAGCAACTAGCATAATTTTGGAAACCCACAACTTGTCACCCTGCTATCAACAACCAGCCAAACCCACTTTCTACAATTAGCCACACCAAATGACCACAATTAGCCACGCACACCGTACCAAACTAGCCACCAAACTGTCAATAACTAGCCACACCTACTGTGACCAATGAGCTACAACTACTATCCTCAACTCCCCACAACTGGCCACACCCATTACTAGCCACTAAGCAATCCCGCTGCACCTACCTAGTTGCCTGCTGTCCCAAACTAGCCACTTAAACGGTCCTCAACTAGCCAACCATGCTATCAACACCCAGCCAAACCTGCTGTCCCCAACTAGCCATTTTGGCTACTCCAAACTTTTCACCCCTGCTATCAACAACCAGCCACACCTCCTTTCTACAACTAGCCACGCCAAATGACCACAACTAGCCACTCACACCGTACCAAACTAGCCCCTTAAACGGTCCCCAACTAGCCAACCATGCTATCAACACCCAGCCAAACCTGCTGTCCCCAACTAGCCATTTTGGCTACCCCAAACTTTTCACCCCTGCTATCAACAACCAGCCACACCTCCTTTCTACAACTAGCCACGCCAAATGACCACAACTAGCCACTCAAACCGTACCAAACTAGCCACTCAAACTGTCCCCAACTAGCTAGGCTACCCGCCCCTGATAGCCATTTCCAGCCAGCCCTGCTAGCAACAACCATCCACACCCGCTGTCTCCAACTCGCCAAGCCAAACAACCACAAACTAGCCACATCCGCTGCCACCAATTAGCCACAAACACTGGCCACAACTAGCTTAGTGAAACGCTTATTAACCCACTGGTGTTAATAATAGTGTAATAGACGCATCTGCGTGTCAGCGCCGGTCCTGAAGAGAAGTTTTTTGGGGTAAGAAATCAGAGGCCAAAGAAAGGGGGGAGATCTTTCCCTCTCCTCGCCGCGGGGAAGGTATAGTTTACATTTTTCGGCGCGAGCTGGGAGGATTTGTTATCTTTTCCTAGGTTTGGATTTCAGCTAATTCTTCCCACGTGAGAACGGACGTCCAAAAAGAAAAAAAAAAAAAGAATAAAAAAAAAAAAAAAAAAATCCGAGCAAAAAGCAGGACCTTCGAGCGGGACGAGGATGTTTCGAATCGCCGGGGCTGATCCGATACCATCGCCATGGTAACGCACAACTTACCCGGGGTCTCCTGTCCGATTTAGCGAGACGGGTTTTATTAGAAAAAGATTTGAAGGACATCAAACCAGGAGATGACAACCCAGTGGTTTTGGAGTTTATAAATAAAATTCTAAAAAAAAATAGAATTTGGTTTTGAAAAAACCCCTGAGCTGATTTTCTTCTTTCCCTTTCACAGATTTTTGAGATGATTTATAATACATATATAAAATATATAACAATTCCGGGCCAAACACCTGGAACAAATGAATGAATGAATGAATATCAAACAATAACTCCTTATATCCCATTTTTCCACAACATTTTCAATTTTATCTGAAAATGTCATTTTTTTATAAGTAATATTGCATGAATAGACAGTTTTTGTGGATTATTTCTAATATAATTATATATTGATAATTATTATTATGAATAATAAATTAATACGGAGAATAGGGTTAGATGGAGAAAGTTGAAGGGAAAAGCCGAAAGATGAGAAAGAGGAATTATAAAAAATGAATAACAAATTATGATTAAAAATTAAAAATTAAATTAAAGATAATAATTAAATTAATAATTAAAAATAATAATTAAATAATAATTAAAAATAAAAATAATAAGAATAATAATCAGAGGAAAGGAGACAGTGTTTTTTTTTTAAATACTGTGATGTGGATTCAGATACTGCAACAGAAATTAGATTAATGTTAAAGATAAATCTCATAAAAATTAAACTTCCATATATTATTTTCATAAAATTTTTCTGCCTAATTATTGGCTTTTTTTTCTGGTATAACTGTGTTTTTTGGTTTCTTTTTCCTTTTTGGAAAATGAGGAGAAATCAGCTTTACAAATAATAAAAGATATATCAAACAGCTGCCATGCTTTTTGGAAGAGTCCACTATGGTGTTGGTGGGGGGGGGGGAGGGGGGGATTTGAGATAAATCTAGGGAAGGTCACTTTACAAAAAAATAATAAAAACAGGGTGTTGGAGGGCTTTTAAGCGTACCATTGTTCTGCCTTCTGCGTCCTTGTCATTATTTTTTATTTCGCCAAATGATCACTTCCAACTTTTGTCCCCTCCCCCCCCCCCCACCCCGATGCATGATGCCGGTGACTCAATTGTTTTCTTTCTGCCCCTGAGAACCGGGGCTAGCCGTTAGCCCGAGGCCAGGAATCTGGTGACGCAGCGCGGGTGTGTGAATGCCCACCTCGACATGTGTGTGTGTGTGTGTGTGTGTGAACATTGAGTGGCAGGCGTGCTTAAGCCCACTTTGTAGCGATGTGTGGGAAGCGGGCCGTGAAGGCTTCCTCACTGTTTTCTCAACGCCGGCGATTACCAGCCGCGGAAATGCTAATGGCTGTTTTGATAGCCTGGACAGGGGCTAAAGCATTTGTTTGACTACGTAATCCACGTCTGGCCTGCAGCGCCCCGAGCCTGTTGATTTTAAATTATGGAGGGGATATTGCTGCCTCGGCAAAAGGTCCTCGCAAGCCGCTAGAACCCCCGCCCCTCCCCCCTCGGAGCGCTGAGTGATCCGAAACGAGGGAGTTTGGGGCGCGAGAGGACGCTCGCGGGGTCGGAGTTTGTCGTGGAACCCTCCGAGGACCTCGTTTTTTTTTGCCCCTCGGTTATAATCCGGCTAAATCTCAAGCGCGAGTGGAAATGACAAATGTGTAGCCTGTGTTAGCACCCCATCATTTGTTGGCAGCAACAGCTACTTCGAGAAATGGGTGCGGTTAGACTACAAAGGATGTAGTTTAGCTCTTAGCGGCTAATTCTGAACTCAGTAAATCCATGTAGCTTTATTGCTAACATCAAGCGAAGCAGAAAGATGATTTTGTGGTATCAGTGGATGGGAGCAAGTAGTCCCCTGCAACAACAACGTTTGCCATCACAAGCTACATTAGCATGAGGAGAGAACCAAATGGCCAAAGGTAAGGATTACACTAAGCTAGCTTGCTATAAAACACAAAAAGTGTATTGCCATTGTAGCGTTTTACTTATATAGCACTTATATAGCAGCTAAGTCTGAAGTCAGTAATTACATGTAGCTTTCATGCTAACATCAAGCGAAGCAGAAAGATTATTTTGAGGTATTGTGTAGTCCTTTTGTAGTCCATTGATGGTCCACGTGGTTTTGACCGATAATCCCACGTAATTAGCATGAAACTAAACAGTCAGTGAATCAAAGGATGGGAGCAAGTAATCCCTGCAACACAAACATTTGCCATCACAAGCTACACTAGCATGAGCTAGCTAATGCTAGCTTGCTATAAACACAAAAGTGTAGTGTTTATAGCAAGTGTGCCGTTTTACTAATTTAGCTTGTCTGGAGTCAGTAAATCCATGTAGCTTTCATGCAAACATCAAATGAAGCAGAAAGATGACATTGTGGTATTGTGAGTTTTGTAGTCCATTTGGAGTCCTTTTGTAGTCCATTGATTGTCCAAGCGGTTTTGACCGATAATGTAACGCAAACATTTACTATCATAAGCTATATTAGCATGAGAAGAGAACCAAAAGGCCAAGGGTCAGGATTCCACTTAAGCTAGCTTATGTAGCGTTTATAGGCAGCATCGCGTTTTACCAATATGGCACTTAGAAGCTAAGTCTGAAGTCAGTAAATCCAGGTAGCTTTCATGCTAACATCAAGCGAATTCTAGCATGTACTTGAATAAAACGTTACTTGAATAAAAACTTGTGGCAGTTGGTACCAGTTTTCCGAAATGAAGCAGAAAGGCGATTTTTGTGGGTGTTTTAGTCCCTCTTAATTCCATTTGTAGTCCAAGTTAGCAGTTAGCAAGGAGCCAAACAGTCAGCGAACCAATGGATGGAATTTATCCCTGCAACACAAACGTTTGCCATCACATACTACATTTGCATGAGGAGCGATCTGATTGGCCCTGGGTCAGGATTACACTCACGCTAGCTAGCTATAAACACTAAAACCCTGGCAAAGAAACAGTGAAAGCTCCTGGAAAGTGACCAGGCTCGTTTTCGGGCCCCAGGATGAAGATTTCAGTGATAATATCGCGGATCAGACAGGTACGTTTAGCGAGTGCCATCTTAGAGTTGTTGCTGCCAACGCGGGGAAGCTAAGGCGATATGAGCCGGCTTTACTGTCCCAGTGAAAATCCTCCATAGTTGGGCCCCGGAGCCCCACGGCTCCCTCGCGCCAGACGTCTCCCGCGGCAGCATTGGGCCAATCTCGCCATTGCAACTTTTAATCATAGGAGCTAATTAACGGAAACGCATGTGCTCAGCCTAGCATGCAGCAGCATTGATTTTACGCTTCGTTGCGCAGATGTCTGCCACTCCACCCCTCCCTGTTTCCACTCAATGATTGTAGCTGCTGCGCCTATGTTAGCCTCCAGCCCCATTAGCAACATCGGCTAATCTTGACATGAAAAGATGGTTGTGCTTTTAAAGCAACTGGCCAAACCTGAAAATGTACTAACATAGCATTGAGCAGCCAAGTCTAAAGTCCATAAATCTTTGTAGCATTGAAGCTAACGTCAAGAGAATTAGCATAAATTAGCATGGAGTGAACACGACCTGGATGGGCGTCAAACGCCTGCGGCAAGTGTCTGGTGCTTTTGGCGTGAAGGGGACAGGATTCCTGCTTTAGTGAGCATTGTAGTCCATTTGTAGTCCACACTGGAAGTTAGCATGAAGCTAACCAGTCGATTAATTGACGGACGGAAGAAATTCCCTGCGACACAAACATTTGCCATTGCAGGCTACATTAGCATGAGGAGAGAAGCGATCGGCCCTGGGTCAGGATAAACGCTAATGCTAGCTAGCGTTTATAGCAGAGAAACAGGGAGAGCTCCTGGAAGGCGACCGGGCTTCTCGTTTTCGGGCCCAAGGATGACGGTTTCAGTGATAGCATCGCGGCTCAGACAGGTACGTTTAGCAAGCGCCGTCTTAGAGTTGTTGCTGCCAACGCGGGGAAGCTAAAGCAGCGACGATATGAGCCGGCTTTACTGTCCCAGTGAAAATCCTCCGGTAGCCACGCAGCCGCCAGACGTCTCCCGCGATAGCAATACAGCGCTAGCTGCGCAACTTTTAATCACACAGGCTAATCAACAAGAACGCATACACGTAGCCTAGCGCGTAGCTCATAACAACAATAATGTTTTCACGCCATGTAGCGCAGACGCCCTCCCTCCCTCCCTCGCCGGCCTCCCCGTATCCATCCCATAATAAAATCCCGTCTTAGGACATGAGAGTGCGCCTTGAGGGGTTGAGCCCCCCGAAAGGCCCTAAAGAGCCATGTTTGTACTCGGCCCATCTCCTCCGTCAAAATCCACCCGCTGATCCCCGCCTTGGACCGTCCCGGTAAAATCGGCGCCGGCTTCAAATGCTGCAGGGAGATAATGGCCGCCCGCTTCTCCGCGGATGAATTATACATCAGGATTTTAATTTCCTTCAGACGATGCCGGACGGACCCGAATAGCTCGAATGTTTGGCCCGGAATCCACCCACATCTGTTCCTCCCCTCCTTCTTCGGACCAGGTTTGGCCGCGGATGGCGAGCACACACTCCGGCTTTAGCGAGGAGGGGTCGCGCCGCGGTGCTAGCCCCCCCGACTCTCCACACACACACACACACACACACACACACACACACAAATGGAGCCTCGAGCGCAGACGCGTCTCGGGACTGGAGACGTCGTTTGAAGTTAGATTATGGAAAACGGCGCCCGAAGCGACGGCCCCCGCCGGATTCCGTACGCGATTGATGTGCGCGAAGCAAAAGCAAAAGGGACGTCGGGGTACATTTTTAAAAAAAAAAAATAAAATAAAATTAAAAAAAAAAATCGATTGATCTCTTGGTTTGACAGCGGCGATTTTTCGGGGGATTGAAACGCCCACCTGGACCCCGAAAATTGCGGCAGAGGCGTCTCGGGGTGGTAGATGTTCGGCGAGAATTTCCTGTTAGCTTCACGCAATAATAACATATTTAATATTCCAGATGTGTGAATGACAAGATAGATAAGATAAGATAAGATAATACTTTTTTGATCCCCAAAGGGGAAATTCGTTGTTATAGCAGCGCAAGAATTATTCAATAATTTCAATAAAAATGTAGAATAAAAGTGACATGATTATGAATGTAAATAAAAATAGAAAAGTCGTAAATATAAATATAAATTTAGATAGAAAAGGCATAAATATGAATGTAAATAAAAAGGAGGGAATGCATAAATATGGAATGAATATAAATTAAAAAGGAGCAAATATTAATAAAAAAATAGAAGAGGCATAAATATGAATATAAATATAAAATAGAAATGGCATACATATGAATATAAATAAAAAAGTAGAAAAGGCAAAAATTGAATCTAAATAAAACAGAAATATGAATATAAATATAAATATGAAATAGGAGAGGCATAAATATGAATATAACTAAAAAAGTAGAAAAGGCAAAAATTGAATCTAAATAAAACAGAAAGGTCGTAAAACTGAATATACATGTAAAAGAGAAAAGGCATAAATATGGATATAAATATAAAATAGAAAAGGCATAAAAATGTATATAAATAAAACATAGAAATGGCATAAATATGAATATAAATATAAAAAAGAGGAGACATAAATATGAATATATTATAGAAGAGATACAAATGTAAATTTAAATATATATATATATGAAATAGAGGAGACAAAAATGTAACAACAACAAAATCAAGGATAAAAAAAAAAACAGGCAACAGAATTTAAATAAATTAGGAAAAGCTGGGTAAACAGGATGAGATAAAAATAAAATTTGTCACATAGAGATACTTTATTGATCCTGGAGGAAATTAAGGTAAAAATGATATAGTAATAATAATTGTTATATAATAATATATGTAAATATAATACATATTATGATATATAATATAATATAATATAATATTCATTATCGTTATATAATGTATGGATGTATTTGTATTTGATGTGAATGAGAGGATGAACATCTCTAAATGTGGCTCTGTGATTGGTCCCTCGTCTCGTCCAATCACAGTCGAGATCGTCTCCGGCAACGAAAACAGAATTCGCCCACGCCTGCCGTCGCCATGGCGCCGAATGCTTTATCGATTCTGATTTTTTTCTTTTTATTTCTCCAACCAGCGGCATCCATGTTTAAGCCCCGCCTCTCTCCTCCTCACGGTCCAATCAGATTGTCCGATAAAGAAAAATCGGACGTCTCGTTGCCATGACGACCAATAGCTTATCATCAACCGGGGAAGGGCCTGGAGAGCGCCGCTAACTTTTCGCGATGCTAGCACATCCGGCGGGAACGCCGTCCATCCCATCTCGAGTAAACAACCCCTCCCACGCGCCGCCGCCGCCGCCGCCGCCGCCGCCGAATTAAAGACATAATGGCGTATTGATTCTTCCTCGTTCTCACGGCAACCGCGAGCCCGCTCCGATGTTTACCCCGTTTATGTTTATCGGCTCCATTAACTCCCGGCCGTAAGGGAGTGATTTGCTCGTTATCCCCGGGGGGCCGTTAGCCGTTTTCGCTAATGGCGGCGGCGGCGGCGGCGGGGCGTCGCTAAGGGCGATGATATGCGAGTCGCCGCACTGAAAGGTCACGGCTCTGACACGGGTCGGCGCCGAGTGACAAAGCGGGGGTTAATGTGGCGTTTACAGCGCGAGGTTGGAAAGCAAAACAGGAAGGAGGGTGATATTTTTTTGGCGTGGGACGAGGCGTTAATGGCGAAGGAGGGGGCGGAGCCTCTGCGTCGGCGAGAAGATTAAAAGAAAACAGGGGTTTTTGTTTTCCTTGGTGGCGCCTCGCCGCATTTCGTTTATCAAAAACGCCTCCTTGAGGAGTTACAGCTCCGCTGCGTTCAAGTCCCTGCAGAAAAAATCGGAAAATTGATAACTCGGTTACTCTTTCGCTTCGTTTCGGATTTAAACCTCCAAGAGGCGGCAGCCATCTTGGATTTCTCATGCGGCGTGCGAGGAGACGCTTTTTTCCACAACACACACACACATAAGTTTCCTGTTTACGCGCGATCATGCATTTGCTACCGAAATACTCCATTTGAGACGATTGGGTGAAAACTGTCCATGGAAAGTGTGTGTGTGTGTGTGTGTGTGTGTGTGTGTGTGTGTCCAAAAACATGCAAGAGATTCATTGGAGACCCTCAGGTGGACGAGAGGGTGAATAGTCGTTTCTCTCTATACGGCCTCTGAACGGATCATTTGAGCAGAGAGTCGTTCGAATAGGCGAAATGGATTCGAATCACAGACTAAATCCGCCGAAGTGGCCGATCTTCAGATGCGTGAAAACTTCACCGTATCGGAACGATTGTTTTTCTTTCATTTCCACGGAAAAGCTCCGTCTCTTTCACACCAGCTTGTCTGTGTGTGTGTGTGTGTGTGTGTGTGTGTTGCGGGGGGGGGGGGGTTCACTCACCCTACTTGAGTTTAACTGCCCGGCGCCATTCAGGTGTAAATAGAGTCAGTGGCTCGCGGCGAATTTACAGCCGGGCTTTACGGCGTGCTGCGGCGGCGCAACACTCTGGGTGGCGAAGGGGAAAAAAACATCTGGAGGAGACAAAAAAGGGGGGCTCAGTATTCACTCCGACATTTTTTTTTTCTTTATTTCAAGCGACACATGCCGACGCACACAAATCACCGGGCGCACAAACGCACGCCGGAGCGTGCGGATTCAACCCCGGACGTTTTTACGGGCGCCATCAGTCACGGGGGGGCCAGGTGGCAGGCGGCGGCGGGATAAAGGCCAGCGGCACAATCAGCGAACAGCGGGGCGTGCGGAGGCAGAACAGCTAGAAAATGACCATGCTAACTCTCCGAGGTACCGTTTAACGTACATTTACATCCCAAAAGGACGTCCAGAACAAGTGTTTTTACGGAAGGTGTGAAGAAGCGTGGAGTCCAAACGAGGCCGAGGCGCCGCAGAGGACGCTCGGGTTGTGATAACAACCGGAAAAAATGTCATCTGGGAGGCTACATCCGGCGCCGTTATCTTTAGCGCCGTTAGCGCTGTAGGAACTTCTCGAACTTTTTAGTGAACCCGGTTGTTTTTATCAAAAATTCAGCTGAGGAACCAGTGGTACCATCGCCGCTTTTGGACAGGGAGGTTCTAAGTGGCACCCTTTTTTACTTTTTTAGGTTTGCAGTCTACTCGGGACCACGGTGACGCAAAGTTATAGGAGCTGTGAAGAGTTCCAACAGTGCGAAAGGGCTTCAGCTCCATTAGCGTTTCGGCTCTTGCGCCAAAGCACGTCTTTCTCCAACTCAAAAGGGACTCGTGACGTAGCCGCTTGGTGATTGGTGGAACTCATAGGCCACGCCCCTTACTAGATATGTCTTGGGGATACCATTTTTAATAACTACCGTGCTCACTGGTTCGGCTGGTTTCTTGCGACGAAATGGGCAGAAAAAAAAAAAGTCCAAGTTCGCAGAGGAACATCAACGTTTTGACCAGAATAAGTTCGGAGTTAGCTAACGGCTAACAGGCTTCTTTGTGTGGCAGCTCCCTTTTGTCCTTGTCGTCTTCCTCATTGTCTTTTTCGGGCGAGGAGCCTCAGGTGGACGTCACAGCGCTCCCTTCTCTCGTCCCTTACTGCCTAAGAGAATGCAAAGCATGGAGGAAGAGGCTACTTGCTGGAGCCACGTTGGTCGAACTTTCCTGTCCAAAAGCAGCTTTTGACTCATCAAGTCAAGACCTCCATTGCCATTTGTCCAGGAACACAAATTTGCTACCCCCTACAGTCCAAAAGTCTACCTCTGTCCCATCTTTCTACAGCAGCTTCTCCTCTTCTTGCCCCGCCTCCCTGGTGCCTGAATGGGCCGAGAGAGGGCCCTCCTCATGAACGTGGGTTTACATCCGGGAGGGGGGCGCTGTGGCTACAAGGGGGCGGCAAGCCGGATGCAGAAAATTGCTAGTTCCTAAAACCTCCCCGCCTGAAAGCGGATCTTGACTTGTCAAGTCGAGACCTCCATTGGCATTTGTACAGGGACACAAAGGTGGGGAACTACAGAAGCAGTGGTCAACTGGGGCTACTCCTGTATCCTCAGGTTCCCATTGCAGAGCAGACTGGATCCAATGTCCAAAGTCCAATGATTGCTTTTTGGATTTTTTTTTTGCAGAGCACTTTTAAAAAAATCACTTTGAATGCCCGTCCACCCCCCAAACCACAGCCGTATTGTAAGTTACATCTGCAAGGACTCGCTCCCTCCACGAGTCCACAGATCCCGAAGGCTTACCAGTACAGGAAGACGGATTGCTATCCGGCGGTGGCGAAAGAGTAGGGTCGGATGAGGCTTTCGTTTTCTAAACTATAAATTGTATAAATATACGAAGCAGCCCCCTCAGTCCACCTCCACCTCCACGCTCCTGACGGAGCATACATGTCGTCCCTAGTGGTCTCCCTTGAAAAGCCCGGGTGTCTAAACGCTACATTTCCCGGAGTTTGAGCGGGGGTTGTGGAGTCCGTCTGTACAGGTTAGGTCATTTTCCCTTCAGACTAAACAGACCAGAAAACAGACCACGCACACAAACGTTCCCATTCACAACCTCCGTATCCCACCGCGGGGACGGTTCACGCCCCCCTCGGACCTTCGGCCTCTGTTTGCGCGCCACTCGACCCTCAGCCCGCTAGCTGCGGTTGCCGGGAGACTTTCTGTCGTGAATGTAAATCCTTTTTTTTTTTTTTTTTTTTTTTGCGAGCCGCTGGTGGTGAGGGCCGTCCATGGTTCCCCTTTGCCTATTTTTAATCCGCCGGCACCTGGTGCGGCACTTGAGGCGGTGAATGGGGACAGCTGGGGTTGCACTTCAAGGGGCCTTCAGATGAAGAATGTTGCCACAAAAAAAAAAAAAAAAAAAAAAAAAAACCTAGGAAACCGGCATACGTACCCGCCGAAGGTTTCACGTGAATGGATAATTTTGTAACGGCAACAAAGAGCAGCCGAAAAACGAGAAAGAGTCCCTGAAGGCGCCATCGGTGCGCGATGCGAGGGTCCTCCAGACCAGCAGGGGGCGCCACTTCGCGCCTCATCACGCCATCTATAGCTTCAATTCTTCATATATTGCTAATCAATAACTACTGTTATTGTTGTTTTGTTACCGTTATTGTTTTTGTTATTGTGTTGTAATTATTGTTGTTATTGTTTTGCTATTGTTTTGTAATTGTTGTTCTTATTGTTATAGTTTTGTAATTGTTGTTATTGTTTTGTACTTGTTGTTGCTATTGTTTTAATTGTTGTTGTTATTATTTGTTATTGTTTTTGTTGTTGTTCTGCAATTGTTGTTATTGTTTTGTAATTATTGTTGTTATTGTTTTCTACTTGTTGTTGTTATTGTTTTGCTATTGTTTTGTAATTGTTGTTGTTATTGTTTTGTACTTGTTGTTGGTATTCTTTTGCTATTGTTTTGTAATTGTTGTTGTTATTGTTTTGTTATTGTTTTGTAATTGTTGCTGTTATTGTTTTGTTATTGCTTTGTAATTGTTGTTATTGTTTTGTAATTATTGTTGTTATTATTTTGTACTTGTTGCTATTGTTTGTTATTGTCGTTGTTATTGTTTTGTTATTGTTTTGTTATTGCTTTGTTATTAATTGTGTTGATAGATATCAAAATAATACGATCAATAGTGATGAAAGCTATGATTGTATGGCAAAACATACGGACGTGTGTGTGTGTGTGTGTGTGTGTGTGTGTGTGTGTGTGTGTGTGCGTGCTCTCATTTCAAACCGCAATTCCGATCATCTTTCAATACCACACACACAGGGGAGCAATTCAGTCCCACATATAGGAAGGTGCGGAGGGATACGCCGCCGCCGCACACACACACACACACACACACACACACACACACACACACACACACACACACACACACAGCACTTGGCCTCTAATCTGCTCTTAATTCAGTTCTGGCCTAGGGAGACTTTAACTCAATTACACTCTACCCCCCAACCCTCAGACCGACCGACACACACACACACACAAACACACACACACACACACACACACACACACACACACACACTAATTGTGCTCTTCCTCCTTCACATACTTGAGTGACATCAATCAGCGTGAAGTACGGTTTAGTGCTTTTCTATGCGGAGACAATTCAATTTGTCCAAGGACGCTGTGGAGTGGGGCTCCAAACACAAAGGGAAAATAAAAAAATATATATTTTCATCACACACACACACACACACACACACACACACACACACACAAACCTCCACAACGATGTGGAAACATCTCTATACGTCCCGGGCCGCGATCTTTCCAACTGCGATCTGGAGATGTGATTGCTGGACCGCTCCATGTGTGTGTGTGTGTGTGTGTGTGTGTGTGTGTGTGTGTAGGAGGCCGTCAGCCGCCACCGCCGCCGCCGTTTCCACGGTAAAGGTCACCCACCCCCCTCCCCTTTTCTTTATTCCCTTTTACTTTGTTTTGAAAACACGGGCGTAATCGCCAGACGTTATCCGATAAATCGGGACGGAGACGTTCAAACATCTGCAGAGGATTAATCTGCAGAACAGCAGGATCATTGGAAACAGGTTTTGTATTACTCTTCTTCTTCTTCTTCTTTGGGCTGCTCCCTTCAGGGGTTGCCGCAGCCAATCGTCTGCTTCCGTCTATAAACCCCCTCTGACCTCCTCCAACCTCAGCATCCTTCTAGCATCCCTCGTCTTTCTGTGTCCGAACTCCGAACCGTCCGGTTGGACTCGGACGGGGAGGCTTTTCCTGCGTGGAGTGTCCATGTTTCCGGGTTCCACCGCCAGTCCGGACATGGAGGAGGTTCATAGGAGACCCTCAATGGCCAAGAGGTGTGAAGGAAAGAGTCATATGTGTCCATATGACATCTGAATGAAAGGGTGAATGGTCTTAACATGTCGGGCGAATGAAAGGGTGAAGACTTGTATGTCTGAACATGACGGGCGACTCAAAGGGTGAAGACTTGTATGTCTTTACATGACGGGCGAATGGAAGGGTGAAGACTTGTATGTCTTTACATGACGGGTGACTCAAAGGGTGAAGACTTGTATGTCTTCACATGACGGGCGACTCAAAGGGTGAAGACTTGTATGTCTTTACATGACGGGCGAATGGAAGGGTGAAGACACAGTTGAATGAAAGGGTGAAGACTTGTATGTCTTTACATGACGGGCGAATGGAAGGGTGAACACGGTTGAATGAAAGGGTGAAGACTTGTATGTCTTGCCATGACGGGCGAATGGAAGGGTGAAGACTTGTATGTCTTTACATGACGGGTGACTCAAAGGGTGAAGACTTGTATGTCTTTACATGACGGGCGACTCAAAGGGTGAAGACTTGTATGTCTTTACATGACGGGCGAATGGAAGGGTGAAGACACAGTTGAATGAAAGGGTGAAGACTTGTATGTCTTTACATGACGGGCGAATGGAAGGGTGAACACGGTTGAATGAAAGGGTGAAGACTTGTATGTCTTGCCATGACGGGTGAATGAAAGGGTGAAGACTTGTATGCCTTTACATGACGGGCGAATCAAAGGGTGAAGACTTGTATGTCCTCACATGACGGGCGACTCAAAGGGTGAAGACTTGTATGTCTTTACATGACGGCCGAATGGAAGGGTGAAGACACGGTTGAATGAAAGGGTGAAGACTTGTATGTCTTTTCATGAGGCGTGAATCAAAGGGTGAAGACTTGTATGTCTCTATATTACTTCTGAATGAATGGATGAATGACTGTCTCTATATGAAATTTCATTGAAAGGTGAATGCTTGTATGTCTTTATATGATGGGTGAATGGAAGGGCGAATGATTGTCTCTGAAGTTTGAAGAAAGGGTTAAGAGTTGTATATCTCCATATGACATCTGAATGAAAGGGTGAATGGTCTTTACATGACGGGCGAATAAAAAGGGTGAAGACTTGTATGTCTCTAGATTACTTCTGAATGAATGATTGTCTCAGTATGAAGTTTCATTTAAAGGGTGAAGACTTGTATGTCTTTACAGGATGGGTGAATGGAGGAGCGAATGATCGTCTCTATGAAGTGTGAAGAAAGGGTGAAGACTTGTATGTCTCTAGATCATTTCTGAACGACAGGGTGGTTGTACGTATTTATATGACGTGTGAATGACAGGGTGAATGGCTTAGAGTCCCCAATCGGTCTTGATAAATGACCAAAAGGATTAAAAGAAAATAACATACCGCAGTTTATCAATAATGCCGGTCATAACCCCCCACCCCACCCCCAAAAAAGAGGCGATAAATCACTTTAGAACATCAAATGCTCCAAGTTTCTGTTGATATCACATGTCCTTCACCCTGAAGGGATGAAGATTCACCCCCCTCGCCGCCCGCTTATTTATTTATCTGCATGTTTTCGGTTTGTTTTCTCTTCCCTGCGCCAGTGGCTCTGAAATCCCTCGCTAGCATGCTTTAGCGGCAGCTCTAACCAAGACAGATGGGGGTAATTAGGCATCACCCAGAGCTCTGCCAAGGTCGCCACAGTTACCTCCTCTATGCAGTTTTTTAGGGAGTTGTGATTGGCCGACCCGGGAGGTGTCGGTATTATACAAATAACCCCTGCCTTCAAAAGCAGCTCTGATCACGAGTGCCAGAGTTGCTTTCGAAGATGTATGAGTGCTTCTTCGAGTTACTTTGGTGTACCTGGCCGGTAGGTTGGCTTTTAAAACGCGCAAGTTCAGAAGCAGGAAGCCAGGATGTTCTTCTGAAGGCTCATTTACGGAAGCCTTATATCCGTACGTTCATTTCCTGCTTAATCTTGAATGCTCGCGGATGTGCGGCCAAAGAATGGAGCAGTACTTGTATGCTCAAATGCAATTGGCACCAGGTGAAGAGTAGAAGACGAAGGACAGGGAGAAGGGAGTCTACTGAGCTTTCTCTGTCTTAGAATGTACATTATTACCAGCTCCTCCGCCACCGCCTCCATGTTTGTTGTTATCTGAACTGGAACTTGGAATTTTGGAAGTGAACTCGAACCACCGTGCCATGGGTCACTTGGTACCAGGCCGCAAAAAAATAATAAAGTTGTTTAAAATGAAATGTTTTTTATGTTCATTAGTCTTCCAGGTATTGTATTCTGATTTTTTTTGGCCCCACTCCTGCACTTGACTTGGTCAAAGGGTTGTTCTGTGAGTAGGTCAGGTCAGCAAGCTAAACTTTGCTAAAGTGGCCCTGCAAACAAATGTCACCTGACACCTTCTTTGAAACGAGAGAGAGAGCAAACGATGAGATACCAGAAGGTGCCTGCCGGCAAAAAGAGCTGCATGGAAAGTAAATACCAAGAGTCCTACTGAAACCCTGAGATAAAAAGGGGTCCAGGACCGGGTTGCTCTCGCGGATACCAAGAAACTGTCTTCTTGGTCTTCTTGAGTACACTGCGCAACACTGGCCCTCCGGTGGCACCAGGTAGAAGGTCGAAGGTCGGAAGGCAAACTCGAGTGTCCAGGATCACTGAGTGTCTAAGACCTCTGGCTCCTGGCTGCAAGGCTGTGGAGCCACTGCAGAAGATCCTTGCCAAAATGAAAGCCCATGAACTTTAATGCTCAAGTTTGGGGCAGTTGTAGCTAGCCCAAGGATGGCGCTAACTAGGGAGTACCTATTTGTGGGTACTAGATATTTCACCTGCACCTACTAGCAAAGAAAGGTCACCTCTGGCTCTTTTCCTGCTCCATTTGCTGCATTTGTCTACAAGCTTCCCGAAAGCTGGCGACATGGGTATGCTTCTTTGGTGATTGGCTGCCTGTTTCGGTGGGGGCGGGGTTTGAGGTGTCAATCATCTAACCTTTGTCCACGAACCCAATCCTACCCTGTACATCCAAAGACAACACACTTATTTTCAAGTGTTGGGGTGGAACGATACACTCCGGGACGCCTGGGTCCTCCCCCTTTTTCTACGTTGCTCTTCTGTAGGTCCGAGAACATCATGTCCGATGCGAAAACACGGCGCGAGGTTCATCTAGCGGCGGTGATTTCCCACCCCTCAACCTTCTTCAGCGACTCTTGTTCTTGCATAACCTACACCGTCTCCTCTGAAGCTTCAATCCCACGATCCCTGTTCGCGTCGCCACTCCTGGGCTTGAAGTCGAGCCGGCGTTTCGGGGGGGGGGGATTTGTAGTCGGCAGGAAGGACGGGAGGAGGACACGAAGAGGAGGGAGGAAGGAGTGGAGATGGTGTGATTTATCTGCTGGCCTTGCAGACGGATCCAGCCCCCGATCCAGAGGTGAAGCCGCCGGACCGAACGGCTGATACACGGAATATCTGATTTCCTGGGAAGGAAATTGGAGAGGCCGCGAAGGCAGCAGTATTCCAGCTGACTCATGGCCGGTCTGGCTGGGGACGGAGGTTGGAGGGTGGACGGGGGGGCATCACCACCCAACTGCCCCCTCCAGTCCAATAACCTACCTCCATCCCATCTTTGTACAGCAGCTTCTTCTCGTCTTGCCCCCTTCTCTTCTCGCTCCCTTCTTGCCCCCTTCTGTCTTTGCCCCCTTCTCTTCTCGCTCCCTTCTCTTCTCTCTCGCTCCCTTCCCTTCTTGCCCCCTTCTCTTGCCCCCCTTCTCTTCTTGCCCCCTTCTCTTCTCGCTCCCTTCTCTTCTTACTCCCTTCTTGCCCCCTTGTCTCCTTGCCCCTTCCCTTCTTGCCCCCTTCTCTTCTCGCTCCCTTCCCTTCTTGCCCCCTTCTCTCGCCCCCTTCTCTTCTCACTCCCTTCTTGCCCCCTTCTCTCTTTGCCCCCTTCCCTTATTGCCCCCTTCTCTTGCCCCCCTCTATTCTCGCTCCCTTCTCTCCCTGCTCCCTTCTTGCTCCCTTGTCTCCTTGCTCCCTTCCCTTCTTGCCCCCTTCTCTTCTCGCTCCCTTCCCTTCTCGCTCGCTCCCTTCCCTTCTTGCCCACGTCTCTTGCACCTTCTCTCCCTGCTCCCTTCTTGCCCCCTTGTCTCCTTGCTCCCTTCCCTTCTTGCCCCCTTCTCTCGCCCCCTTCTCTTCTCACTCCCTTCTTGCCCCCTTTTCTCTTCTGACTCCCTTCCCTTCTCGCTCGCTCCCTTCCCTTCTTGCCCCCTTGTCTCCTTGCTCCCTTCCCTTCTTGCCCCCTTCTCTTCTCACTCCCTTCTTGCCCCCTTTTCTCTTCTGACTCCCTTCCCTTCCCTTCTCGCTCGCTCCCTTCCCTTCTTGCCCACGTCTCTTGCACCTTCTCTCCCTGCTCCCTTCTTGCCCCCTTCTCTCACCCCCTTCTCTTCTCGCTCCCTTGTCTCCTTGCCCCCTTCCCATCTTGCCCCCTTCTCATCTCTTCTCGCTCCCTTCCGATGGTCTTTGTTGACCGACACAGGTCTGGGTGGCAGGGGCGACCATTCGGGGGGCTTAAGGCCTCGTTTCCTGTTGCCCAAACGGGGCCGTGAGAGGGCCCTTCTTACGAATACGGGTCCACGGTTTGCATCCGGGAGCGAGCCGGCGTGGCAACCCCCAAATCATTTCCTTACCCCATTAAGAAAACTTCAAATTAGATTAAAAAAGCAGAAGGGGTTGGTGGTGGGTGGGGTGGGGGGTTGATGAGAGGGGGTCGGGGGGCGACGTTTTCCTTGATTCTGGGCAGAAAATCCTATTTCATGGTGGTGTGGAATTCCCTTCCAAAAAGAGACGTTTTATCGTCCCCCCTCATCTGACTTTTCTTCTAATCTATCGCTCGTTTTTCCAAACCCCCCCCCAACCCCTTTCCCTCGGCGCAGAAAACACACCGTTTCTCCAGGCATTTGTTTTTGATTTGCAGTCATTGAAGGCTTGCCATCGTGCCTGAGCGGCTTGATTGTATTACCAGGAGATACAGAGTAATTGGCCGGATTAACCCCCAAAAAACTCCGACCCCTTCCCTCCCACCCTCGCGAACCCCGCATTCGATATTCTCGCAGAAAACCCAAGGAATGTCCATTAGTCCTCCCTGAATTCTGATTAGAGAGACAAATCTGACGTCCAGATAGCTGATGATAGGCGAAGTGGAGTTTCTGTTTTGGGAGCGCGGCGGTTAAGTGTTTCACGATGTCACACGAGCGCTCATTAAAAATGGCGGGGGGCGGCGGCGGCGGCGGGGGTCGATTTGGATGACATGATTATAACGTCATGTGGAGCCATCAGGCGGCTGGAAGAGCATCACAGGAAGGACGGTCACGGCTGTAAGACGGAGGAAGCGACTCTTTCGGTATGCTCTTTTTTTTCCCTGATGTATGGCTTAGTCACATGCAACGTATGATTGGTCGGTTTCGGGGTGGAGGGGGAAGGGGTTTGTCGGCATTTCCCCGAGACCGCCGTCTTGATTTTGCTGAAAAGGGCGCAAGAAAACAAAAAAAAAAACCCTCGAGGGGAGAGTTGCCAAAGTCAAAAGCAATACGACTGCTGGTGTCTGTTTACGGACAGGAAAACAAATCTGCTCCTTCGGCGAGATGAAGGCATCACCTTGTTGTCGTTCGCCGCCGCCGCCGCCACCCTTTGCGGCCATGATGGATTGTCGTGGTGACGGCGGAGCAAACAGGCTAGCGGGCGCAGTGCTAACACGCGGAGTCTATTAACACTGTGTTCTGACGCTAACCCTCGATGCACCCGCTGTTTGATATGCGCTCGCCGTTTAGCCTTCTCGTGGTCGTGGTCGGGGGGCGGGGCTTAACCCGGACCTGTCAATCTTAGGGGAGAACCCAGGCAGGAGAACGTGGAGAAAATCCATGTATGACGTGGGTACCACAAACTTCTGGAGGTCACCAAGCAGCTGGGCAGATGATAATGTAACCTAGTGCTAACATTTACTATATGGGTTTAGCTGATAGCGTTAGCATCTGCTGCTAATGCTATCTCTCTAGCATGAAGCCGTTTCAGGCGTGGAAGGTGTTATCTAGATGCTAACATTTACGGTATAGTAATAGCCATTAGCATTAGCGACATATTACATTTACAGCAGTGGGCTAGCTATCAGCATTAGCACCATCTGCTTACCAGCAGATTCATAGACATTTTTCTGTGCAATCCCACTCACATGGAACCGTTATCCACATGCTAACATTTACAGCATGAAGTCATCCATTACCATTAGCTACCTAGAACATTTTCAGCATTCGGCTAGCTGTTTGCATTAGCACCCCTACTTCCCAGCAGGTTCATAGTACATTTTCCTGCACTAATGGAAGGACAAGGCAACCGTTATCGACATGCTAACAATTACAGCATGAAGTCATCCATTAGCATTAGCTACCTTGAACATTTTCAGCATTCGGCTAGCTGTTTGCATTAGCACCCCCTACTTCCCAGCAGGTTCAGAGTACATTTTCCTGCACTAATGGAAGGACAAGGCAACCGTTATCGACATGCTAACAATTACAGCATGAAGTCATCCATTAGCATTAGCTACCTTGAACATTTTCAGCATTCGGCTAGCTGTTTGCATTAGCACCCCCTACTTCCCAGCAGGTTCATAGTATATTTTCCCGCACAATTGGAAGGACACGGCAGCCATCACCCACATGTTAACATTTACACCATTGTGGCTAGCTGTTAGCATTAGCATGAGACGCTTACCAGCCCCTACAGCACTGACTGTATATATTTTCTGTTCAATCCCTCTCGCATGGAGGGACGCAGGTGCCGTAATTCACATGCTAACAGTTATAGCATGTGGCTAGCCTCTGAAAGAGGCAATGATATTGGGTTTTAAGAAGATGAAACCCCCCGAGAAAGATTTAAAAATACAATAAATAAAGCGAGCCAGGAGGAGGCAAATGTGATTAAAATCGACAGGTGGAGTTCAGGCGTGGAAGTAAATATTAAGAAAGGCGTCCTCCGACGGGGAAAATCGGGATAGTGTACTTTGCCGTAATAGCCGAGATAAAAACACACACACACACACACACACACTCTATAAAACACCCGGCGTCCTCCTCCGTCCTCTGCCTGTCCCGCAACTCCGGCGGGACCTTTGACTCCGACCTCAACACGTCCAATAATCCTCTCAGCCTCGTTCTGAGCTCCTTCCCTCATGCGCGGTCATGCACGCTAGCGCCGGGCCAAACCGCCGCTCCTGCCAACATCCGGCGCCGCACCGTCCTCCGTCCTCCTCGCTCGTGGGTACACGGCGTTCCCGCGGAGGGGCGGCGGCCTCCGCTTTCGGACGTCGCGCGGCGATTATGGGGAAAACAGACGGGAAAAAAAAAAACGCGCGGCTCGGAATATTTATCTAGCATCGCTAGGAAAACGGGATGATGCAACAGAAAGTATTCCTAGAGTCCAAACCTCTCTGCGTTGGGAGTTTATTTTTGTATTTTTTAGCAAGCTAACAGCGGTGTTATTGGACACACACACACACACACACACACACACACACCATCTTTGCGGACCGTCCAACCGGACCCCGTCTCTTTGTTTAAAAAATAGGCTTAAACCCTTCATCCTGGTAAAAGCTTATAGTTAGCGCTAGGCTAGTTAAGCCGCCCAAGGCTTAGTCTCCTGAGAGACATCCCATAATTCACCCTCCCCCGTCTGCATGACTCCCCGCCCTCATTGGTCACAACCCCAGGGGGCGTGGCTTGATCTACTACCATTTTTATTTATTTTATGAAAATTATAGCTAATATTGTATGACTATTAACATGTAACTGTTAGCGCTATCCGTATTAGCATACCCCGCTTTCTCTTTTTGCGCCAATAAAACCCAGTTGTTTCTTCGCCGTCGTCCCCGAGTGTTTGCTCAAGGGGGGGTTGTTGGGTTTTTGGAGGTCACCTCAAAGAGCGGTGGTCCAGACCTGATGTCATCACACAACTGACTCGATTAACACACACACACAAACACACACACGCTGGTTTTCCAGGACTGGAAAACGTCTTGCACTTGCACCCGCGGACTAAAACCCCGAAGTAGCGTTTTACAAGGAGGAGCCGGACGACAAGGGGATGATTTAAAAGGTCTGCAGACCTTCCGGGAGACAAAAGTAAAGAAGAGAAGGCCAAAGGGTGAACGGGTGACGGAGTGTGTCCGGGAAAAACCCGGAGACAAATAGCGCCACAGGTATTAAGGTACTTCCTTGGGTCGGCGGATCGATGAGCGTATCTCCGCATGCCTGGCTCCGGGAGGCCGATCGATCGGAAAAGTTCCTCCCTCTGCAACCACGTGGATGCACACTGATGCAGGTGACCCAGATAACGATGCCAACACACACACACACACACACACACACACACACACAGTACAAGCAGAAGTAACCCACCTATCACATACACGCCTTTTCCGTGTAAAGCATACAACGTTGGTTCCCATATCGAAGAACATCTTGATTCTTTTATGGATCTACGGTGACGACTCACCATCTCAGCCAGTAGGAGGCGATCTCAGGCAGGTGGGCTCTCCGGGTGAATGCTATCAGGTTAGCTCCGCAGGAAGGCCCCTACTTGGAAGTCCTCAGGTGAGCTCCTCCGGTGAAGGCAATCAGGTAAGCTCTGCAGGTTGGCTCCTCAGGTGAGCTCCTGAAGTGAAGCTACTTGAGTGAACTGCATGGATTAGCTCCTTGGGCACATGGGAAACAAGTTAGCCCTGCGGGCTAGCTCCCCTCTCTTGCTCCTCGGGGTGAAGCTCCACGGGTTTGCTCCTCACTTGTACTCCCGAGGCGGATCCAGCTCCTCAGGTGGACTCCTGGAACAGCCCCCGGCTTGGAACTCCTGAGGTGAACTTCATGGATCATTTCCGCAGGGGGAAACGCAAACAGGTGCGGGGGTAGCTTCTCGTTCCTCGTCCTCGGGATGTAGCTCTGCGGGTTAGCTTTTCATGTGAGCTTTCACTTGGACTCCTGAAGTGAAACTCCTCAGGTAAGCTACTACAATTAATCTCCTTGAGATCGTAATCTCCTCATTCTCACTCCTCAGGGTGAAGCTCTACGGGTATGCTCCTCAGCTGAGCTCCTCAGGTAGGCCCCCTGCTTGGATCGCCCAAAGTGTAGCTCCTTGAGTGAACTCCATGCTCTGCTAGCTAGCTCCACATGTGTACTTCCTATCCTTCTATCAAAACAAAACTAGCTAACTCTGATCCTTTGCTACGTCGCCTCCATGAAGCAGGTGGACACAAACCTGCCTTGTTCACCTCCTGACCCCGACCCTTCCCGGTCCCCTAACGCCAACTAGTGCGCAGGAGGTGTACTTGTGCCCGGGCACATCCTGGGTTTGTGCCCATCTGCTGATCTCGCCACGTTTTAAACCCGCGTCGGGGTGTCTGTTGTCGTCCAATCGGCGCCGATGTAGCCGTTATCGATACTTCGGGGCCTTTTGTTTTTTTTTTTTTTTTTCCGCAGCCTTTTTTAAGCCCCGCGTCGATTCCGATCCACGTCCGGGTCATGAATTATTCCTTCGCCATGTCATTATCAATCAACAGGTGCGGCGTATCGATAGGGGCGGACGCAGGTTCCGCCGCCGGCGCGTGGCGCTGCATTAGCTCTGGGGATTAGCGCTTGCAGAATTTGCAGACTTTCAATTACGGCTAATAACCCCCTGCTGTCAGACGGCTTGACGGAGCCGTTTCCGCGGGGGAAAAAACTCGGGTTCCGTTGAAAATTCGTGATGATTCGGCAGGCGTACCTGCACCGCTCAGCCCCAGTCGGGGTCACGCCGGGGTCACGGAGCCTATCTCGATTGGTCGAGATGCGGAGCTCACGTTCAGAGACGTACCGTTCACCCTCTCATTCACATGTTATATTGAGACGTACTGCAGAACCGTTCACCCTTTCATTCACGCGTCCTATCGAGACAACAATTCACCCTCTCACCACCTTGTGTTGAAATAATTCATGTCATTTAGAGATATTTGTTATTCATTCATCCCTCATATGGACCCATACAACCATTCACCCTCTCATTCACATGTCGTATTGAGCCGCACTGTAGAACCGTTCACTCATAGACACAACAGTTCACCCTTTCACGCCTTCCATAGAGACAAACAACCATTCACCTTTTCATTCACGCGTCCTATCGAGACAACAATTCACCCGCTCATTCATGCACCGTATAGATAAACAACCATTCAGCCTGTCATTCACATGTCATATATAAACGTACCGTAGAAACATTCACCCTCTCATTCATCCCTCATGTGGACACCTACATCCAGTCACCCCGTCACTCACGTGTCCTATAAACAACAATTCACCCTCACGTGCACTTTTTCCATAGAAACATACAACCATTCACCCTCATTTATGTTAGATAAACAACAATTCAGCCTCTCATTCACACGCTATTGCGGCGTAAACCATCCACCCTTTCTTTTGCAGATCGTAAATAAAACGAAACGAAAATTAAACAAAATAAAACGACCTAACCGACACAAAAATATGGTATTTTGTATGTTTTGTAAAATTGTATATAAAGTGAATCCACCGTGTATTTAATCTCTCAGCTAATTTGCTAATATGCTAATTCCTGGGATTCCCGCCTTGCAAGATTTCACCGATTCAATTCACAATTCGGCACCAAAAAAAAAAAAAAAAAAACAAAGAAATAAAATCCCCGATTTGGACAAAATGAGCGCAGCCTCGTCCTCCTTCTTCACCTCCGTCATCCATGTTTTCTTTCCCACATCAGCCCCGCCGTCGCTGCCGTTATGGAAACAGAGGTTGACCCGACCGGGCGGCCTCTTCCTCCCCTCCGAGGACTTCCACGGCGAGACCCCCACGCCCCATTGTTCTCCCCTCCATCCCTCCATCCCTCCATCCCTCCATCCCTCCATCCCTCCATCCCTCCTTCCACCCTCTTTCTGTCCCTGAGGATTGTTTGTGAGCTCCATCGCTCTCTTTCCTGTCTGTTCTCTCGCCGTTCCAGCATCTCGGTTTATTTGACTTGGCTCGCTGAAAGTCTGAGTCTGTTTAGTGTGTGTGTGTGTGTGTGTGTGTGTGTGTGCTTCGGGGTATTTGTCTCTTTAATCCGAACCCAAACATGCAGAAAATCAATTGAATCACAACTGAATTAAAAATAAAATAGATCGAAATGGAATTATTTAAATACAATTATCCAAAAATGACATAGATACATAATAAATAAAATTATTTATTATTAGGTAACTGGATTATAAATCTATCCAGAAAATCAGTTGAAACAAAATTGAATTAAAATGATAATGATTAAAATATCATTTTTTTTTAATGATTAAAATAAAACACAATAAAACACAATAAATTAATAATGATTATTGATGGATAGATAGTTAGATTAATGAATAGAATTATCAATAATTTGGTAACTGGATAATAAATCTATCCAGAATCCCCGTTGAAACAAAACAGAATTAAAAATGATAATGATTATAATATAATTTTTTTTTCATGATTGTAGTAAAAAGAAAAAAAAAAAAGGTAAATTAATATAAATGATAGATAGATAGATAGATAGATAGATAGATAGATAGATAGATAGATAGATAGATAGATAGATAGATAGATCTATCAGGTGACACAAAATTTAATTAAAAATGATAATCATAATTTTTTTCATGATTAAAATTAAAAACCAAAACAAAATAAAAAGAAAAAATTTAAAAATATATAAATTAAAAATAAAGTAATGCATCGGTAGATAAATACATAGATCAGTTAAAACAAAACTGAGTGAAAGATAAATAAAAATGAATAAATAAAAACAATAATTGATATTTAGATGAACTGATAGATTAATAAAATTGTCAAATACTTAATAATTTTATCCAAATTGCCCAGAAAAAATCCAGAAAATCATTTGAAACAAAACTGCATTAATATTTATGAAATAAAATAAAATAAAACAAAATTAAAAAATAAAGCAATCAATGATAATCAATAGATTGATCGATAGATAGATACATAAAATGACCTTTTCCTTCCATTGCAGATGCGGTCATCGTTGTTGATGCTAATGTTAGCATGTTAGCATGTTGTTGATTTAAACTGCTTCTTTATGTTTTTTTGTAAATTTCAGTCATTCTTGTGTGTGTGTGTGTGTGTGTGTGTGTGTGTGTGTTAATCCAGACGCCCCCACAAACACACACACACTTTGTTTTAACCTGCGGCTACTTGAGAAACATTTCAATCGTCTCTAAGTGATTGACAGCTGATCGATCCGGGTTAAGTCCCGCCCCCTGCCGTACGGCCGCTCTGATTGGCCGGGAGCGGCTGCAAGTGAAACTATTCCAAGAATGCATCTTAAAAGAAAACCAAAAGAAAGGTTTCCAGGTTCCGGGGCTTTAACCCAAATCAAGCAAACACAATTTAACAGGGGTGTCACACACACACACACACACACACACACACACACACACACACACACACACGCCAACATGTTTAACGTCTACTGTAAAAACACAGGCCTCTGGGAAGCAGCGCCCGCTTGCGAAATTGTTTCCTAGCAAGAGCCAAATGACGAGTGTGTTACAACACGGCGGCCGGCGGCCAAAGTCCACAAAGCGACAACACACACACAAACACACACACACACTATTATTCTAAGTGTTGCGCTAATTCAGATTTATTGAGCTCATGTTGTCCTGGAGCCGATCCCATTTTTCTTTTGGCTTCCCTTCCCCGGCACGCCAGGCTAATTCCCAACATACGGCGGCCGTTCTTTATTAAAACGCCGCGGGTTTGATTCCCGACCCGCCTCCGTCGCTCTAATCAGCGCGGCTAACCTGGATCCAATCAGCCGTGCATCTGCGCGCGCCGTGATGTTAATTCAGATTGTCGGACTACAAACATGGCCGCCCGGACCGGCGCGTTTGCGTGTTTCTTGTCCGGAGGCAGAGACTGGTCAAACCAGCTGTAGATATCCGAACGCATCGCGGAAGGCAAACAAACATGGCCGACAAATGGCTGGCTGGCGCTGTTGTTAGCGCAGCTAGCGGCTATTTCCTCCGTTTTTGTAGTCCTGTTTAGCTGCATCCAACATTGCCCTCCTTCGCCACTCACCATTGTTTTTATATTATATGGCTGGCAATGGACTGGCTGCTGCTGTTGTTAGCACAGCTAGCGGCTATTTGCGCCTGTTTAGGCCTGTTTAGCTGCATTCAAACAGTCCTTGCCATTGCTTACCATTATTGCAGCTCACAAACTAGCATGGCCGACAGCTGAATGGCTGCTGCTGTTGTTCGCACAGCTAGCGGCTATTTGCGCCATTTTTGTAGTCCTGTTTGGCTGCATCCAAAGAGCCCTTGCCATTGTTTATTGTTATTCCAGCTCACAAACAAACATGGCCGACAACTGAATGGCTGCTGCTGTTGTTAGCACAGCTAGCAGCTATTTCCGCCAATATTTTAGTCCTGTTTGGCTGCATTTAAAGAGCCCTTGCCATTGTTTATCATTATTCCAGCTCACAAACAAACATGGCCAACAACTGGCTAGCTATCACTGTTGTTAGCGCAGCTAGCGACTCTATGCTCCATGACTGTAGTCCAGTTTGTCTTTGCGGTAGCAATCACCCTCCTTCGTCTTTTGTCCTTTTTTTACCGTTATTCCAGCTCACAAACAAACATGGCCGACAACTGAATGACTGCTGCTGTTGTTAGCACAGCTAGCGGCTATATCCTCCATGACTGTAGTCCCGTTTGGCTTCGGCAGCCTTCGCCCTCCTTTGCCTTTTGACATTGTTTGTTATTCCTGCTCACAAAAAAAGATGGTTGACAAGCGGCGCAGCTAGCAGTGAAGCTAGCGACGCAGTTAGCGATGCAGCTAGCAACTCTGCTACCAGCTCTCCATGACTGTAGTCCAGTTTGTCTCTGTGCTAGCAATCACCCCGTTTCGTCTTTTGTCCTTTTTTTACCGTTATTCCCATTCACAAAAAAACATGGCCGTTAACTGTTGTTAGCATAGCTCGCGGCTCTGTCATCTATTATTTTATTCCAGTTTGGCTTCCGCCGCCTCCGCCTGCTAGCATGCGGCGTTCATCCAGCGCTGACCAAACCTCGGTAGCGACCGAACCGCAGAATTCCAGACTCCCCGACGGATTTAAAGAAGAGAAACAGGAAGCGGCCTGCTTCCCGTCCCCAATCTGATTAATCTGGACTGATCGCATTTTGAAAGTACCGAAGAGCCTGCAGATTAGATTATTTCATCCGAGTGGCCGGAGGGCCGAGAGGACGTGGACCTGGACGTCTCCTGCCAGGTGACGGCGCAGCGTCTTCTTCCTGTTTACCTGGTGGTTAAAAAAGTAAGAAACGCACACACGCTAACGCACAACCGCTAACACATACATGCCAGATTATCGAGCGAATCATCAAGTTAAAGTGTAATCTAGTTTTTATTCCAGCCTTATTCGGGGATTAGAGCGAGACGACTGACCCCCCTTCAAGCGGAGAGGATGATGGGGATCTATTTAACGCGGCGGAAGCGGCGATCGCTCACGTGGACGTTTCCTTGGCAGACGCCGCCGCCGCCGCCGCCGCGTGCGCGACTAGCTGGCGGTAGAACCGAAACCGTTCCACATATTTTCCGTCTCAACCAATCAAGCGGTGATTTTTCTTATTTATTTTCTTTTTTTTCTGTTTTCCTTTCATAAGCGAGTCCCCGGGCAGATGCGCGACGTCAGTCGGGTTACGGCGCCGCCGAGCCAGCGGTTTGATCACGATCGTACATTCGAGGTCGTCGGATGATGTGAAATGTTTACGTTTCTGCGGCGCTACGCGCACAAATTAGCATTTTAAAAAAGAGCTAATCTCACAAATCTCGCTTGTTTTCAATGAACTCGGGTACAAGGGAATGCTAAACTAGCGCACCTAGCGTGTCTAGTGTAGCCTAGCGCTTCCAAAACACAGTTCCAGGCTTGCACATGCTAACATTGGCCTCACGTTAGCTTCATTACATAGTAATGATGAAGTTTCCTGTTTCATTCGTACCTTCTGTGTGTTTTTGGACTTGTTTTTCAATTAAATTGGGCACCAGCGAATGCTAAGCTAGCAAATGATGAATGAATGAATGAATGACATGGATGCCTTGATGGACACCTCAAAGACTCAGAGTCCTGATAGTGCAAGATTAAAATAAAATTGAAATGAAAACAATGAATATCTAAATAAATTCAAATTAAATAAAAATTACAACTAAAAAAAATCCAAATTGAAACAGTTATAATCTAGATGATAAAAATTTGAACACAATTAAAATAAAATTGAAATTAAAACCATGGCAAGCTAATGAATTAAAATGAAAACAATGAAAATAAAAACAATACAATAAAATAAGTCAAAATTGAAACAATTATAATTTCAATTATTTAAAATTCAAACAATGAAAAGGGCAAGCGGACCCGAATTGAAATTAAAACCATGAAAATCTAAATAAAATAAGATAAAAACTATTAAAATAAAAACATTATAATAAACACAATAAAAATAAAAAGAAATCATAAATAAAACAGTTATAATTTAGATAAAATCAAATAAATACAATTAAAATCAAAGCGATTAAATTTGAACAAAATGAAAGTAAAATTGAAATTGAAGCCAAAAAAATCTTAGTAAATTATTTAACAATATTCAAACAATTAGAAAAATGAATTAGAATAAATTAGAATAAATACAATAAATAATTTAAATTCAAGATAACTAAACTACAACAATTAAAATGTGGATGAATTAAAATTAAAACAATTAAATTTTAAAGATTCAAAATCAACACTATAATTAAAATCCTCACCTGTGCACAAATACTGTTGGTAAAGTCGGCTTTGCAGGAAATCAGATGCTACTTGACCAGGCTAACATCCTCGCCTGCCGACATCCCATAATGGCACATTGGGATCTCCTACGTGTCTGATTTGATGATATTTGATTTGGCGTCTTCCAGCCTATTGTTTCATGTCTCCGGTGCCCGCGGGGTCAAGGCGCGGCCAATCAGAAGCCAGACCGGACGGAGACGGTGATGACGTAACTAAAGATCGGAGGTTGCCATGGTAACATAACGCTACCACCGACTTGTTTGGCTCATTGTGTACATGTATTCATGACATACATTCATTCGGTCATTCACTCTGGGTTCTCCATGTTCTCCTGCCCGAGGGGGGCAGGACTTGTATGCTTCCCTCAAACCGGAGGGTGAATGGATGCATGTCAGACAGAAAGCGCAAACTCGACTGTAGAATAAAGATTAATGTCAAATAATATGATTTCTCCTTCCGCCATAATTGCATCCCTCCAAGAACATATATATAGTTTATTTTTATTTATTTTATCCCCAGGAAGCCGGACGCCGCTCTGCAGTGTTTGCAGGTGATGAACGTCTGTTTTCTGGCGACGGGCCTCCAGGGGCCGGCGGCGGCGGCGGGAAGAAGGGGGGGGGGTTAATGGTCCGGAGAGGCTGCCGATGGTCTCCGATAGCGACCTGCAAACCAAAACTGACCTTTAAGAGGTAGAGAGCCCTGCGCTCTGCCGCCATTGATTATTATTGATCCTCCATTGATGCTTATCAGGGCTCTTAGCGGTGTTTTCGCTCGTCGCGCACCCCCCCCCCCCCCCCACACCGCCTTCGCCGTTGGACGACAGGAGTGGTTTGTAACTCGACACTAAAACCAGGAAGGCCTGAAATCAAAGGAAAAGCTAAACGCGGCTGCGATAAAAGTTAATCCCAGAGTTAGTTCGGTCGCCGCTGACCTTAGATTCCTCAAACAAGAGTGTGTGTGTGTGTGTGTGTGATCATGTGACGGCGTGTCGGATGCTGGAAAGTGGAGAAAGGAGGTCTGATGGAGGAGCTGATAGAAGGGTTGTTGTTGGCGTCCGCTGGAGTCGGGGATTAGCGGGATACTCGGGACGCTAGCGCACCTGCGCTAACGGCTACGTGACGTGTGAATGAGTGTGTTTCTCTTATTATAATGTGTCGATGAAAGGATGAATAGTTGTTTTATAACGTGTGAAAGGGTGAGTGTCTGCATGTCTATATGGAGCGGATGAGATTTGTAATTCTATCGTGTGAATGAGAGGGCGAAGGGTTTATTTTTTTCTATTTTTATGAATAAATGAGAGGGAGAATAGGTGATTTTTTTTTTTTTATTTAATAAATGCATGAGAGGGCGAATGGTTATTTTTTCCTATTTTTATGAATGAATGGGATGGTGCATGGTTATTTCTTTCTATTTAATGAATAAATGAGACTGAATAGTTGATTTTTTTTTATTTAATAAATGAATGAGAGGGCGGATGGGGATTTTATTCTATTTAATTAATGGATCAGAAGGTGAATAGTTGATTTTTCTTTTTTAATAAATGAATGAGAAGGTGAATGGTGATTTTTTTTCCATTAAATGAATGAATGAGAGTGAATAGTTGATTTTTTTTATTTAATGAATGAATGAGACGGTGAATAGGTGATTTTTTTTTATTTAATAAATGCATGAGAGGGCGAATGGTTATTTTTTTCTATTTTTATGAATGAATGAGAAGGTGAATACTTGATTTTTTTCTATTTAATGAATGAATGAGAGTGAATCGTTGATTTTTTTGATTTTAATAATTGAATGAGATGGTGAATGGTGATTTTATTCTTTTTAACGAATGAATGAGAAGGTGAATTGTTAATTTTTTCTATTTAATGAATGAATGAGACTGAATAGTTGATTTTATTCTATTTAATTAATCGATGAGAAGGTGAATAGTTTATTTTTTTTTCTATTTTTGTGAATAAATGAGAGGGTGCATGGTTATTTTTTTATTTAATAAATGAATGAGAAGGTGAATAGTTGATTTTTCTTATTTAATAAATGAATGAGAAGGTGAATGTTGTTTTCATTTTATTTAATGAATGAATGAGATGGTGAATAGTTTATTTTTTTATTTTATGAATGAGTGAGAGTGAATAGTTGATTTTTCTATTTCATGAATGAATGAGAGGGTGAATAATTGATTATTTTTCTATTTAATGAATAAATTAGAGGGTGAATGGTTGATTTGTTTTATTCAATGAATCAATGAGAGGGCGATTGTGATTTTATTCTATTTAATGAATGAATGAGAGGGTGAATAGTTGATTTTTTTTATTTAATGAATGAATGAAAGTGTGAATAGTTGATTTTTTTTGTATTTCATGAACGAATGAGAGGATTAATTGTTGACTTTTTTAGGGTGAATGGTTGTTTGTCTCTATATACGGCAAATGAGAGGGTGAATTTTTGTTTTCTATTATGTGTGAATGAGAGGGTGAACAATTATTTGTGTCTGTATGATGCAAATGAAAGGTGAAAGTCGCTATATGACATGAATGAGTGAATGGTTGTGAATAAGAGGGTGATTTTTTTGTGATTCCACAATTTAATGAATGAATGAGAGGGTTAATGGTTGATTTTTTTTTCTATTTAATGAATGAATGAATGAATGAATGAAAGGGTGAATGGTTGAATGTGTCTAAATGTTGACCAATCCGGGGTTAGCGCCGCCTCTCGGCCAATGACAGCTGCGATAGCCTCCAGCTCCCCTGCAACCACGAGTGCAGGATAAGCCATGTAGCTTATGTAGCGATGTAGCTTATGTAGCGATGTAGCTAATAGATGAATAAATGAATGAATACAACAACATTTCCGTTTACTCGACGCAACCCCCTGACAACATCCGATGCTACTGCACCGCTTGCTACGTTTTGGCTAACACTCTGCTAGCATCCCCCGACAAGAAAACCAACGATCATCCTTTTTCTTTTTTCTCCGATGACTCGTAGAAAGCGACGCCAAAGGAGGTCGGCGAGAGCACCTTCCTCCCTTGTGTCGTCGGGCTTTCAAGAAGGGGAAGAGGAAGGACATTGATTGACACTTGGGGAGTTGATGTCCTGACAAAGGCTCACGGGGAGGGGATCAATGACAGGGGACGTTTCCCTTCGAAAGAACAGCTGTTGCGTTAAAGACACAGGACGAGTCCATACTGGGAGGATTTATAGCACGGGTATGCTAATGGGTCGAGCAGAGCTCGTCGGCGTGACGACTTTCCGATATCGTCCCGGGCCAACAAACTCCGCCCGCGCCTCTCAGCAAAACAGTAAAACCGTACGGCGATGTGTGTCCGCGGAAATCAATATGGCCGACCAAGCGACAACCGCAATAAACAATCCGGCGGTCCCACGATCGTAAAGGGCTCCTCGGTTCGAGGGACGGCCTCCGGACCGGAGCGAGAGGGGGGGGGGGGGACGATCCAAAATCAAAACAGGAAGTGCGGTGCAAGAGTAGGCTACATGTTGCGAAACAATCGTACAAACTCAAGGTTGAGTCTTCACGGCCGAGGTTCCTGTGCTCCTGACCTCGTTCCTCCCCCTTCCGGGTCTGATGGTTTACCCAGGTGTGCTGCCGCGCACCTGTTTCCGATCTCTCGTCAACAGCACTGGTGTATTTAAGCTCCCTGCTTCTGCAGAGCATACCCTCCGGGTGTCCCAAGAGCTGCCTCTGGGGAGAGGAGGTCTGGGAAGTGTCCTTGCCTCCTTTGCATCTGCACAGGCAGTAAGGGACTGTGGTCCCAAAAAAAAAAAAGGAAAAAACCCAAGAAGAAGAAGAAGATGATGTAGGCTACATGGGGGTTGAAGCTTCTGCAGAGTTTGGACAATAACCGTGGACTTTTAGATGGGTTGAAGCGCTCATCTTCTCCCTGCGCTGAAGAACCCCGTTAGCCCTTAGCTGACTCTGGACTCATTGTGGCCGAAGTCTTGATGTTCCTCTGCGGTTCCTGGAAACCCCTCTGAGGCGCGGCAGGCCGGAGCGGCTTGTACCTTTTTGTCGCCCCGTTTCTCGCTGCTCCTGTCCATTTTGTCGCAGAAAACATCCGACCAATCACCACAACAGTTTTTTTTTTTTTTTAATAAAAAAATGGTGCAAGAAGTACGCCATTATTTATCCCGATTCCCCGTCCCAAGCATACATGTCCAACAACCTGCTGCTGTAAGCGCAGCTAGCGACTCTTTCCTCTATGACTGTTTTCCAGTTTGGCTTCCGCTGTTACGTCCATTTTGTCTCAAGGAAACAGCTGACCAGTAGCCGCGATGGTTTTTTAAAACAACACACCGCAAAAAGTATCTGGGAATGGGTATGAGTTCCACCAATCAGCTGCATCACAGGGGAGCAAAGGGGATTCAAGGGACTGGTTCCTCTGCTGTCCTAGTTCCTGGAAATGTTCCCTGAACCGCAAAACGTTTCTAGAGGGTGAAAGGGGACCTCCTGGGGAAGACCCTGATGACCTACACCACGCCTGACCTAGTTTACGCAACAAGTTCCCGGAAGACCCCAGAAGGTCCCTCGCGGCACCTCCTGGTCGCAAAACCGGCTCCACGGCGCCCGAAACTCCAGCCCTCCACGAAGGCAGGCTCAGGTCTGTTTACCGAAATTCCTTCCGCGATACGATGGTTTCTGAAATGTTCCCGCATCTGCGTCGGGTACTTCTGACACCTGCATGTGGGAAGATGAAGTAACTCCGCGGGGCCGGCGGAAAAAAAAAAGGCAACACGGTTGAAGCAGAAGTAAACAAACATCCAGGAAAGACGGGTGACTCACCGACGGGGACTATTTTATCTTTCTGCTCGGCTGAAATCTGATTCATATCCAATGTATTTCCACGTATAACCGAAGCTGAAAATGATTCACTACTTATCTGGTTCCGTTCAATTTCCTTTTTTTTTTTCCTTTTCTTTGGGGCTTTTTGTGATTTCTATCTGATCTGCAAAAGCGGAATGGGGTCACTTGAACTGCGCGGCGTGAAGGTGGTTGTTTATCCCCTGTTTAGTCTCCTCGCCGCAAATTACCTGCTTCCTGCTATGGTTCCCGCTGTTTCCCTTCTGTTTTCCAGTTTTCAGATGTAGCCTATCGCGGCCCGTCCTCTGGTTCTGAGTAAACATCCAATTCCTCCATTGTCTTCCCGCCGGTCCGCGATTGTTTTCACGTTAGCGATTTACAAATCATTTTCGGGGCGTTGCCGGCAGAAGTCAAATCGACCCCGATTTTATTTATATTTGTACGGCGCCAAATCTCAAAACGGTTGTCCGATGACACTTCGGGTTTGGATCGCCGCTCTTTTAGATGCTCGGAATTTCCCCACGTCGTTCCCCATGTCGGCGGCATTCCGCCTCGACTAGTCGGGGTAAAAAAAGTTACGCAGAAAGGACTGTGAGCATTTGCAGTTACTGCTAACAGCTAAGACAATTTATATTTCATTATATTTCTTATTCTTCCTCCTTTCCACTATTATCTGTTACTGTTTTTACTTGAAACTCTGGCACAACAATTTCCTTCGGGATTAATAAAGTTGTTCTCATCTCTCTCTCATTGGGGAAGGTACAAATTATCTTTCTACTATTAGTAGTATTTCTGCTATTTATTTATTATTTTTCTTGATTTTTATTTTATTTATTTTTCTTGATTTTTCTTTATTTTTATTTTTATTTTTTATTTATTTTTATTTTTTTTTTCTTTATTTTTCTTTATTTTTATTTTATTTTTTTTTATTTTTTTTTATTTATTTTCTTATGCTTCCATGTTCACAATTTGCTGCTAACCCATGTCCCCCCTGATTGCCCCTCGGGGACAAATGAAGTTTTTTTTCTATGACTAATAATGGTAGCGCTAACAAAAACATGCTAATCGCTTTAATAGTCATAAAAGAAGTGGTTGCCGAAGGCGAACCTTCGAAACTAGAGAGCTAGAGGACTTTTGTTTTCTTTTTTCCTTTGCGTTCGACCTAGCTTGATAGCTATCGGATTTGGATTTCTTATTTTACTGATCGTTGTTGTCCGTACCCTCCTACGCTTTTAAGGTAACTTGGGTTTCTTGTTTTTATCGTACCGTTTGTTTTTGAGCCCTTTGTCCGCCCCTGGCTGGTTATGCAGGTCGAGCTCCTGCTTTTTCAAAGTGCTCTATAAGGATAAATGAGTTGCATAGCGTGATGTACCTTAGCGGGGTAACCCCATAGCGGCACAGCTAGCAGTTAGCCTAGCCCAAGGGGCAATCGTTTTCCGAATCGTTTTCCATCTCAGTTGCCCCCAAACCGAAAACCCCCCACCGTGATTCGAGGCTGATATGTCCCGAACAAAGTTAGCATAGTAGCGCTAACTTTAGCGTAGCCTCGCCGGAGTTCTCCGTGCGGACAAACCGGCGTCCCTTTGGATGGAGGTAGCTTCTTCGGGATGAATTCGGAGCTTCCAACATCAGCACTTCTGGCGAGACTCCGCCCCCCGGCGCTAAATCACTAGCAGGACCCGCACGGGAGAAATCAGAGTGGCCCCGCGCATCCGGAGCCCACGCGGAGACTTTTAATTAAGCTAATATGATCTATTATTGATGGCTTTTATCAAAAAGAACTCCGGGGCTACAGCTGTGCCGCCGCTAGCCGATCCGTTTTCAAGTCGAAGCGCAGATGCTAGGCAGCCGACGGACGTGCTAAACCGGGAGGTCCTAGCGTATCTAGCTAGGCTTTGACAAAGGACGCTTCCTGGGCCGACGGCTTCTCGGTCTTTTTTTTTCCAGAAAGCGCAGCGGCGAAGCCCTTTCCTATCTGCTTTCCGTCAATCAACCGGATGTAAAAACCCCGCTCCTTATTACCCCTTTTGTCCCGGAGCGCAAACCTGCCCTTGGACCCGACTTCTTTTGTGCTACCTCTTCCCCGCCCCCACAAATGTGATTGTATTTCCTGTACCAGAATCGCCGCCCGGAGGGTAATTACACTCCGTTAAACTGCTCCCATCCATCGATCCTGCTCGTCTATCAGAATCAGGACGCGCCCGAACGGGAATGCCGCCGCGCATCTTCCCCGACCTTGCGAGACCCGAGGTTCAATCAGAGTATAAATGTAGCGAGAGGGCGGCGGTTATTGATTGACGCTCGGGTAATTAATACCGTCGTACGGTGACGGGGAAGAGAAGGTTGCACGAAAAGTGACGGCGGAGAAGATAAAGGGATAAGGAGGGGTGATGGATGTGCAATAGACGTGGGCGGAAGGGGTGGCGGGAGGATCATCATGTTGTGTTCCGGCATTTATTCCCTTCTACAGGGGACCGAAGGTAACTACCGGAATATAAGCCGCTACTTTTTTCGCACGCTTCGAGATCCGCGGATTTTACAACGATACGTATTTTTATTACGTCTTCCAACAACATCACAATGGACAAACCCGTTTTTTTTTTAAATTAGTAGGTGCGACCTATCTAAAGGTGCGCCCTGTAGTCCAGAATTTCAGTGAGCTGTTTTCACAAGGCAGAATTAGCATGTTAGCATTTTTGAGTAGCGCTTCCATTGTAAGGTAGCATCAGCTCGCATTTGATATGGTAACGGGTGTTGAGTTAAGATGAGCTATTCGTCCCCAAGCGCTACCGACATATAAGCCGCTACTTTTTTCGCACGCTTCGAGAACCACGGATTTCACAACAATACGTATTTTTATTACGTCTGCCAACAACATCACAATGGACAAACCCGTTTTTTTTTTAAATTAGTAGGTGCGACCTATCTAAAGGTGCGCCCTGTAGTCCAGAATTTCAGTGATCTGTTTTCACAAGGCAGAATTAGCATGTTAGCTTTTTGAGTAGCGCTTCCATTGTAAGGTAGCATCAGCTCGCATTTGATATGGTAACGGGTGTTGAGTTGAAATGAGCTATTTGTCCCCAAGCGCTACCGGCGTATAAGCCGCTACTTTTTTCGCACGCTTCGAGAACCGCGGATTTTACAATGATGCGTATTTTTATACAGCGGCTTACTGCCGCCAACAACGTCACAATGGACAAACCCAAATTTTTTGGAATAAGTAGGTGCGACCTATCTAAAGGTGCGCCCTGTAGTCCAGAATTTCAGTGAACTGTTTTCACGAGGCAGAATTAGCATGTTAGCATTTTTGAGTAGCGCTTCCATTGTAAGGTAGCATCAGCTCGCATTTGATATGGTAACGGGTGTTGAGTTAAGATGAGCTATTCGTCCCCAAGCGCTGGGAAACGGCCACATAATAAGCTAGCGCTAGCTTTGCATTTAGCCAAGTGATTTCCGGTTCTGCGGAGTAAGAAGAAGGCGGGATGAACATCGGCGACTTCGAATCCGAGGCCAAATCCCCAACCAACGAGAAGTGCCGTCTTTGGGTCGGGGTAAGAGGTACCGCCCCAAGTGGAGGAGTCTTTTGGAGTCTTGTTCGACCCAAAAGGCAAAGCTCTCGATTTGCCAGTCGATCAGGCAACTCTGGTCGTGAGCCGTAAGCAGAGCCAGATCATGGATAGCCAAAACGCTAAAGATATATTTACATGTACACATTGTGTGTGCGTGCTAGCTGGTGGGCAAAAGTTTAAACATAAGGGTACTTCACCTTCCTGCACCTCCTGCTCCCGACATACCGAACTTTTACTTTGCAAAAACCAACGGATTGTTTGCCAATTTTGGAAGTGGACATCCTGTTTCTGCTGCCGTAGATACATTGTCGTCGTCTTGACGAATCGTCTTTATTTCAAATAAAGGTAGAAGAAACGCCGTTTCAAAACGCTTCCTTTGGCAATTCCCGGACCTCCTTAAGACTCGCCCCGCGGAACAAACATAAATCCCCACTCAGCTGGACGCCGCCCCCACCTGCAACGGATTCTGTAGACGCCACTTGATAGAGCATCTCCTGCTAAGCTGCGGGTCAATCCCGAGCAACATGCACCATTAACGATGCCATACTGGCCTTTGTGAAGGCCCTGCGAGGGGTCACATCCCGCTGGTGCTTTAGCCTGACGAGAGCCTCGGCCGGGGGGGCCGGGCCTTTTTCGACGGGGGTTTATACCTCACAGAAGGTTTTTTTATGATGGAGAAGGGCCCTAATGAGGTGCAGCAGGTTAATATTTTAACACTTTTGGCTATTGTTGAGCTATAGATCCTGTAGGCGCCGTCTGATCGAGCATCTCCCGCTAAGCCGCGGGTCAATCCGGAGCGACGGGCGCCGCTAACGATGCCTTGCTGGCCTTTGTGGAGGCTCCACGAGGGGGGAGGTACTTCCTGCTGGTGTTTCATCCCGAGGATGAAGCCGGGAGGTCCGAGGCTACGACTAAAGGGGGGGGCGGTTTACGCCTCGCAGAAGGTTATACGACGCGCTGCCTCTTAAACCGAGTAAACAACCGGCTACTGTCGGAGTGTACATTCCTGGAATTCTTGTCTTTGTGCGAGCGAAACGCTCCTTTAGGGTGCTGAGATCTCGCGCTGCTTTCAAACCACCGGAAGGGAAGGTATAGATTCGTCAATTTCCAAATTTCTCTCTCCATTCCCAAGCGGAGGGTACAGTCGCGTCGGAGTGGTACCGAGGAGGGCCGACCCCCTTCGGGAATGCCGAAGGGGGTCGAACCATATTACTTCAACTGCCCGGACCCGCAGATTTGTGCTGCACAACATTCAGAAAATCAGACCCTACCTGACCCAACAGTCGGCACAGCTATTGGTTCATCTCCCGCCTGGACTACTGCAACTCCCTCCTAGCTGGACGACCTGCTTGTGCAATAAAACCACTGCAGATGGTACAGAATGCTGTACCAAGACAGAATATATGTGTGTGAATGAGAGGAACTCTGGTGGAACGGTGAGGCTACAGGGAGTGGAGATCAAGAAGCTGGAGGATTTCAGGTACTTAGGGTCAACAGTCCAGAGCAACGGAGAGTGTGGAAAAGAGGTGAAGAGACGGGTCCAAGCAGGTTGGAATGGGTGGAGAAAAGTGTCAGGGGTACGAAGAGATAGAAGACTTTCAGCCAGAATAAAAGGAAAGGTGTACAAGTCAGTGGTGAGACCAGCGATGATGTTTGGACCCGAAACTGTTCCAATGACCAAAAGACAGCAGGCAGAACTAGAGGTTGCAGAGATGAAGATGTTGAGGTTCTCTTTGGGAGTGACCAGGATGGAGAGGATCAGGAATGAGTCTATCAGAGGAACAGCACATGTTAGATGTTTTGGAGAGAAGGTCAGAGAAGCCAGACTGAGATGGTTGGGTCATGGACAGAGGAGGGATAGAGAATATATTGGTAGACGGGTGCTGGAATTGGAGCTGCCAGGCAAGAGGTCTGGAGGAAGACCAAAGAGAAGATTTATGGACGTAGTGAGAGAGGATATGAAGGTTTGAGAGAGGAGGATCCAGAGAATAGGGTTAGATGGAGAAAGTTGACTCGCTGTGGCGACACAAGAAGAAGAAGAAGAAGAAGAAGAAGAAGAAGAAGAAGAAGAAGAAGAAGAAGAAGAAGAAGAAGAAGAAGAAGAAGAAGAAGAAGAAGAAGAAGAAGAAGAAGAAGAAGAAGAAGAAGAAGAAGAAGAAGAAGAAGGTACAGAATGCTGCAGCACGGTTGGTATTCACTCAACCCAAAAAGGCTCATGTTACACCTCTGTTCGTCCAGTTGCACCGGCTACCAGTAGTTCAAAACCACCTCAGGAACAGGTCCAGCATATCTGAACCAAATGATAAGACCTTGAGTTCCCGGCAGAGAGCTGCGTTCCTCTAATACAAACCTACTTGCGGTACCTTTTGCTCGCTCTAAGCCAGTGGTTCTTAACCTTGTCGGAGGTACTGAACCCCACCTGTTCTACATGCGCATTCACCGAACCCTTCTTTATTGGATGGAGGATCGGTTCGTCGATGGGTACAAAGAACAGGCGGAGTAGCCTTTTCATGGAATCTGGCTCCCTTCACCTTGAATCCAGCAAGCGCTATGTTCTTGTAGCTCCCATCTCCATGCAGCTGAAGGAAGCCTTCCCTTAGTTTTGCCGGTGCCGGACTAGAATTGCTCATCTTGTCGTTCCAAATCACGCGGTTAGGACATCGATTCCAATCGCGTTCCGTCATACATGTGAATCCGTATTGTACGTGTTCTTCCGACCGCTTTCTTTTTTTGCCCGACATAATCAGTACGAAGGGATTAAAATATTTAGAAAGAAATCACATGACGTACCATCACAAGTTACTACAACTGAGCGCGCCGAAATCCCTGCAGCACGGATATGCTAAGCTATGTAGCGTGATCACCTGCGGCCGGTGATGTCATCACCAATGTGTGTCTTGACCTCCGCCGAACCCCAGGTTAAGAACCGCTGCTCTAAGCGATCTCAGACAAAACTGTTCTCAGTTCTACTACCTCAGTGGTGGAACAAACAAGACTAGCATCATCTCTCTCAACCTTCAAGAAACAGGTAAAAACTGTTCTCTTTCAGGACTTTTTACTGCGCTGATGCCCCAGATCAGGTTAGGCAGCAAGGTAGGCTATGCAGTCTGTCCCAAAAAAAAAAAACACTAACCCAAGCTTACTGTTCTGTATATTTCCTGTGCATTTGCAAGTGTATTTGCAGTCCTTATGTCCTCTATCGTAAGTCGCTTTGGATAAAAGCGTCCGCCAAATGTAATGTAAAAAGAGGTGGGCGTAGACTGTCCTCCAAACTGCTAGTTGCGAAAACAAAAAGAGAAAAAAAGGTTATGATCTGGCGGTGAGTCAACCCCACCTGAGAGGAAGGGATGTTCCCAAAAAAACAAGGCGCTGGGTCACTAGCTAGCTAGCTAAGCCCCGTGGACGGGTAGGCATGTGATTAGCTTAGCGGCTTAACCTCGGTCCTCTCCCGATTCGTCACGTGACGCCGTCCACGGAAAATCCGCGCGTCCTTCGCGACCAGCTGTCCGATTCCGACGTGGCTAACACGTCGCAGACCGCGGTGTTGTTGTCTCGGCGCGGCAGCAGCTGCGCGGTTTTATTCTTTATTTTCTAATCAACCGCCGGCATCGCGGCGGGAGGCGAGCGTTTGTTCAAACGGGTCTTTTTTTTTTTAATTTTCCATGTCCGGCGGCGTCCACTTTCACGGCATGATCGTTGGGAAGGTTTCAAAATAAAAAGAAAGGGACACGCGAAGCTAAAGGGACAGAGCGCTAAAGGGAAAAGGAGTGCAGATTGAGCTTTGATGATTTGGACCCGGCGAAACACCGGAGGGGTGGGAAAGAAAGAGTCGGGGGGAAGAAAGGCGGTGAAAGGAAAGCAGGGAGGAGGAGGGCGGAGGACCCTTTACATCTGGAAAAGTCTCTTGACAGGAAGCCGCCCATCTGTGGCCAAACAGCTGGGGGCCAGACAGAGTGGACCCTGTTTGTGATGAGCAGGTGGGGGTGCAAGAAAGGGGTGAAGCTAGCCGTCCGGAACGCTAGATGCTACGAGACGTCTTCACGGTACCCGCGCTAGCCGACGGAACAACGGCACGACTCGAACCGACCCCGACGGGTCCTCCGACCCCCCCGACCCCCCGACCCTTTCCCTTGCTAATGCCTCCCTGTTTTCGTACCCCCGCAACCCCCAACCCCTGCCCCGCCGGCGCATCTGTCACGGATTACCCCCTCGCTGCACCTGAGGTATGTGCGGAAGATGAAAAAAAAAACAGCGCGCCGCGGACCGGGGGGGCTAGCCAGCGTGCGCCGACACTGAAAACACAAATAAAAAAAAAAAAAAAAAGAAGGCTCCAATAATTAAATCAGTGGTTGGAAGAAGAAGAAGACCAAGGAGAAGATTTATGGACGGAGTTGAAGTGAGTTGGTGCGAGAGAAGAGGATACAGAGAACGGGGTCAGACGGAGGAAGTTGACCCCTGAAGGAAGCAGCCCGAAGAAGAATTAAATGGTTGGAGGTCCTGGACAGATCGGGTGCAGGGCAATCCAATCGTCAATCAAGAGGAACCGGGTTCCGATTCCCTTTTGGGGGGTCGGGGGAGTACTTTTATTTTGTCCCGTTAAGTAAATCTCAAGGCTACTTCCTGTAGCAAGTGTAGATACTTGAAGTGCACTTTGGGTTAATATGGGGAATAGCTTGCTTGTATCTGAGCTACATGCTATGCTAGTCAGGGAGTTTGGGTGCAGGGTAATCCAATCGTCAATCAAGAGGAACCGGGTTCCTATTCCCTTTTGGGGGGTCGGGGGAGTACTTTTATTTTGTCCCGTTAAGTAAATCTCAAGGCTACCTCCTGTAGCAAGTGGAGATACTTGAAGTGCACTTTGGGTTAATATGGGGAATAGCTTGCTTGTATCTGAGCTACATGCTATGCTAGTCAAGGAGTTTGGGTGCAGGGCAATCCAATCGTCAATCAAGAGGAACTGGGTTCCGATTCCCTTTTGGGGGGTCGGATGTGTACTTTCATTTTGAGTCCCCTTTAGTAAATCTTAAGTATACTTCCCGTAGCAAGTGCAGTACATCAGTATAGATACTTGCAGTGCACTTTGGGTGAATACAGGGAAGAGCTAGCTTGTATCTGAGCTACATGCTATGCTTGTCAAGGAGTTTGGGTGGAGGGCAATCCAGTCGTCAATCAAGAGGAACCGGGTTCCAATTCCCTTTTGGGTGGTCGGATGTGTACTTTTATTTTGAGTCCCCTTTAGTAAATCTCAAGGCTACTTCCGGTAGCAAATGTAGATCCTTAAAGTGCACTTTGGGTGCAAACAGGGAATAGCTAGCTTGTATCTGAGCTACATGCTATGCTAGTCAAGGGGTTCAGGTGATGATTGCTTCCAGGTCCCGATCCAAGATCCAGAATTGAAAACGAGTTTGCCCAAACTATGAAAATTACACGCTCGTCTGCGAAGAAACCGCCAAAAAATCGGAACAAGTACTATAAACACCCGCCGACCCCCCCGAGATCGAAATCAAAATCATCGAGGGGCTCGGACGGGTCCTGACGTAATCCGTGTGATTCATCGGAGAAGTCGATCTGATTGCAAATTGAGATTTTCCACAGCGTTACGTCACGACTCCGTCCGCCTACTAACGCACTCTGGAAGGGTTTCGGGCAGCAAAAGTACTCGGAAAGTCCAACGAAGACCGGATATACATGACAAATAAACACTTCGGGTCAGTTTAAATTAAGTTTCTGGGCAAACGGGATGTGTTTGTTTTCACCCCCACCCTCCTTTTAAATAGGAGTGGATCCAATGGTTAGTGCTTTTGCTTCACAACAACAAGGATCATCTAGGTCAGCGATGTCTCAAGGCAGGAAGGTTCCTGGCTCCGATCCTATCTTGGGTTCACTCTGTGTGGAGTCATCATGTTTCCCTGCTCTGGTCCCCCCCAGTGCCATTTATTTATTGATTAATTGATTTGTCATGGGCTTGGCACAGTGGTCAGCACAGTGGACCTTCTCGCCCCTCAGCAAGAAGGTCCCAGGATAGTTCCTTGTGAAGGCCCGCAGGACCTGGAGCTCAAGAGTCGCCTATGTGAATAGAAGGTGGGGGGACAGACGGCCAGGCTGTCCAGGCCAGCCGAGGTGCATCTTTTTTGGGCACAGATCCTGTGTCTGGCCTGGAGGTCCCGGAGTTCCTTCTCGCCCATGTGAACCAGACGGACAATCAACAACCGGTGGTTAGAAGTCCCTTCCTGAAAGATACGAAAGTCAATGCCGTCCGCCAAAGCTCGCGGTCGATCGCTAATCGTAGTTTTCTTAGCTACGTCGTGACGCCAGAGGACGGGGTCTCCAACTGTGCAGAACGGTGACTTGTATGCCCGCACGAAAAACAAGCGGAAGCAGGGTAGGATACAAGGCTAGCCTGTCGCAGGCGCAGTCAGGTAAATATTCTCCCGTCTGGGTTCTCTCCAGGTTCCCCCCGTTCTTCCTCCCACGTTCCAAAACCAGTGGATCGAACTCTTGCCTTACAACAAGAGGGTTCTAGTGGTTCTCTTCCACCCTTTGTCTTCCTGCCGTAGTCCCAAATCAATCGGTCGCTTCACCAGTCCGTCGGCGCGAACGAGACATGGAATGTCTGGACGTCTCTTTGCGTTGACCCCGTGATTGACAGGGTCAAACCCCGCCTCCCGTCCGCCCGGATTGGCCCCCCCCACCCCTCCGAGGCCCCGAGTGCACGGGCGTATAAATAATGAATGGCTGAATTCTAAGGAAGCGGTTGCAGCAGAAGGGAAATACCGGTAGCAGAAGCCTCGCCTGTCACTGCAAATACATGCAGCGATATGTATTTTTCTGCTTCTCTTAAGACGAGTTTCGAAACACGGCTCTGGAAGCGGCGCGGCCGACACAAGCGGAGAACTCGGGCCGCCGCACTGACGAAATCAAATTCCTGCCCTCTGAAGCACCAATTTTGACACGCCGTTGTCGGCGGCAGCGTTTTTTTTTTTCTTTTCCGTGTAACAGAGACGAGAGACGAGTAACTCCCTCGCTCGCCGGCGAAAGCGCAACGAGACGGCGGCTCATTCAAAATTCAGCAGCTCGGCTCTCGACCGGATCGGAGAAAGAGGCACCGCGGCTTCCTGTAACACCGGGAGTCGAGTTTTTAAACTCCACGAAAAGGTCTTTTAATGGGGGAGAACAGGCTACCTTCACGGCTCTCGCTTGCTAATCCGCTAGTTTCCCAGAAACGTTGGCAGGCAGCACATTTTGTACCACGGAACGACCCAAATTTTCTTAACATTTGGTTTCTGTCGGGTGGTATAAAAAAATCTCGTACCAAAAACGAGCCCCTACAAGTTGGTCAAGGCGACGGACACGCCGTCAACGCAAGGAATCTCCGTTAGCCGTGATGTTTTGGCAGATGACATCGTGACGAGGGGTGAACGTAGGGGGCAGGTGGAGGACAACCGAGGTAGCTGGAGGTACACTCCTGGAAAGAAGAGGAATGAAGGCTAGCTGAAGCAAGACAGAATACATCCAAGTGGAACAGGGAGGCTACAGGGAGTGGCGTTAAAGAAGTCGGAGGAGTTTGCGGAGGAGTTTGAGTACTTGGGGTCAACAGTTCAGAGTAACGGACAGGGTGGAGACGAGGTGAAGGAACTTGTTCCAGCAGGCCAGAGAGGGCGGGGAAAAGTGTCGGACAGGAACGAAAGGAAGAGGTGGAGAAGGTGAAGCGTCTGGTTTGGGGACACTGAAGCAGCTGAGATGGAGATGTTGAGGTTCTTGTTGGGAGTTAGATGTTCTGGAAGTCAGACTGAGATGGTCTGGAACGTGGACAGTGAAGATCTGGTTGGAACTGACAAGTTGGTGTTAGAAGGGAAGTTGGTGTTGCGACCCACGAAGGGAGCGGCCCGAAGGAAAAGAAGAAGAACATTCCTGTCCATGTATTACTCTTAAGAATTAAAACCAGAACATAAAATATCTGCACTCAGGACATTATCCCCACTCTCTCAGCGGCCAACATAATTAAAGTAGTGCAGCCCTAAATTCAGTTCTCCACGCGCACAAAATGAAATGAGGCCCATCTCAGCGTGAAATATGAAGCACCGGCCGAGAGCAAGACTAGGTACCGTTAGAAGGAGCAGCTGTTTTTAAAAACACAGAGCTCTTTTTTCATTTCAAAATGTGAACATCTTGACCTTTGACCTCTCGGGCGGCGACACAAAACCTTCACGATCGATCGCTCATCGTAGTGTTGTGATCTCCTGTAGCGCGGAACGGTGACTTGTATGTCCGTGTGAAAAACAACTAGAAACGGGGTAGGATACAAGGCAGGCCTGTAGCCTGAAGTCACGTTGCCGCGGGAATATACCCTAAAAAAACAGGGGATATGGAGAATGAGTCTTATGTAAACAACAACGACGGTTTCAAACCGCCCCACGTGCACTCGGCAAGCAAAACCATAGGAAACACCAGAAAATCAGAAGTACATATGACTGTCCAGAAGTTGGAGCTGCGATTTAGTGATGGACCAAAACGCGCATTGAGATACTTCCTGTCTCAATGCAGCGAGTGTAAACATCAACAAAGGCCGTTGATCAAGTATTTGTACCGCCCGGCCATGAAGGGAAGTGACCCTGGACAACAGGAGGGTCTACTCTGAAGGGAATGCACACTGTGCACTTCAGCTGAAGTAATCTGGAGTACTTAGAAGTACTCCAGGGTACTCTGGAGTACTCTGGAGTCGGCCATTGTTGTTATGGTCAACCCACCCACCCGCTCCCTTGGTGAGCATACCAGTTTTCAACTGGCGTCCAGAGAACCGAGGTAGGTACAAGCAACTAGAGAGAACCCGGACAGAATCTAACCAGGGACAGTCTTGCTTCGAGGTAGCGGCTGCTGTCCACTGCAATCTGGTTTAAATCCAATCGCCTGAAATGCATTTCCCCGTGCGGTTGTGAACCACAACACGGTGAGAGGCTGTCAATATTTTTTAAAAACTTTGTCCTTAGCAGAAGTCCACTACCCTACCCCATTTGAGTGGTTACTACCTTTCCAAGAACTTGATCTTTTCTCAGAATTAGGACCTCATTTCCTTGCACCACCACTCCGAGGCGGGGTCTTTTTACGGTTCCATGTTATGTAGACTGAGTGAACTCCTAAGCCGTGCCCATTCCAAGATACCTCTTGCAGACAGAGTCCTTCTTGTGAAGAGTACATGTACTGTTTTTTTTTGGCCTGAAAATGGTCACGTGAACAGGGGCCTCTAACTCAAATTCTGAGAAGAGGCGCCATTGTCATCCGCCATCATCGGGGTGTCAGCTAGGTCAGCTAATCTTGGGGCGACAGCGTTGTCCTTCCAGAAAATTCACTTTCCCCAAACATTGTTTCCGTCCAGACCCATCGCCTAAACAATAGAGAACCTGCGAGTTGCCTGAAGTCCACACCGGGGCAGTTAGTGGTAGTGCTGGTGGTGGTGGGGGGTTCTTGGGGTCAAAGGTCACCTCAGGTGCATCCCATTTCCAATTCCCTAATGGAAACAGTTGCACAGTTTACCCTGCACCCCGGGGCCCTAAAACAAAAATTTGGGTGACCTAGAAACAGCAGCCATGTTGGAGTGGTCCCTACCAGCTTCCTGTTTTTTTTTTTTTAATTTATTTTGTTTTTTTTTATTTTTATTTTTTGCAGCTGCAGCTGGCTGGGAAGCGCCGATTTTTTTTTTTTTTTTTTTTTTTTCTTCCCCCCCAACCGGCTCCCATTGTGCGTGGAAAACGCCGTCTCTTTATCAGCCTCCAGCCATTGTATCAATCTGTGTGTACGAAAAAGCGCGATAAACACAATGACGCGGCGCAAACACCGGCGCGCGAAACCACCTTCCTTTCTTTTATTCGCTTTTTTTTTTTCCCCCGGTTGACCCGCCGCCGCCGCCGCCGCCGCCGCCGCCGCCGCCGCCGCCGTGCGACTCATCCGGCGGTCCGGAACGCCACGCCGTTGCGTGATACACAACCAGAACCAGGCCTTTTGTCCCGACGTGTCATAACACCGCTTCCGAGGCGAGGAGGAGGCGGCGGCTCGGGTTTCCTAAAAGCAGGTGTGTGTATGGTGTGTGTGTGTGTGTGTGTGTGTGCGTGTGTGTGTCGTCTTTCTAATGGGAGCCTCAAACAAAAAAGGGAGATTACCTCTGGCAGTGTTTTTAACTCCTGATAGTGACTACCCTTGAAGGCGTTTGGAAGTGTGTGTGTGTGTGTGTGTGTGTGTGTGTGTGTGTGTGTGAGCGTCTTCAAAGTGACCGGCGTCGACTGAAGTGTAATCGGATCGGTCGGCCGTTTTGTGAGCCGCCAATCACTTTTGGCAGGTGGACGGTCGCAACAACAAGCCGGAACGACGTCGAATTGATCGACTGATCGATCGATTGATCAGTGTTGAGATCAGCTGTTTTCCGGTGAAAATGATTTGATCACCGGCAAGTGATCGACCAATCGGAGGAGGGTTGGCCCGGACTGCGAAAGAAAAATAAAAACAAAAAATAAAATAATCAATGAATTATTTTTTTTTTAATTATACTTCAAGATTAAGATTATTTTTTTATTTTAAAGATTTATTGTGGGTTTTTTTTGTAAAAATACACATATATATATATATATTTTTAACATATTAGATGGAAGTGATTTGCAAAAAAGGTCAAAATGTGCAGTTTTTCAAGACTTCAAAAATGAAAAAAATATATATGTATAAAATTGTGTGTGTGTGTATGTGTGTGTGTGTGTGTGCATATATATATATATATATGTATGTGTGTGTGTGTTTGCGTGTGTGCATATATATATATGTATATATATATATATATACATGTGTGTCTGTGTGTGTGCATATATATATATAGACGTGTGTGTGTCTGTGTGTGTGCATATATATATAGACGTGTGTGTGTGTGTGTGTGTGTGTGTGTTTGTGTTCTTTGCGGTATACATATATCAATATATCAATATTTTTTGACTTAATGAAAGATTTCATAATCTTTTCATAATTTATATATAATGTTTTTTTGTGACTTCATATTTATTTGTTAACCCAATATTTTTTTTCAGAATATATAAATATATGTTTATATAATATTTGAATGATAATATATATTGCAACAAATATCTGGTGTAAGGGACTGCAAACATTCAAACATTTCTTAAAGTTCTGTTCAAAATTTCTCTTTTTTTCTGTTCTAAAAAATGAATATAAATACATACATACATACATATATATATATATATATACATATATCATTTTTTATTAATTTAATAAATCTTTCATTGTCGATAAAAAATTATTTATTTATTACTTTATTCATTTTTTGTGTTTATATTTTGCTTTTGCAGACCTCTCACAATACTTTTTGAAAGATTTATGAATCCAGAGTTTTTTAAAGTTAAAAAAATCAAATAGATTTATATATATATATATATAAGCAAAGTTTCAGTGTTTTGTTTTTCGAAAGCACTGCAGCTGCATGGATGTGAGGCGTAAACTTTTTTTTTTTTTTTTCTTGCAGATGTCGACTACAGGCCACCGTACACACACACACACACACACACACACACACACACACACACACACACACACACACACATACGGAGTCGCCGCTGAAATAACAAATAGCTCTGAGATAAATAGATCACGTTTGGGCAAGAGGCAGCACTTAGCATAGGGGCGCGATGCGGCGCGGAATGAACGGCCTCTCCGCTTTCACACACACACACACACACACACACACACACACACACCGCTGGTCTATTGTATAACAGGAAAGGACTGTTAACCTTTCCCAAGGGAACCAGCAACATAGCCCTCAATAGACATATTAGACTGTTTTCCTTGAAACTATCCTCCCTCCCCTCCCCGCCGCTCTCGACCCTTCGTCCGCCGCCTCTTGCGGGTGATTAATGCGCGGCCGCGACCGCAAACGCTCCGCTAATCAGCCCGAAAGCACTTTGCCTAAGTGAGGAAAGTTGTCCAAAGCGTTGTCGCCGTGTTGTTTACGTCGGTGGGTGTGTGTGTGTGTGTGTTGGGGTGGGGGGGGGGGGCTGGAAGGCCCACGCCGCCATCAATCTGCAGGTTGGGGTTGCCACGGCAAAGTGGGAGCGGGCCGTGGAGATCCCCTTCGCGTTTGAGTGGGAAAAAGTGTTATTACCGTGTTATTACCCTATTATTACTGTATTATCACCTATTACAACGGCGACCAACATGGCCGACATGATTAAAAGTGTTCAGAGCCGGGGTACACCGGAGTAGTTGTGCTGTTAAAGTTATCACTGGAAAGTGTGTGTGTGTGTGTGTGTGTGGCCAATTTGTACACACAATTTGTACAAACTGCTCTGAAGGCACTTCCTGTGTTTTTACTCTGTTACCATGACAACAAGGCCCCCCCAAAAAAACAAAAACAAACATGGCGGGGGGAAGCGATGCTGACTTGTTGGAAGAGATGATAAATCAGATGTTGCAAATCCTGGTGATAAGATGGGGGGGGGGGGCGAAATCTCGCGAGATTCCACGGGATTTCGTGAGATCTCATCGGAGAGAGAGCGTAAAAAAAGAAAAATAAACATGGTGGGGGGGGAAAGTGATGCAGACTTATTGGAAGAGATGGTAAAATCAGATGATGCGAATCACGGCAGTAAGATGGGGGGGGTGCGAAATCTCGCGAGATTCCGCGGGATTTGGCGGGATTTCATCGGAGAGTGAGCGTACAAAACAAAAACTAACATGGCGGGGGGAAGCAATGCTGACTTATCGGAAGAGATGATAAATCAGATGTTGCAAATCCTGGCGATAAGATGGGGGGGGGGGCGAAATCTCACGAGATTCCACGGGATTTCGCGGGACATCATCAGAAAGTGAGTGTAAAAAAGAAAAACAAACATGGCGGGGGGTTTGATGCCGACTTATCGGAAGAGATGGTGAATTCAGATGTAGCGAATCACGGCGGTAAAACCAGGAAAGGAGTGGGGGGGGCTGAAATCCCGCGAGATTCCACGGGATTTCGCGGGATCTCATCAGAAAGTGAGCGTAAAAAACAAAAACAAACATGGCGCAGGGATGCGATGCTGACTTATCGGAAGAGATGTTGAAATCAGACGTTGCGAATCACGGCGGTTAGATGTGGACGGGGGGGGGGGCGAAATCTCGCGAGATTCCACGGGATTTTGCGGGATCTCATCAGAAAATGAGCGTAAATGGCAGTTTAAGTGCCACTTGGTTTGTTCCCGAGCTGAAACAGAGGCTCCTGTGCTGCTCTTGGAGACATATTGACACACACACACACACACACACACACACACACACACACACACACACACCGGGGCTAATGAGAGTGTTTCTCAGCTTGCCTTTGGGTGGATTAGCCCTCAGCGGGAGAATGGATCTGATTGAGAGCGAGAAAGGGAGGACACCGGCCGACAGATTGAAAGAGGGGGTGAAAATAAAAGAGGGGTGAGAATAAATAGCGCCGACCCGCGGGAGGTCGACCGCCGCCCGCCTTCTCTCGCCCAGGAAGTCATTCACTCACTCATTCATTCATTCACCTCCTGCTCTTCACCTCGGCGCACCGCCGCCCCCTTTGGGATTCAAATATCTCGTTAGCTGTTATTGGATTGTAACTTTTCCACGGGTGAAGGTAAAGAAAGAGCTCCCCCACCCCCCCTTGCTTTTGTTTTTGTTGTTTTTTTCCTCACTTAATCGATCGTCTTTAGCCGCTTTCGGACAGAAAACCATCCAGCTCCAGTTCCGTTCCAGGAAGTAGCCTCCTTCTAGGGGAGCCTTTTTGGTTTTGCGTTCCCACAGCCGGGGAGGAACACTAAAAAACAAACAGAGAGGTGTTTTTATCATCTCCCTGCACTGAAGAACCTTGTTAGCCGTTAGCTTACTTCTGGCTAAAATGTAGATGTTCCCCTGCTAGCTGTGGAAACCCCTCCGAGAGCTTCGTCGCTCCATTCCTCGCCGCTCCTGTCCATTTTGTCGCAGAACACATCGCACCCGTGACCAGCATTTTTTCTAGCCCCACAAGAAGTATGCTATTGTTTATCTTTATTCTCGCTCATAAACAAACATGGCCGACAACCGACTGTCCATTTTGTTGCGGAGAAACTAGCTGAGCTGCAACCATGGTAGTCTTCAAAAGTGGTGATCCGCAGTTTTTTATACTGCTTATCCTGCACTCGGGGTCGTGGGGTCACCACTTGTCAGAGGATCACAGAGCATACAAGTACTCACCCTCTCATTCACGTGTCATTTAGGGACATGCAACTCCCAATTTGGGGTCTCCAAAGAACCTCCTGCTTGTTTTTGGACTGTAGTAGCCTTGGAGGACCACATGCAGACACGGGGAGGACATGTACACTCCAAACAGAATGGCCTCCCTGTGGGAATCCAACAGGGGACCTTCTTGCGGAAGTGCTACTCCACAAACCACAAGAAGTATCTGGGGACGGACATAGCTTACGAGTTCCACCAATCATCAAGCGTCTTAGTCACATGGTTCCTAGGGAACCTTAAAAAGACCCTGCTTGGGAGTAGGGGCTAACTTGTGCTTTGAGATGAAGGTACATGGTTCCTATGCTAGGTCACAAAACGGGAAAGAGTCTCCATGGAGATGGGGAAAACGAACGCACGCTAAGGTTGCAGTTAGTTGCCATACTTGAGTACTCCAGGGAGTACTCTGGGGAGTATTCAAGTACTCCAGGGAGTACTCCAGTACTCCAGTACTCCGGGGAGTTGTACAAGTTCCACTGTACCTCGGGGTACTTCCAAGTACTCACTCCACTTCCTTGCAAACACTTCCTCGGTCGCCATTGTTGATGTTTTCACGCGTTGTTGTGCAACGGCGCCGAGACAGGAAGTGTCTGTTCGAGTTATAGTCTGTCGCAAAATTACGGCGCCACCTACTGGCCCGAAGTGGGTACTACACGTTGTTGCCATTGTATGTTTGGATAAGCGGCAAAGTCGGACGCCGGCGCGTTCTTATGGAACACTTTCCCGCGGTCTCTGTCCAGCGCCGCCATTGGTCCACGCTCTGTCGCCGCTCCAACCCGGACAATCGCTTCTTTTCATGCTAATTGGAGGCATCTTTTGTTTGTTTGTTTTTTTTTTCCCCCCACTGATCATGTTCCCTCGGGCCACCGACGCGGAAAGTTTTAATCTCGTAACTTCGGCGAGGACGCCGGGATGAAAAACCCGGGCCGCCATCTCGTCCCAGCGGATTAATCGCCGCGGACGGTCCAGAGCCGCAGGCTACCCCGAATCCCCGTCACCCCGTCAGGCAACACAATGATATCACTCTTCTTCTCACCCCTCCCCTTCACCTCACAGTTAATTTAACGGGAATAATCCGGCGCCGTCGACTCATGGCCGCCGCCGCCGCTGCCCTTCAGAGCTCGTCCTGATCACAGCGCGCAAGGCTGGGGGGGGGGGGATTGACGGAATCCGCCCCCTGCGAGCGGCGATTGTCGATATCCGCTGGTTTGAATCGGTAAGACGGCGAGGGGGGCGAGGCGGCAGATGGGATGGCGGGACGGGGAATGGACGCTAGATTTACGAACTCCCGGTTTCTATTTCAGGGGAAATCCCACGTAGAGCAGGTCTGGACCACCGCTGTTTGAGATCATCGACAGGAACCCAAATTATTACCCCAACCATTCGCGGCAGCCTTGATCGGGGTTGAAATAACGTTAGCGACAGGTTGGAAGGGAACATTATCTCTTATTTCTAATACCTGTAGTGCTAATAGTTGCATGCTAATAGCTGAAATGATACGATAATACCCTATTAGCCGCTACTTTTTTCACATCACGCTAACGAGCGCTATGCCACCAAAATACACTGCTCAAAAAAATAAAGGGAACACTTCGTCATCTGCTCATCTTCGTCATGTTCAAGGTACGCATGGATCGACGGACGATATTTGTGTCGGGAAAAAAAAAAGCCTCACCTGTTGGGGAAACACTGATTTATATGGGGTTTAAATGATAGAGTGAATGATTGCATGTCCGTGTATGACGGGTATCGTATTTTCCGCGCTATAAGGCGCGCTGGATTATAAGGCGCACCTTCAATGAATGGCCTATATAAATAAAAGATGTATATACACTGCTCAAAAAAATAAAGGGAACACTTAAAAAACACATCCCAGATCTAAATGAATGAACACGCGTGTGGTTTGCATGTCGAGAGTGACAACCAGGGAAGCGTGCGACGGAGGAATTCTAGGGAAGACGACTTTAGCGCTTTTAGCGCGCAAGATGAAGATAGCAATAGTGATCAATGACTTTTCCTGCTAGGCTACTATTTTTTGTGCCTGTTCAGAAAATAGCATTTATGGAACGTATTTAATTAAAAGTTAAATAAAATCTTTCTTTGGAAATGTTGGACACTTATAGACACATGCAGCCTATATATATTTTATATGTATTTTTTTTTCTTTTCAAATTTAACAGGTTCCGCCGGAGGCTACCATCATGTACCTATAGAGGGCACATAGAGTAAGCCAATTGGAGCATAACAAGGGTTTAGCCTAGCGCTAACAATAAGCATACTCAGAAAGAAAGGTTTTAAGCCCACTCCTGAACAAACATCCAATCAGAGGAAGCTTGGCGAATGAAAGCTCCGCCCCCATTTTTGTTTTTAGAGCCTCCAGGGGCCACCAGGTAGCCCGACATCCCGGGAACGTAGACTGAGCGGTAGTGTGTGATGCCACTAGCGGGTTAGCGCATTTGCGGTCTTTTTTTTTTTTTTTTGGAAATTTCATTGATTGATTTAATTGATTTTCATGTATGCAACGCTGCGGCTAATATATGGATTTTTTTTTTGGGGGGGGGGGGGGGGGGGCGCTAAGAAGCTTCACGCCGCTAAAACGTTTATCCTCGTCACATCGGACCGATGAAATGAGCGGGAAATTCTGAGTCCGTTCAACTCCGACGCAGAAGAAGACGACTTTGACGGTTTTGGCGCGCAGGAGGAAGCCCGAGATAGCGATCGGCTAGCCGGTGCGGCTAATATTGAGGTGCGCTAAATAATCCGGAAATTACGGTAAATGGTCAAAAGATAAAGAAATTCCAGACGGTTCACGTTTTATTTAGATGTTAAACATTAAGACTTGTTACACCTAACAGGTGCCATTTTTTTGGGGGTCCTCAGTAATATGTTGATGCACAGTACGTACCGCTATTGCAAAAAGTACGTTAGCATACCGCTCACTGATTGGTTTATCGTCGCTAGCGCTAGTGGACACCTGGGACGACGTTGTATTCCAGAACAACATAACTAGTTCTCTGATGTTTTCTGCTGTTGCAACCCATATTCAACCGACAACAACAGTCCGACAACCAATCAAGCGGAGCGGCTAGGTCGATTAGCGAAGTCGCGCTAATTTTGACCGATTTTCGAGCGCAGTGTAACTCATAAAATCGGTTCCAGGTCAGTAATAAGAATTCATATTTAAGTCACACAGTGCGCCTTATAGTGCGAAAACACGAGAGTTAAATGTTGTGTCACTTTGAGAGAGTAAAAGATAAGTTAAAGGACAAAGACATATTTGTAAAAACATAGCAGAAGCTATGTTTTATTCCAAGCGTATGAAACAACCCAAGTGGAACGGCGGTTACTTTATTTTGATTTATTGAATCAGCACAAATGATATGTAAGTAGCCTGAAAATGAAAATGGTATTTCATTTTGGAGTAACTGAACCAACACGGTTAGTAGAAACGGTAGATTTGCTGATGTTGGAAAGTAGTTTCTGGATTTATGGACCTTGTAAAAATGAATATATATTGCATTTGTTCATTTGTTGATAAATTCTGTCGCTTTTTCTGCTAATGAACAGACGCAAATCTGATTCATTTCTCCCGTTTATGGACATAAGCTGTTCAGCTACTGTACCTGTAAGGGTAGACGTCACTCTTTCTACCAAAAACACACCAATTGGAGCGTAATATGGCGAGTGTGTGCGACCAAAAGATGGAAACAAAACATCTGGAGGCATCATCTTGAAGTTAGCCTTAAAGGACGTAGATGGGGTACATGTGATATGCCGTTGGAGAAACTCCTTGCCTCTTTCTTTCCCTCAGCGGGACGTTTAAGGGGTTTAACAGACGGCTTCACCTTTTGTGTGTGTGTGTGTGTGTGTGTGTGTGTGTCATATCTGACCCCCGCAATTCGCTTTGTTTGCGTTTTATCGGCCGACGAGGGGATCATCCGGGATCAAGCGTTTAGCATACAACTCCTGCCCCTTCCTGTTCAATCCCTTCGCTCTTCTTTTCAAGGAATAGCCTTGCACTCATGACCCTCTCCGCCCTCTGATTGGACGAGGATCGAAAACGCCATCACGATGCCTGCGCCGCCTCCGCTCGCTCTTCCGGCGAGATTGTGCGACGTCTTCGGAAAAAAAAAAAAAAGAAAGAAAAAAAAAAACAACAAAGAGCAGTTTCGCTTCCGTCGTAATCCCAGCGGGGTATTAGCATGAGGCTAACTGACCCGGGGCGTTTTCGGAGGGGCCGGTGCAGATTGAGGAAGTGCATAACTCCAGATAATCAAAAAAACACAACTCACCCGTGACCCTTGATTGGGAACGCGGGTCCAAATCGTCCCGTGATTGGAAACCAGAGCGGAGTTTTTACGAGATCAAGTGAAGCGAAGCCCCCGCGGGCAGACGCTCGCGTTACCGCCTTGTTAGCCCGCAATTAGACGCTAGGTTTGCGGGAACGTTCGGTTTGCATGCGAAATAGAAGCGAACAGGAGCTCCATTCGGGACCTGCGCACTTTGCGGTTTTATTTGCCTTTTTTTTTAACGAAGACGGATGTCTTTGTGTGAATGTGACAGTGAATTTGATTTGTTTCTATATGAATGAGTGAATGGTTGTATTTTATGTCCACATGATGTATGAATGAATGAATGTTGTATTTGTGATTATGTGAATTTGGTGTGTCTCTATATTACTGTATGAATGAGTGAATTTTGTATATCTATGACAAATGAATGTGACAAACTTTTGAATGAGTGAATGTTCGTACATATGTATGCGACACATGAATGACTGAGTGAATGAAGAATGTCTCTATAGGATGCATGTATAAGTGAATGAATGAATGAATTGGTTGTACGTTTGTTTACGGCGCATGCATGAATGGTTGAATATATCTATGTGACATATGAATGAGTGAATGGTTGAATGTTTGTTTTAATAAGATGTAAGAATGAATGAATGAATGTCTCTATGTGACATATGAATGAATGAATGAGTGACTGGTTGTATGCTGACATGATTTATGAATGAATGAATGAATGTTGTATTTGTAATTGAGAGTGAATTTGGTGTGTCTCTAACTTGAGAGGGTGAATGGTTGTTTTACTGTATGAATGAGTGAATTTTGTATATCTATGACATATGAATGTGACATACATATGAATAAGTGAATGGTCCTACATATGTATGTGACACATGAATGACTGAGTGAATTATGTTTGTCTCTATATGATGCATGAATGAATGAATGAATGAATGAATTGTTTACAACATTTGTTTACGGCACATGCATGAATGGTTGCGTATCTCTATATGACATATGAATGAATGAATGTATGAATTGGTTGAATGTCTCTCTGTGACATATGAATGAATGAATGAATGAATGAATGAATGAATGAATGTTGTATTTGTAGTTGAGAGTGAATTTTGTGTGTCTCTAACTTGAGAGGGTGAACTTTGTATTACTGTTTGATGTATGTATGAATGAGTGAATTTTGTATATCTATGACATATGAATGTGACACACTTATGAATGAGTGAATGGTTGTACATCTGTATATGATGGATGGATGAATGAATGAATGAATTTTTTACAACATTTGTTTACGGCACATGCATGAATGGTTGAATATTTCTGTGTGACATATGAATGAATGAATGTCTTCGTATCAATTTGAATTTGTATGCCGACATGATTTACGAATAAATGAATGAATGAATGAATGAATGAATGAATCTTGTATTTGTAATTGAGAGTGAATTTTGTGTGTCTAACTTGAGGGGGTTAATGGTTGTGTTACTATATAATGTATGAATGAGTGAGTGAATTTTATATGCCTGTATATGATGCATGAATGGTTGTATCTCTCTATTCTACAGGTGAATGAATAATTATCTCTATTTATGAATGAATGAATGTCGGGTGAATGGTTGTTTTACTGTACGATGTATGAATGAATGAGTGAATTTTGTATAACAATGACATTTAAATGCGACATACTTGTGACTGGTTGTACGTCTGCATGTGACACGTGAATGACTGAGTGAATGATGTGTGTTTCTCAATGACGTATAAATGAATGAGTGAATGGTTGTAGGCCTCAATATGATGTGAATGAGAGGGGGAATGAACATCCAAAAATAAATAAATGAGTTTTACTTTATTCATTCATTCATCTTCCTTCCAAACAGCTGGATCCTCTGCCAACCGAGTAACAAGGAAGACCAGGGTGTCTTTTAATGAAAACTCAGTTTCACCTGGCGGTAATTAATTATCGATCCTTCTGTCCGGGTTTTTTTTTTTAATTGACTTTTTTTTTTTTTTAAATGTAATTCAAACGTTACGTTCAGCGATCCATCGGCGTGACGGACCGAGCCTGGCGTGACGTTTGGATTGGAAAGAAGGGACATGATGAGACTCGTCGCTAGATGCTAAAAACAAGCGCTACACGCTCCGGAATCCGCATAGCTAAACGGCGCAGAAATGGCGTCCGCTCTGCGGCGCCCTCTAGTGGACGTGTTGCTCAACAGCCGACAGGACGTTTGGTGTTACCGTGGTAACCGAGACGTTGACCAAGAAGGTCTCAGTGCGGACGCAGCTAACGTAGCATAAAAACTAGCCAGGAACAGGAAGGATGAACCTAGCGCTTCTTTGTTTTTTGTTTGTTTACGAGTTGAAGTAGCTTACGGGTTGGCAGGCTGTCGCAGAAATGGCGTCCGCTAGTGGATGTGTTGCTATGGTAACCAAGACGTTGACTATGAAGGTCTCAGTGCGGACGCAGCTAACGTAGCATGAAAACTAGCCAGGAACAGAAAGGATGAATGTAGCGCTTCTTTTTTTTTTTTTTTTTTTTGTTTACAAGTGGAAGTAGCTCTGCGGCGCCCTCTAGTGGATGTGTTGCTATGGTGACCAAGACGTTGACTATGAAGGTCTCAGTGTGGATGCAGCTAGCATTGCACGAAAATTACCCAGGAACAGGAAGGATGAACGTAGCGCTTCTTTTTTTTGTTTGTTTACAAATGGAAGTAGCTCCCGGATTGGCGGGCTGTCCCAAAAATGGCGTCCGCTCTGCGGCGCCCCCTAGTGGGCACATTGCTCAACAGCTGTTTGCAAAGTCAATCACGCACGAGACGGCCTATGAAGGTGTCTGTGCGGACGTAGCTAACGTAGCACGAAAACTAGCCAGGAACAGGAAGGATGAACGTAGCGCCCTTTTTTTTTGTTTGTTTACGAGTGGAAGTCGCTCACAGATTGGCGGGCCGTCGCAGAAATGGCGTCCGCTCTGCGGCGCCCTCTAGTGGACGTGTTGCTATGGTAACCGAGACGTTGACTGAAAAGGTCTCAGTGCGGACGCAGCTAACGTAGCACGAAAAACTAGCCGGAAACAGGAAGGATGAACGCAGCGCTTCTTTTTTTTTTTTTTGTTTACAGGTGGAAGTAGCTCACGGATTGGCGGGCCGTCGCGCGTCGTCATTTTTACGTCCGCCGCCGTCGGTGAGATCGCCATCCTCGGGTCCCGACGTGCTTTTACTTTCTAAAATTCGTGATCGTCGTGTTTTCCATCCTCGCTTTTGGTAGGAGGTCAAAGGGCAGGGAGTGTCGGAGACATCCAGGTGGAGAAGCGATCAGGGGCCGGGAGAGTGTGTGTGTGTGTGTGTGTGTGTGTGTGTGTGTGTGTTCGGAGATTTATTGCTTCTGCTTTTAATGAGAAATTCATATTAAATCAATTTGCTGCGTTGAATAGACTGTCAGGGGAAGTTGGCGGGTCAAAATGCCAGCTAATAACTACCCACCTGCAGCTCGGTGAATTTTAAAATCGCACACTAGTGTGTGTGTGTGTGTGTGTGTGTGCGTGCGTGTGCGTGCGTGTGTGTGTGTGTGCGTGTTTTGCGATCCAGCCTTTTCCTCGGGGTCTGCCTGGCATTGTGCTGCTTCCTGTGCAGGCAGACATTATCAGTGTGGAATCAACAAAAAGGACAAAAGGGCTCCAGACACACACACACACACACACACACACACACACACACACACACACACACACACAGGCTTTTTTTTTTTTCCCAGGCCTATTGGAGCCACTTGTGGTTTCCTGTCGGTCTATATATCTAGTTAACTTTCCACATGGATGGAGGGATGGATGGATAAAAAGATGGATAATACAAATAAATAAATAGAAATAGATAATAAATAAATAGATTTATCAATAGATAGATTGATGGCTGATAATAGATAAATGATTAATAGCTTGGTAACTGTATCCAGAAAATCAATTGAAATAAAAGTGGAATACAAAATAAAGTAAATAAATGAATAAATATACTTATCAAATGGATGGATGGATAGTTTTATTTTTTCATCTCTCTATCAGTAACTAGGTAAATATAAATAGATCCTAAAATCTAAAAAAAATCAATTGAAATGATCAAAAAGAAATTACAATTAAATTAGATTTACTTAAATTAGATGATAAACACAATTATCAATAGATAGTCAGCTGAAGATATATATGATGAATAAATACAATGATCAATAATAAGGTAAAAAAAAGTGATAAACAGATCCTGAAAATCCAGAATATCAATTAAAACCAAACTAAAAAAACAAAATAAATTAAAAAACAAATATCAGATAGATAGATAGATAGATAGATAGATAGATAGATAGATAGATAGATAGATAGATAGATAGATAGAATAAAAAAATGAAATGATTAAAAACTAGGTAATATATACGTAAATAGTCCAGGAAAATACAGAAAATGAAAAAAAAAAAAGATTTAAAAAGAATTTCAAATTAAGTAAAGAAATAAATCAATTAAATTATCCATAAGCAGAATGATAAATACATAGAAAACCAAATAGATGTATGATAGATAAATCTTTAAATTATTAATATAAATATTAAGATATAAAAAATTAAAAAAGACATAAAAAAGAAAGATATAAAAAAAATAAAAGTTAAAATGAAATCAAATTAAAAACGATCAATACTTTTGTCTATCAACAGATAGACAATACATTTATGTAAATTTAGGTAAATTTATGATAAATAGTTTGGAGAAAATCCATAAAATCAATTGAAACCAAACTTAATTAAAAAGAAAAAAGAAAAAATGAATGAATACAACTATTAATAGACGGACGGTTGATCTTATTGTGACTTTATCTAGATTTTCAACCGTGAATCTGAAGTACGACCTAATGATGACATCATCGTTTTGACTCCGCCCCCTCTGACCCCGCACGCCCCCCCGCCGGGTCCGTCACATGTCTCCCGTCCGCTCGCCGGCGTTGCGTAAATGTTAGTGTTGTTGACTCATTGACCCGTCGGATCGCGTTTGGTCAAATCCAAGCTCGGCCCGACTGCCACGTGATGACATAACGGCCCACACACACACACACACACACACACACACACACACACTGCTTTGTGATCCGCAATCCCAGCTCATCACTTCTGCCCGATCTGCTTCGGCGGAGGGAGGGTTTTTGGGGAAACCGTTCCTCCTCCGATCCACCGGTTCTGGAGCGATAGACCCCTCGACCCCTGACCTTTGACCTTTGACCCCCCGACCCCACCTCGACATCTGTCCGTCCGTCCGTCCGTCTGGTCCGTGGATCCCTCAGAGCAAAGCTGGACCCGACTTGTATGATGCCACGTTTTCATCCATCCATTCGTTCATTCGTTCATCAGTCCCAGTCGTGATTGGCCGAGAGGCGGCACATGACCCGTCACCGCTGGGTCACATGGTCACGCGCAGCTATTCACCCTCTCATTCACACGTCATATTGAAACACGCAACCATTCACCTTTTCATTCCCAGACTCGCAGCAATTCACCCTCTCATTCACGCCTCAGCTAGCATTGTTAGCATCGTTAGCATCATTAGCTAGCATCGTTAGCATCAAGACATAAATCTCGTGTCGGAACGTCACGACGCGAAGATGGAGGTCAGTGATTCGACTGGAGACTTCAGCGTTTACCGACCTTCCCGGTGAATTCCTCCCTTCTGGAGGAAACCAGATCTCCGACCGGCATTTTTGTTTTTTTTTGTTTTTTATTCCACCTTCCATTGTTTTCTCTTTGTTTCCGCTTCCTCTGGTTTGGCCGGGGGGCCTCCAGGCTTCAACTGTCACTCCAACCTCCCGCTCTCTCTCTCTCTTCACTGATTCCACTGTTTCCTTGTTTGTTTTTCCCCCCCCTGATAGAAGTGACATGAGATAATCTGGGATCAGCACAAGTGGGGTTCCCGTCCTCCCCCGCCCTCTTTGACACATGACCAGGCAAACACAAAGACGGGGCGTCTTCCTCGGCTCTCTCTTCATTTGGTTCGGTTCGAACGGCGGCGGCGGCGGCGGCCGTGTTTCCCGAAGCCGCCGATTAGCAGAGATTCAATCGTGGGATCTTAGATCGCGATCTGTTTCGGCTTCCCGATCCGTCTGGTCATTCACGCGTCGCGGCGACGTGCGGGCGTGCGTTCGCTCATTCGCCGATATTTCGACACGCTCGCTCGTTTTTACCGTGAAAAAACAGAACCGTTTAATTTTGCGCGAGATACAGAGACGTACAACCTTTCGTTCGCTTATTTATGTCCTATATTTAAACATACAAGCGTTCACTCATTCATGCATAAATCATAAACATACAACATTCACTCATTCATGCTGTATTGAGACGTAATATATAAACACACCAGCACTCATTCACCGACATATATAAACAACCATTCATTCATTCATTCATTCACCAAAATATATAAATTGTTCATAAATTCATTCACCGACATACATAAACAACCATTCATTAAACTACCAACATATGTAACCTTTCATTCATTCATTCGCAAACATACATAAACAATCATTCATTCATTCACCGAAATAGATATTCCATTCATTGATTCGACAACATACATAAACAATTTATTCATTCATTCACCAACATATATAAATTATTCATTCATTGATTCATTTATCAACATATATAATCATACATTCATTCATTCACCAAAATAAATAAAACCATTCATTCATTCATCAACATATATAAGCGATGTATTCATTGATTCACCAACATATATAAACCATTCATTCATTAATTCATTTATCATCAAATATAACCATTCATTCATTCATTCACGGATAAGCATAAACAAGCATTCATTCATTCATCTACATATATAATCATACATTCATGCACCAAAATAATTAAACCCATTTATTAATTCACCAACATGTATAAACTATTCATTCATAAATTTATTTATCAATATACATAAACAATTCATTGATTCATTCACTGAAATAGATACAACCATGCATTGATTCACCAACATTTTTTAACCATTCATTCCTTCATTAAAATAGATAAAACCATTCATTCATTCATTCATTCACCAACACATAGACAAAATTAATTCCTTCATTCATTCATAAATGCACAACCACTCACTGTCACATGACACATACACGCATTCACTCGCTCATTCATAAGTCATTTATAAACTCATTTACATGATACATATATAGATACAACCATTTATTCAGGACTGTCTTCGAAAATTTGAATATTAAGATAAAGTTCTTTATCTTCTGTAATGCAATTACAAAAACAAAAAATGTCATACATTCTGGATTCATTACAAATCAACTGAAATATCGCAAGCTTTTTATTATTTTAATATTGCTGATAATGCCTTACATTTTAAGAAAACTCAAAAATCCTATTTCAAAATATTAGATTTTTTTTCATTGCATTACAGAAGATAAAAAACTTGATCACAATATTCTAATTTTCTAAAACAGTCCTGTATATAGAGACAAAAAAAATCATTCATTCACTCATTCATATGTCAGATAGGGACACATAAAATTCATCCGGTCTTTCAGCAATTTATGGCACCAAGCATCCCAAAATGAACCACAAAATTTACGTGCAATAACAAGGGGACCTTATTTTCCTTGCATCCCCTTTATTTTCTTTTTCCTTGCTTTTACAAAACAAAGAAGTAACGAAGCTCCGCCTCCTGCTCCCCCCTCCCCCCCCCCCTTAGCCTTGCTTTCCACACAGCAAGGCTGGTATTTGTGTTTTTTTTTTTTTCTTGCATAGAGGTCACAGACCTCTGGCCCCCTTCTCCAGGTCCAGGGCGGTCATGTGCGACGCGAGGCGGAGATGCTAACGAAGGGGAGCCGGGAGACCGGTGATGGGAGGTGAAGATAACGGTCGGCGACGGGGAGTCCGTGTGGAACAAAGGGACAAAAGATGGGCTCGGGGTGGGCGTGGAAGGGCGGGGAGGGGCGCAAAGGTACAAATAAATGAGCGGATTTAGGTTGTGTGCCCATCTTTTCAATGGCTACATGATCATTTTCTTGCCCTTACCCCCACCTCTCCCTTGTTTGCTTGTTAGCTTAGCGGGTTAATGCAGCCGCTAACCCCAGAAGGTACTCGACAAAGGGGACAGTTTCATGTCATGAGAACATGGCAAGAACATTACCATGATTATTTGGGACTTATCAAAATGGACTCTTTGGGGGTGGGTAACCAATCACCGCAGCCACTCCCCCCGCCATGTTTTAATCACTTTGGATCATCAGGAGGCATTGAAGTACTGCTTTGAATGTGAAGTAGTTCTTCCAAGCAGATGTCCTCATACGGGGACAAAAGGTTTTTGCTAGCATAATGAGGATTATACACAACCCCTGTCCGCCCCCAGCTGACCTCCACGGTGCCGCATGTGGTCCGCCGGGCTCCCAGGAGGATGGTCCGGCCCCCGATTAGGTCCCGGTATGCTCAAATGGGTACTTCAGGACCAGCAGCAGGGTCACAAATCCGGGTTCTTTAATATCCGTTGAAATACGCACCGACCGTCCCTTTGTCCCCGACGGTATGCTTTACCTCCGTGAGAAGCACAGGTCAAGATGGAGAACGGAAGCCACCCTGAAGGGAATCCCAAAATGTGCATGCCCTCGGATGAGGACTCCGAGTCCCAAAAAAAATGAAATGAGCATTAATTCATTCATTCATTAACTGCACCACATGTCCCTTGCTCAGGATCATGGGCGCTGTAGACTACCCAAGCTGTCATTGGTCCAGAGGCGGAGGTCACCGATCCATCACGAGGCCACACATTGAGACGTTCATCCTCTAATTCGGACGTCATGTAGACACGTACAAATATTCACTTATTCATTTGCAACTGTTCACTCATTCATTCACACCTTATATAGAAGCATACATGTCCATGTGGAGTGCAGAGGCATACAAAAATTCACTCTCATTCACATATCAGAGGCATCCACTCATTCATTTACACCCCATATAGAGGCGTACAACCATTCAATCGTTTATTCATAAGTTATATTGAGATAAACTTCACTCGTTATAAACAAGCATACAAGTCATCCACAAGGCACGTCGAGATGCAACCATCCACCCGACTGGTCAGGACAACAAAGGGTCTCCGATTGGACCTCCTGCATGTGTTTGGACTGCGGGAGGAACCCCACGGAGACCACGGTGACCCCATACAGAAAAGGGGCCCCCTGTGGAATCCAATCAGGGACCTTCTTGCTGTGAAGGCGCTAACCGCTAACCGCTAACAGAGCCTTTTACCATGAAAAATCTGCTGCTGTTTGTTTAGATAGGTTTTTTTTAGCACAGGTACCAGTATCTCTGCCAGTGTGTGGCCCTGGAAGTTATCTCAACTCCCAAATATGGTCGTGCAGGGAACCCCCCCCCCCTTCCGACGCCCCCCCAGGCCTCCGATTGTGATGCGTGTTTGCGTTAGTTGATAAGGTCGCAAAGGGGACTGATTGTGTTTGTGGGCAAACAAACATCTTTTTTTTTTGCTTCCCGGCATGCCGACAATTCGCGCGCACGTGTGTGTGTGTGTGTGTGTGTGTGTGTGTGTGTGTGTGTGTGTCGCACGGGTGACGGCCTTATGATTTGTTTCGTAACAGTAAGGGTTGGCGGCGGGCGAGTTGGCACGGGAAACCGGCGGCGTAATGAGGATTTTGAAAAATCTGGCAAAACGCGGGGGGGAACAATGGGAGGGTTTATATTTGTTTTATATTTCCAAACTTCTGATAATCGATTATTTAAGAGAAAAAAAATGAAATTTATAAATAAAGGAATATGTTTTGAAACAATGAGATTGCTTATTATGATTAAAGATAAATAAGATGCATAGAAAACATGGCTACTATTCACTATTGTGTTATCAGGCTAGTAGCGCAAAGAAGCTAACACACACACACACACACACACACACACGATGTATATTTGAGTTGTCCTGAGGTCTTATCAGTCAGAAATGGCAACATGTAGGACAATCCTCTTGGGACCTGAGGTGAACTTCTGGACCCGAGGCGACTTCTGTCGGGTTATGACCTTTGACCCCTGACACATGTACACACATCTATACACACACATCTATACACACACACACACATACATATGCACGCACGCACTCACACACGTACGCAGAGATAAGTTAGTATTGACTCTCTTGTTTCCAGCTCAATCAGTCAACAATGTCACTGCCACACACACACACACACACACACAACTTTCCCTTGGCAAAGACTACAGTTTAATTCCACCTGTGTGTGTGTGTGTGTGTGTGTGCAGATTAGCGTTTACATGCATGAGAATGTGTGTGTATCCGCACGTGTTTAAATTAGTGTATGCCTTGGCGTGTGTTGCCTGCTATTAAACAATGCCGCGCACGACTGTGTGTTAGCGCGCGCGTGTGTGTGTGTGTGTGTGTGTGAGTGTGTGTGTGTGTGTGTGTTGTAGGTTAATCTGCCTCCGAAGGGGCCCTGTAGAGGAAAGGGAGTGGCGGAGTCTGATGAAAAGTGTGTCTAACGAGAGAAAAAACTACACACACACAGATGCTAGTAGCGCAAAGAAGCTAGCAACACACACACACACAAAGCGTTCCCTCGTAGCCTCCGTTCCCAGGAGAGCTTCCAGCATCAGGAGGCCGCGGATGAAGCTCGTCCTCGTCAAACCTGAGCTTCCCGTCACCTTCTCGTCACATCTCACCCCTTCTCGACGCATACCGATCTTCGTCGGCGACAAAGATGCCGACGCACGCCTTGTCGTGTCGCCGCCAATCTCCACCCTTCACCGCCAGGTTTTGAGGTTGCCGAGACGACAAGCGCCGCGACGCGGGGAGAGATACTTTGATCAAAAAAAAAAAAAAAAAAGAAGGCCCGTCGCCGTTAACAGATGAGAAAAAAAAAAAAAAACGCCGCCTCTGACGCTGGAAAGTGGAGCTGACAGCTCCGTCTTCATCTGAGAATTGCCCCAAAACATGTATGCTTCGTGTAGAGGCTCAGGGGGGGCGGGGTGTCTGGAGCTCTGAAGTTCTCCTCGGTGATTTGCTAACGCTGGGAATCAACCGCCCTCTTCCCCAACAGCGGTGTCTCTCTCTGAAGGGGAAAAAAACCAAACAAATCGAAAACCTTGGAAAACGGCGTCCTTTGGCAAACGGGAAGCCCTCTGGATCCCGACAGCAGATACCATAGGGTCCACTGTCTGCATGTCGAAGTGTCCTTGCGGCATGATGCCGAACTCCAAGCCGCTCCCGATGGTGCTTTGCACGGCGACTCTGCCGCCATCGGTAAGCGAGTGTGCGGGTGAATGCTTTCACCGCAAGGGTCCTCTGGGCGAAGGGTATGCTCCATCACGGCCTCCTCCGGGACCAGAGGCAGATATACAGAAAAAAGACTCATGCATGCGAACGAGTGTGTGATAGGGATCTCCACGGACTCTGATGTTTTGCAGATGAGTGGTGAGCAGATGGAGGAACACCTAGAGAGGTGGAGGTATGCTCCTGGAGAGGAGAGGAGTGGAGGTCAGCCCAAACAAGATGGAGTATGTCCGTGAATGAGAAGGACCTGAGTGGAACGGTGAGGCTACAGGGAGCGGAGATGAAGAAGGCGGACAAGTTCAAGGATGTTGCTCAAGATGGCAGTGGAGCAGCCATGTTTTCAGGTTTGGAGACACTGAGAAGACAAGGAGCAAGGAGGACTGGGATCAGCAGTGAGTCCATCAGAGGGACAGCACTTGTAAGATGTCCTGGAGATAAAGTCAGATGGTCTGGATGTTGACAGAGGAGGGATGGTCAAGATCTGGGTAGAAGGACGCTGAGGTTGGAGGAGGCCTAGGGGAAGACCGGAGACGAGATTTATGGAAGGAGGGAAAGAGGACAGGAAGTTAGTTGGTGTGAGAGGAGAGGGTTGGATGGAGGCAGGTGATTGGCTGAGGTGACCCCTGAAGGGAGAAGCCCGAAGGACCAGAAGAAAAGAATCCGGCTAATAGATATACCGGCTTTAAACAGTCTGAGGGTAAAGGTTAAAATAAAGGGGCTTAGCGCTCGCCGCAGCTATGCTAGCACGTCTCGGCTGTCGCCACGCAAACCTTGTGACCACAGCTGGGATTTGGATCTCAGCCTGACCGGTAGGTTCCTCCTTAGCAGGTCCTTCCTCTCACCCACCCAGGGCTTCAGACGGGAGGAGAAAAACAACAGCAGGGTTAATAGCATTAGCGGTTCGGGACAAATGAGGCGTTAGTTAGGAAAAGCCCTTCATTTATTTTACCAAACAAGTCGGGAATAGTTAGGGAAGAACTCGCCCCTTGGGTTAGGTCAACGGTAAAACCGGCCACGTGACCAGCTGATCCATGATCTCCAACCCATCCTCCAGCGGGAACTCCAAGGCATTCCCGGACCAGTCGAGAGATGTAGTCCCTCGCTGCTTCTGGGCCTCCTCCCTGTAGGACTTGCCCGGATCTCCTCACCAGGGAGGCTCCTAAAGCATCTCCCAGGAGTCTGGTGGAGTTCTAAAACAAGCCCTAAGTGAATCATCTGACACCAGACTGACCCTCCGCCGGCCCTCTGAGGTCGGAGAGCTTCTCCCGAGTGTCTTCCGCGCTATCGGTGTCGCTCCTTTTGAGCCAGAATATGCGCAGCTAACATCTCAGCATAGGAGCATACATCTCCGGACCCCGTCACCCCATTCCTCTCATTCCTACAATTAGCACCGCGAAGCATGGGGGCCCTCGGAGGAACAAGGCGCTCTCCTGCCACCTCCTTTCTCACCCCGGGCGGGGCGGGAGGGTGCAAGACTCGTACTCCCCCTCGGCACCCCCCCTATTTTTCATTGACTTTCCTCCATGACTCCTCCGCATTCCTGAAGCGATGCCCGCGAGCGAGGAGGAGCCCACCGCTCCCCCTTTGTCTGAGATGCTCCTTCTGTGGGAAAGCCAGAAGAAGGCGAGGAGAAGCCGCCATGGGAGGCGTCTACTCCACCCCCTCCAATCCCCGACCCCCCCAAAAAAAGCCCCCTGGCAACTGGCCCTTGAGACCAGCGCCGGTAACTTTGGTGACCGGGAACTCCGGGCCCCTTTTGCTTTTTTTTTGGCAAGGCGATCGGAGAAGTTCTCGTCCAGGTTGGCTTACGAAGCTTTTATTATTAACGGGAGGTCTTCGGCGGGAGAGGTGAAGGAGTTTCGGAGACATCGCTTGTAGCCAAGTAGCTTTGGTTGCTAGGATACAGGACATCCCTGGAGGAGCTAATGGGGTTAAAAGAGAGTTCTTGCAGTTTTTCATTCATTCATTCATTCATCTATACTGCTTATCACGGTTTGTGGGAGGAGCTTGAGCCTATCCTCGCTGTGATTGGACGAGAAGTGGCGTTTAGAGACATTCACATAGGCGTCACTGCAATTCTAAGGTGTGTGTGTGTGTGTGAATGGATGAATGAGATCCACTGTAAAGCACATTGAAAATATATATATTTATTTCTATGTATATACTTAATATATGCATATTTTCTTGTCACGTTTGTTTATTTTCATTGTTTCTTTAAATCTGTATTTTTTTTGTACATCCTTACGGTGTCTTTGCATGTCCAGTAAGGCGCCTCATAAAAGGAATTATTATTATTAGTATTATCATTATTATTATTATTATTACTATTACCATAGTGTTAATATTGTATTTATCATTATTGATAGAATCTATATTTAAATGGTGGGCATATTGCTATTGCTTTTTTTTTTTACTACCATTGTATCATAGCAACATTAAAAAAAAAAAAAAACCTTGAAAATAAATTGAAATAAATCAAAAGTTTCAGAAACGATACGAGTAGCAAAAACCTGTTGATGTGACCTTAAATAATTGGAATAATAAATATGTGAAAATACATCTATACCACATAATCAGCGGTATAGCAAAAAATCTGTGATATAAAATTAGATATAAAAAAATTAAGAAACTCGTGATAGAATTAAAAGATGTATACAAATATGTGATATGAAATTAGATAAGCAAAAATATCTGTATAATAAAATTAGATATAAAAAAAAGATGAAAATGCGTGAAATTGAATTTAAGTAAAATAAAATTTGTGATAAGATTAGATGTAAATAATATATTTAAAAAATGTGTGATATAATGTTAGATTTGGAAAATATATAAAAATCCCTGATATGAAATTAGATCTAAAAAGGTAAAAAAATCTTTGGGATAAAATTAGATTTAAAAAATAAATAAAAATCCGTGTCATAAAATTTGTTATAAAAAAGCAAAATATCTGTGGGATAAAATCAGATTAAAAAAAAAAAGATAAAAATCCATTAAGTTAATTAGAAAAAATAGATAAAAGTCCACCATATATAATTAGACATGAAAAAGTGAAAATGGTGTGACATAAAATTAAACGTAATGAAATCAGATTTTAAAAAAGTAAAAAGTTTGTGATGAAAATTAGATTAAAAAAAAAAAAAACACACACAATATATAGTTGGATCATAAAAACGTATTCAATCTGGAGTAAAATTAGATTTAAAAAAGATAAAAATCCACAGCACACAATTAGATATGAAAAAGTAAAAATCTGTTATAAAATGAGATTAAAAAAGATAATAAAATTAGATATAAAAAAAAATAAAAAAATCTCAGATATAAAATTATATATTAAAAAAAAATAAAATAAAAATCAAAAAATATAAAATTAGATTAAAAGACCGCGAAATGGCGACGGACTGCAGTGCTCTTAATAGCTCTGATGGAAATGGCACGGTGCCGTTCTAAAAATTGAAAGCAAAATTCAATGGCACAAATGGGGGGTGGCGTGATTAAGAACAATCAAGAACGTCCCGGAGTGGATCAGTCACACACACACACACACACACACTGGACGTTAAACTCATTGTTCGGCTCCATTAATCTGGCTTGCCAGTTCCTTCGTCCTCCCATTTCATCCATTTTCCATTGTTCCGCTCTCTGCCTTGATTGCTGTCCACCCTGTATTAACATTCCTCAGACATGCTAAGGACTCACACACACACACACACACACACACACCGACGTCTGATGAGTGGCAGCCTCGTCAGCAAACCGCCGCAGATAAACACAGACGATCGCGGGCGCTTGTGTATACAGGACTCCGAAACGTGCAGCCGCTGACGGATGTGTTGTTAGGCCTTTGGATAAAGGCAACAAGTCTGGTTCTCAGGCGGTGACAATGCCCTGACGGGGGGCACACACACACACACACACACACACACACACACACACATACACACACATCCACTGAACACCTTGCCGTTGTGGCTAAAAGGCCCTGATTCATGCTAGCTTGCGCCATTTCCTTCCTTAGCTTCCACCTTCCAAGTGGTCTAACATGGAGATGATGTCATTGGCATTGAGGTGATGTCATCGTTTTGGCGCCAGGAAGCCAAAAGAGACGGCGTGGGCATCGATTTTTGGGAAAAGAATCAAGAATCAAAATGATGTGAATCGGCGAGGCCGGAATGAACGCTCGTTATGGAATTCCGCGCAAAGTGCAATCGCGGACGAGCCGTAACTTTCGGATGAGGGGCAACGCTCGCGCCCCCAGACGGGGAGGTGTTTTCCCACCAGGCTGACACACAAAGGAGCTCCTCGCAACTTCCTGTTTCAGAGTAGAGCCACTTAAGGCGGGATCCCCCTTGGTGCCTAAAGGGGGCGGAGTCAGCGACGGCGCCACACGGGAGTGGCGGCCGAGGAGGGTTCACAGGGATCAGCCGGGGTCCGGGCCGCCGCCGGCCCTCCGTTCACACGCTCGGAACCGGCGGGTGGCTAACGGCTTGTTTTTGTCTGCCGCGCGGGAGGGAGGGGGGTGGAAAAGTGGTACATTCCTTTAAGGTAGACTGTGGTTCAGTCCGATATGACTGCATGAATGTTCACCGAGGGTTCTCATCCTCATATGTCGTGAATTTTCTGAAAAACAACCGCAAATTCATGTCGTGCAACACGGCTATGTACGTTTATAGAGGAGCGGGTTAATGGTTGTGTGCCCTGTGATTGGCTGGCGACCGGCGCATCTTGACCAATGACAGCTCTGATAGGCTATGAATGAACGAATCAATTTGAATGAATCACTTGCAAGCGTGTGATCATAGTAACAATGATGAGGTAAAAACGCTACAAGTTCGGCAGAAAAAAATCAATATGTTAAAATAATCTACAGAAATGATACATATATCGGTGGATTCATTAATGTTTAATAATTACACATCCTTTATTACACTATTGTATCGAAACGGGGTGAAAATCCAACTTCCTCGTGTTTAAAGGCTTTCGGATTCAGGTTATTGATTGACGCATCGCTCATCGCGAAAATATGGGGAGGGAATAAAAAAAAAAAAAAAGAAAAAAAAGGGAAACCGGGTCAGGTTTCCAGGTCGGACTCGCTCGCCGTCCTCCAAGACGAAGTCAATCATTGAGCTTCCTTCGCCGGATAAATATTTGAGCCGATCGATCAATCGGCGCAACCGTCACAATGCTGTCATCCGATCCCGCCGTTGATCATTAATCCGCCGTGTTTGCTGTTCGTTCGCACGGAGGCCGATTCACCCTCCTGTGCACGCGCGAACTGCTCCCTTGAGGATTCGGATTTTTGAAGTTGCGCGGCTTCTCTGAGCTATTTAATGAGCGGCTCATTTTGCGAGTCGGGAGAGCTGAGTGATTCGTTCGTTGTGCTAACGATTCAGTTGTTCATTTATGAGTCGATTCACTTAGCTGTAATGTGATAATAAGAATAAGAACAACTTTATTTATCCGGAAGGAAAATGTAGTGCCAGAGTTTCAAGTAAAAACATAACAATAATGAATAATAGTAGGAAGGAGGGAGAATAAGAAATAAAAATAAAACCATAAAGATTCGTTCATTATGTTACCAAGTCAGTTATTTTTGAGCAGGAGCGGGTTTTGTAAGCTGTGATTTGTTTATTAAGCTACCGAATCAGTCATGCGTCTGTGAGTGGGTCAGGCTACTGTGAGTTGCTAAGGGATTCATTCATTGTGTTACTGAGTCAGTGGTTCATTTGTGAATGGGAACGGCTACTCTGAGCTGCTGAGTGAGCAGTTCACCTTGCGAGTCCGGGGGGGGGGAGTGATTCGTTTGTTGTGCTAACGATTCGGTTGGTCATTCGTGAGTGGATTCACTGAGCTGCTGAGTGAGTCGTTCATTGTGCTACCAATTCACGCATTCATTTGTGGGTTGGGACGGATTCACTGAGCTGCTGAGTGATTCGTTCATTGAGGTACCGAGTCAGTCATTCATTTGTGAGTGGGTACAGCTACACTGAGCTGCTGAGTGATTCGCTCATTATGTTACCAAGTCAGTTATTTGTGAGTTGGAGCAGGTATTGGAAGCTGCTCAGTGATTCTTTCAGTGAGCTACCGAGTCATTCATTCGTCTGTGAGTGGCTCAGGCTACTGTGAGTTGCTAAGGGATTCGTTCATTGAGTTATCGAGTCAGTCACTCATTTGTTAGTCGGGACAGCTGCACTGAGCTGCTGAGTGATTCGTTCATTATGTTACCAAGTCAGTTGTGATTTGGGAACGGGTATTGTCAGCTGCTGAATGATTCGTTCATTGAGCCACCGAGTCGGTCGGTCATTCATTTGTGGCGGGTACGGCTACTCTGAGCTTCTGAGCGATTCGTTCATTATGTTACCAAGACAGATGTTATTTGCAAGAGGGAGCGGGTACGGTAAGCTGCTCAATGCATTGAGCCATCGAATCAGCCGCTCATTTGTGAATGGGTGCGGATATTGGAAGCCGCTCAGTGATTCGTTCACCGAGTTACCACGTCAGCCATTTGTGAGTGGACACAGCTACTCTGAGCTGCTGAGCGATTCCTTCATAATGTTACCAAGTCAAATGTTATTTGAAAGCGAGAATGGATGTTGAAAGCTGCTCAGTGATTCGTTCGGTGAGCCACCTGGTAAACCATTCATATGTGACTGGGGACGGATATTGGAATCTGCTCAGTGATTCGTTCACTGAGTTACCGAGCCAGTTGTTCATTCGTGAGCGGGTCTGGCCACTGTGAGCTGCTGAGTGATTCGTTCATCGACTTACCGATTGAGTCTGGCTACTCCGAGCCTGTGAGTGATTCGTTCGTCATTCATTTTACGGGTGGGGAGGGCCACTTTGAGCACTCTGTGATTCCTCATTCTCAGTTCGTAGCAGGGCGTGAGTTGAAACGTCAAACCAGAGCTGTTTACAAATATCCAGCTGGCATAGCAGTCGTGCGATAGCGACATTTTGTCTAGCAACTCAACAAGTCAGGGAGATGACTCTCGAGTTTTGAACAGTTCGTCCATCGCTCGCACATCACTAGAAGGCAGTCATTTCGACACCTGGCTCCCCGACTTAAAACACCACCGGCGCTGGTTTATTGCTTAGCCTTGGGGGTGCAGAGTGCTACCGCTGATCACACAGCTGTCGCCACACTCACACACACACACACACACACACACACACACACATCCTTTTTTTAACCTCTTCACCATAAACCCGCTCTTAACCCTTCGCTTACATCCCACCTCCGCCCTTAACTTTAACAATTTTACATTATGAGGAGCTTCTTTTCAACTCCCCCTCCCGCCCCGAAGGTGTAAAAGGGTAAAATATCTGTAATACACATTAAAACAGTGTTTCCCGACCGCTGTGCCGTGAGAGATGATCAGGTGCGCCGTGGAAAAACGCCCACTTTCACCCGATCGGTCCGAAAATTATTTACCCGACACAAATAATGTGTCTTCCTATGTCTATGTCTCTAAATCCAAACATTAATACGACCTGCCGGCAAAATCATTGGAGAAGAAAAGCTCGACTCTGACGTTGATAAAGAAATAGCCAGTTCTCTCAAATAATACCATTTTCAGACATATTGATGACATGTTTTCAGACGTTGCAAAAAAGTGTTGTGGAAAATTTGCATTGCAACTTGACGAATCTACAGATATTAGATTTCACATTAAGTTAATTGAAACTACGGTTTCATTGTAATTTGTTAAAAAAATGTTTTTGACATATTTATTTGGTGGTGCGCCGTGTGATTTTTCTAAAATATGCGCCGTGGCTCAAAAAAAGGTTGGGAAACACTGGTTTAAAACACACACACACACACACACTTAATGCCGCGCGCAGTCGACTCTCCTGTAGAAGAAACTGACATCGTGTGTGTGTTAGAGTTTTATGGATGTGTTTGAAGAGGTTTCTTTGAAAATCTAATGAGTGTACTGGGAACACCCCCCCCCCCAGCCGTGTGTGTGTGTGTGTGTGTGTGTGTGTGTGTGTGTCACACACCTGGTCCGGCAAGATCCACCTGGTCGCTCTCCTCCCCTTCGCCTGTCGTTCACCTCGCCTGCAGGAGGGGAAACTTTCTTTTTCCCAGCGAGTGACCTCACACACACACACACACACACACACACACACACACGTGCATGCACGCAAGAGTGACGAGTGTATTCACACAAGTGATCGGGTTGCATTTTTGATATAAAATCAATAACACCGATCGATTCCCATTTAAGGACGGGAGATATTTTGGTCCATTTTGACCTGCAGGCCTTTTTCGGACCGAACCATTTCTCGCTTTTTGCGGGGGTGTTTTACTGCAAAATAACAAAGTAAATAAACCAGAAATCAGCCGCCAATCAATGGCTCGCGTTTACAACCACCCCCCCCCCTCCCCCACCCATTTAGAGAGGTCACGTAACACACACACACACACACACACACACACACAGCTAAAATTGTAAAGCCAAGCATTATAAAACCACATCTACACACAAGCGCTCGCTCAACAGCATTCGTAGCATTCTTTGGTGACAGCGACACACACACACACACGCACACACACACACACACACATGCACGAGGTGTATTATTCTCAGACGCGGGCAGCGCTTGCACGCCGTTCTTTCCCGCGGACGCCAGCTGCTACCCGTGACCCCTCGACCTTGACCTCCGGGTGTGTCGAGCCGCATTTTGTAATAATAGTGCATTTTGTAATAAACGTCCAAAATGTAATATTTTTTTCATTTCATTTTGGAATAAATTTTTCCGCGTTGTGTAATAAGTTATTACATATTGAGAAGATTATAACAAAATATATTTGCAACTTTTTTAATCTCCAGGAAATGTAATAACATGGTGCATTATGTAATAACAATTCTAAAGCATAGTTTATTTGTTTGTTATTTGTATTTTAGTTTACTTTAAAGTATTTGTAAAAGCTAGGCCTGTTATTAATATCACTGTGTTAGCCTAGTAGCAGTACTTAGCAATTACTATCAGTACACTATTCAAAGGTTGCATTAACAGAGAATATTCCATGTTATTACATTTCCTAGAGAATAAAAAAGTTGCAAGTGCATTTTGTTATAATCTTCTCAATTAATAACTTATTACATAACGCAGCAAAATTTATAACAAAATGCATTGGGGCAGTTTATTACAAAATGCGGCTTTATTACAAAATGAAATGAAAAGGTTATTATATTTTGAACGTTTATTACAAAATGCGGCTCAACAGACCTCGTATTTGAATTTTTTTAATAAAATTTTTGTTTAATTTGTCAGTTTTTTATCTTCTTAGGCTAGAAAACTGCAATTTCATCACACAAAAAAATGGAATACTGCCAAAAAAACACTAAAGAATGATAAATTGTGTGAACTGACAAAATTTATTACAAAATGCATTGGGGCAGTTTATTACAAAATGTGGCTTTATTACAAAATGAACTTAAAAAGTTTTTACATTTTGGACATTTATTACAAAATGCACCATTATTACAAAACACAGCAGTTTATTACAAAATGCGGCTTTATTACGAAATGAAATGAAAAAGTTATTATATTTTGAACGTTTATTACAAAATGCGGCTCAACAGACCTCGTATTTGAATTTTTTTAATAAAATTTTTGTTTAATTTGTCAGTTTTTTATCTTCTTAGGCTAGAAAACTGCAATTTCATCACACAAAAAAAATGGAATACTGCCAAAAAAACACTAAAGAATGATAAATTGTGTGAACTGACAAAATTTATTACAAAATGCGTTGGGGCAGTTTATTACAAAATGTGGCTTTATTACAAAATGAACTTAAAAAGTTTTTACATTTTGGACATTTATTACAAAATGCGCCATTATTACAAAACACAGCAGTTTATTACAAAATGCGGCTTTATTACAAAATGAAATGAAAAAGTTATTATATTTTGAACGTTTATTACAAAATGCGGCTCAACAGACCTCGTATTTGAATTTTTTTAATAAAATTTTTGTTTAATTTGTCAGTTTTTTATCTTCTTAGGCTAGAAAACTGCAATTTCATCACACAAAAAAATGGAATACTGCCAAAAAAACACTAAAGAATGATAAATTGTGTGAACTGACAAAATTTATTACAAAATGCGTTGGGGCAGTTTATTACAAAATGTGGCTTTATTTCAAAATGAAATGAAAAATTTTTTACATTTTGGACATTTATCACAAAATGCACCGTTATTACAAAATGTGGCAGTTTATTACAAAATGTGGCTTTATTACGAAATGAAATGAAAAAGTTATTATATTTTGGACGTATATTACAAAATGCGGTTCAACAGACCTCGTATTTGAATTTTTTTAATAAAATTTTTGTTTAATTTGTCAGTTTTTTATCTTCTTAGGCTAGAAAACTGCAGTTTCATCAAACAAAAAAAATGGAATACTGCCAAAAAAACACTAAAGAATGATAAATTGTGTGAACTGACAAAATTTATTACAAAATGCATTGGGGCAGTTTATTACAAAATGTGGCTTTATTACAAAATGAACTTAAAAAGTTTTTACATTTTGGACATTTATTACAAAATGCACCATTATTACAAAACACAGCAGTTTATTACAAAATGCGGCTTTATTACAAAATGAAATGAAAAAGTTATTATATTTTGGACGTTTATTACAAAATGCGGCTCAACAGACCTCGTATTTGAATTTTTTTAATAAAATTTTTGTTTAATTTGTCAGTTTTTTATCTTCTTAGGCTAGAAAACTGCAATTTCATCACACAAAAAAATGGAATACTGCCAAAAAAACACTAAAGAATGATAAATTGTGTGAACTGACAAAATTTATTACAAAATGCGTTGGGGCAGTTTATTACAAAATGTGGCTTTATTTCAAAATGAAATGAAAAATTTTTTACATTTTGGACATTTATCACAAAATGCACCGTTATTACAAAATGCGGCTCAACAGGGCGCCTCCTGCCCCAGAAAGCAAAACGGCGAGATTCGTCTCGCGCCGCGGCGTTAGCGGTTGAGAACCCTTTTATCTCGTTCGCAGATAAAGAAAAAAAAAAAAAAAAAAAAAAAGACTTGGCGTTTCCAAAAGGCTCTCATTACACAGAGGCCGTATCGCCGGCTAATCTCCGTCGACAGAAGTGCGCGTCTAGATATGGCAGATATTCTTTTTTTTTTTTTATTATTTTCTTCAAGACACTGATCTCCCCTTATCTGCCACTGTGTGCGTTTTTGTGTAAAAGGCCGCGATAACATTCACTCGGATAATTACGCCGCTTTGGCCGTCACATCGCCTCTCTGTGAGCAGACTGACGGGTTTGAAGCGGAGGGAACAAAGAGGGTTAGCTTGTTTCTAGTGAGCTGCCGTATCGCTTGTGTCACTCCTGACATTAGCTATCGACCATTAGCGGGTTCTTTTTTTAAATTTTTTTTTCCTTGTGTGTCTGCCTTAAAAAGGGGGGAAACCCACGCTAATGTGAAATGTGTCCGTAATGGAGGGCAAAACTGTTGCCATATGGAGCTTCCAGGAAAAAAACCTGGCTAGCAGAGGACAGGAGATGCTAATAATAGATGCTGCTAGCAGTGGTTGCTAAAAGAGTCACATTGAACACAAGCGAACGCGTTGCTAATAGATGCCAAACGAGCCTTATGCTAATCTTCTCAACTATGTAGAAAGCTGAAAGTGTATTGACAAAACCGCTAACACGCTAATCATACTGATAGTGATATGACAGCGGTTTCCAAGCAGTAACATGGCTAGCAGAGGACAGGAGATGCTAATAATAGAGGCTGCTAACAGTGATTGCTAAAAGAGTCGCATTGAACACAGGCTAGCCAATGCTAATAGATGCCGGGCACACCTAAGCTAATATTCTCAAATGACACAAGCTAACTGACTGAGGCTGAAAGTGTATTTAATAAACTGCTAACATGCTAAAAATAACAATGATAATGATTTGACACCATCCAAATTATTCATCCATCATATGTACAGCTTATCCTGTATGCGGGGTTACGTTATTTTTTTTTAATCTCCCCTCTGTGTGCCTTGAACTAGGCTAGCTGATGCTAATGTGGGGAAACGTTTCAATAATTGAGGCTAGCAATGCGAACAGATGCCCGGATAAACCATATGAGAACCTTCTCAAGAAATGCATGCTAACTTAGAGAGGCTGAAAGTGTATTGACAAAACCGTGGTTTCCAGGCAGTAACGTGGCTAGCAGAGGACAGGAGATGCTAGTGATAGAGACTGCTAGCACTGGTGGCTAAAAGAGTCACAATGAGCAGAGGCTAGCGTGTTGCTAACAGATGCCGGATAAACCATTTGCGAACCTTCTCAAAAAATGGATGCTAACTTAGTAAGGCTGAAAGTGTATTTACATGACTGCTAGCACGCTAATTATGCTGAGAGTCACATGATAGCGTCCACCTTCAGAGTAGATTGCAGTTTGTTTAAGTCAAAACCAAGCATAAATAAAAGTATCAATCATTCTTTCATTCTTCATACATATTGCTCATCCAGCACTCAGAGCTATTCGGTTCTTTTTTTAATCTCTATTGTACTCGGCTAACTTATGCTAATGTGGGGAAACACATCCGTAAAGGAGGGCAAAACTGTAGCCATATGGAGCTTACAGGCAGAAACCTGGCTAGCAGAGGACAGGAGATGCTAATAATAGAGGTTGCTAACAGTGGTGGCTAAAAGAGTCACATCGAATACAAGCTAGCGCATGATGTTGGACACGCCTAAGCTAACATTCTCCAGTGACCCAAGCTAACTTACTGAGGCTAAAAGTGTATTCAATAAACTGCTAACATGCTGAAAATAACAAAGATAGTGACTTGACAACATCCAAATCATTCATCCATATATGTACAGCTTATCCTGCACTCTGGGTTATGTTCTTTTTTTTAAAATCTCCCCTCTGTGTGCCTTAAGCAAGGCTAACTGACGCTAATGTGGGGAAACATTTCCATAATAGAGGGCAAAACTGTTGCCATATGGAGCTTTCAGGCAGAAACCTTTCTAGCAGAGGACAGGAGATGCTAAAAAGAGATGTTGCTAGCACAAGGAATTGCTCACCGGTGGCTAGAGTCACACTGAACAGAGGCCGGCGTATGCTAACTTGGCTAAAACCATGTTCACAAAATTACTAACACGCTAATATTATCAGTGCTAGTGGTATGACAATAAATAAAAGCATAAATAAATGCGTTATTATTCTTCATCCATTCACTCATTCATTTGTTCCTTATACTGCTTATCCCGCGCTAGGCGTTACTGGGTGAGCTGTTAGCTGTCTCGCTAGCATCCTGCTTCCACCAATTTGAAACTTTTTGGAAACGGAATCGTATTTGTTGCGCGGCAAAGCTTATGGCCCAGTCCGAGTGCAGCTGTACTTCACACGTTCTATCCACGTCGCAATCTGGGGAGGGTTTTTCCAGCACATTAGCATGAGCACGCTAGATAATCACAACTAAAACACTGCTATGTGAAAGATAACAATTCTGTATTTGCCCCAGTGGGCTTCACTTCCTGCTGAACCTGTACGTTGTCCTTCTTCTTTGCTTTTCGGCTGTTCCCTTCAAAGGGTCACCGCCGCGAGTCACCTGCCCTCATCCAACCAACTCGTCTGCATACCCTTCTCCGACCCCCGGTTTGCGCCAGTGCCCTGCTAGGCTACAGGTACCGGTAGTTGTTGTTAACCCGGGTCTTGACTAATCCGGTATGGAAGTCACCGGTTCGATTCTACTCTTTAGTTTGGCCCAAGTTTGTTGTCAGATGCTCTTCCTGCATTGGGATTGGCTCCAAGAGAACTCTGGCTTCTGCCCCCATGTAGATGCACTTGTAGAGCCCGTTCATCACCCTGCGGTTTCACTCCAATAGCAACACGGCTACCGTGCGAGGTGCTAGCAAGACTTTCAGACACCGGCCAACAAATTCACCCGTTCACACACCGATGTCGGCAGGGTTACCGTGCAAGGCGCTAACGCTACCGTCGTGTTAGCAACTTGGGGTGGGTTGCCCGAGTATGCTTCAGAATGCAGACAGGAGGAGCCAGCCGTGTGGTGATTGAACCACCAACCTTTCGATGGGAGGGTCCAACTCACCGCAGGTGATCCCCCCTGCTGCTTACAGGTATTTATACCCATCTCTACCTGAAGCCGTACTCTTACGGTACGACTGACAAGAGATCCTGTACACCTGGGAGGTGGAGCTAATGATGGTAACCGACAGGGCTACCATGCAAGGCGCTAACCCAACCATTGGTTAGCAACTTGGGGTGGGCTACCTAAGTATGCTTCAGGAGGAGACAGGGATCTGAACCGCCAACCTTCTTTTTGGAGTGTCCACCTTGCTGCTTCCCAGTACTTGTACCCATCTGTACCTGAAGCCGTACTCTTACGGTACGACTGACAAGAGATCCTGTACACCTGGGAGGTGGAGCTAATGATAGTAACCAACAGGGCTACCATGCAAGGCGCTAACCCAACCATTGGTTAGCAACTTGGGGTGGGCTACCTAAGTATGCTTCAGGAGGAGACAGGGATCTGAACCGCCAACCTTCTTTTTGGAGTGTCCACCTTGCTGCTTCCCAGTACTTGTACCCATCTGTACCTGAAGCCGTACTCTCGGGGTACAACTGACAAGAGATCCTGCGCACCTGGGAGGTGAAGCAATCTTAACGTAGCTAATGATCGTAATCTCCGACAACAACGGCGTGTCTGGAGTTGTTCTTTGTCTCAATTCGTCACTACGTTTGTGGTTTTCAGATCCCGAGCTCTTCCATGTGTGCAGGAAGTAGCCTGCAGGAAAGTCTGCACATGCAGAAGCTGGTCGGGGGTAGATACATTCAGAAGGAGGCCTTGTGTTGTAAGTCTGTGAGTCAAGAAGAACCCCCCCCTTCCCTCCCCTGCATGTCAACTGCCACCAAATGGCCTCACTTCCCACCTATTATCCGTTTTCTGCCCATTATCCACGGCTTCCTACCATTCCCATTGTGCTCTTCCTCCCCCTGCAAGGGTTCAGGTGGGAATGACGCCTGTCTCTGCTCCCAGCTTTCCTTTTCCCCTGTGACCGGGCTCTTTTTTTTTTTTTTTTCCTCCCTCACGGCCGCACTGCATTCAAGTTCAGGTACGGCGGCGCGAAGGGGAAGCTACGACGGACCGGCGCTAATAATCCACAGATAGAAGGAAAAGAGCCGAGGGGCAGGCAGAGAATGGAGGAAGGACGTGAATCAACTTCTTGTGTTTCTGCGGCGCTCCAGAAGAACAAAAGGCGTAAAAGGCAAACAATCCGTGCGCCCCCGACAAAGAATGATAAGCATGGAAGGTGTAAAATGTTTATTTAAAAAAATCCTGTTGTGTAATAATGGGAGTTTTCAAAAGGACATCACGGCAAACAATAGTCAGGGAACTTTTTATATCTTCTAATTTTTGATGTCAGGACAGTCAAGACTGCCGGTTCCACAACCGGGCTATCAGATGCTAATGCGGGGAAACTTCGGATAATTGCTAATTGAGAGCAGAACTGCCGCCACATGGAGTTTGCAGAGGGCAGGGGATGCTAATAATAGAGCCATCAATCCGCTGACATGAGGAATTGCCTGCTGGTGGCTAAAAGACACGCATTGAACAGATGGCTAGCCCATTGCTAACAGATGCCGGACAAGCCTTATGCTAACTCTGTACAGCACGTTTGCTTTATGTATGTTAACTTAGTGAGGCTTGAAGTGTATTCTCTAAACCGCTAACATGCTAATTTAACAATGGCAATGACAAGACCGTGAATTTTATTCTTATTATTGTTGTTATTGTTAATATAATTATTCATTCATTATCTAAACCTCTTATCCTGTGCTCAGGGTAACCTCTGGTGACCTCTGACCTCTGGTCCTCTAGAAGTCGTGATCACCAGTTGAAACACAACCATACACCCTCTCATTCACACGTCTGGACTATGTAGTGTCTCCACTGAACCTCCTGCATGTGTTTGGACTGTGGGAGGAACCCGGAGAACCCTGTGGAACCTCACGCAGACACATGGAGAACATGGAGACCCCACAAAGAAAAGCCTCCTTGTAGGAATCCAACCAGAGATCTTCTTGTTGCGTTAGCGGAAGAAGCTAACCACTGCAACACCATGCTACCCTTTACTCAGTTGCCCTACACTAGCTAATGGTACCCATCTGATGTTCCATCTGTGAGGGATACGTGCTAAGCTACACTCCAGACCCCACTTGCTGTGTTAGCGGAAGCAGCTAACCACTGCAACACCATGCTAGCCTTTACTCAGTTGCCCTACACTAGCTAATGGTACCCATCTGATGTTCCATCTGTGAGGGATACGTGCTAAGCTACACTCCAGACCCCACTTGCTGTGTTAGCGGAAGCAGCTAACCACTGCAACACCATGCTAGCCTTTACTCAGTTGCCCTACACTAGCTAATGGTACCCATCTAATGTTCCATCTGTGAGGGATACGTGCTAAGCTACACTCCAGACCCCACTTGCTACATCTTTAGCATGAGGCGACCTCCTTGAGATGCTAAGCCAGATGCGCTGCTGCACTTGTTTGCTAACGCAATGCCCGGTTGGCGCTGAAACGGGCCGACAGGGGGTAAAAAGGAAGTACAAGTCCTGCTCTTTGAATCAACACACACGAAACTCATTTTCCCCCTTTAATATTTCAGAGTATATTTAAAGAGCGCATATGCCAGAACAGATAAGGGGAAAAGGGAAGAAGAAAGAAAAAAAAAAGAAAGGGTTACAGTTTAATTTAAAACGTAATTTGCACACAAGCATCTGCGGGAGATTTGTTTTTATCACGAGGACCATCATTGAACGTCAAACACGGCGCGTCCTAAACGGTTTGCCGCGCCGCCTCTTGTACACATGCATAATTCACGGCTCGACTCCGACAACTCAAACATCATTACGGGACGCCGCGCACCAGCGGGACGCCGCGGTTCCACGTCATTCCGCAACCGATGCGCAGAACTCATAGCAGCTGTTTATCTTTTAACCCCTTTCCTTGATTGGACTTCGGCAAAGGCGGTAATACAGTAAGGTTGTAATACTGTATTTGTGCACACGTCAGGAAACGACCCAAATTTATCCAGGATTCTTCTCTATGGCGAGCGTTTTTTGGCCCAATTTGAGTTGCGATTCTTTTTTCGTTCCCGAGAGAAGCGTCCTCTTGGACTAGGACCGGATGTGTCGCCATGACAACCTTGCGGTGGAGGGGGTCAGGGTTACCTCTCGCTTGGATACCTTGTCAAAGGCACGTATCCCTTCCTTCACCTTCAAACATACTTCACGAGGAGCAAGCATTTTCTTCCTCCACATCATCTGGACAGGGTTCAGAGAACCTATCTGTGATTGGTCAGAAACGGTGAAGTGGGTGTGGCTAATGCAGGGAAAAAAAAGATGAAGCGTTAGCTTGCGCAGAATGGCAAAATGGGCAAAGGCCAACTGGAGGAACTTCCCCAAAGTTCTGCACTTTAGTTTCTAGCAAAGTATGACTGGACTGGCCCCCAAAAGAACCCTGTTCTTGTTCTCTCAACCCTGCACTCGTGGTGTCTTTCCAGGCCTTCACCCGACATGGATACGTAGCCTAGCGCAGCAGATGGAGTAGCACCAGCGGAAGGTGTGAGGGTGCAGTGTCCCTTGCGGTATGCTCAAATGCGACCAGCAAAGGGAGCAGATAAGAAGACTACAACATGATGTTGGTATCACCACGGGAAAGAATTCTCCATGTGTTGAATGGCCCTTCAAACCGCTGCCTTCTCCTGAGCCGCCCCTTTCTCAGGACATACATGATCACAAACTCCTCCGTTACTAGCTCCTTTGGCACCTTAGCAACCGTTTGCAGTTTCTAGAACCTGCTCAGGAACTAGGCCATTTCTTTGTGCATCCTGACACCAGAGGTACCAGGAACCGTGGATCTTAGCTCCCACCCCGAGCGAGACTCCTTTTACAGGCGATAGCAACCGTGGTGTAGCTGCTCTTGTTCTCTCAACCCTGCACTCGTGGTGTCTTTCCAGGCCTTCACCCGGCATAGATGCGTAGCCTAGCGCAGCAGATGGAGTAGTACCAGCGGAAGGTGTGAAAGGGCAGTGTTCCTTGCGGTATGCTCAAAGGGAGCAGATAAGAAGACATCAACATGATGTTGGTATCACCACGGGAAAGAATTCTCCATGTGTTGAATGGCCGTTCAGACCGCTGCCTTCTCCTGAGCCGCCCCTTTCTCAGGACATACATGATCACAAACTCCTCCGTTACTAGCTCCTTTGGCACCTTAGCAACCGAGGTACCAGAGGTACCAGGAACCGTGGATCTTAGCTCCCACCCCGAGCGAGACTCCTTTTACAGGCGATAGCATCCGTGGTGTAAGCTACTCCCTTTAGTTTCCAGACTATTGAGCGCACCTGAATATAAGCCGCACCAGCTAAAAACAACTAAAAATATGTTTACATATATCGGTCCAATAGTCTATAAGCCACAGGTGTCCATGTAACATGTGATACTTACACAGAAACGTTGTTGTCCTAAAAGTCATCATCTTCCTTGTCGGAATTAAATGGCATCAGATTTTCCCGGTCTGCTAATTTTGCTAACGGCATGAAGTTCGTTAGCCCCCCAAAAAAAATCCATAAATTAGCCGCATCAGTGTTCAAAGCTCAGTGTCCATCGAGGTCGGCTGTTCGAGCGACGAGGAGGTCCAGCATCTACATTTTTACCACTATGAGTCCAGCGTTAGCTAACGGCTAACAAGGGAGAAGATAAAACCGCACCTGATGGTCTGAGATTATTATTCCAAAAAGGCCGTGGCAGCTTCCACCTCCAGGTTGTCCATGTGGTCGTCCTCTTCTTCTTCTTCTGCGGTTTGTTTTCGAGGATCGAGCTAAAGGTGCACCTCGTAGATGCTAGCGGTCACTTCCAGGGAGCTACAAGGTTCCCCCGGATGAGGCTACATCCTGGAACAAAACCGTAAGGCCATAAAGTTCTTACCGAAAGCAGCTGTCGTCCACTGCACTGCCCTCTAGTGGACGTAAAGAACACCAGGGGAAGTGGGGAACGGACGCAACTTGAGCTTAAATTATCTTTTCGGTTCCAAAAGTCGAGATTTGGATCCAAGTCTGGATTCAACCCGTCGTCGGGCAGTTAGCGGCGGGAAACCCGACCCACTGTAAGTTCTCACTCCTCGGCCTAAAATCGACTTTTTCTCCCTGAATTTTTTATGTCAGGACGTCCAACCCCGAGGGGTGACCCGTTTCACTAACTCAGCACACACACACACACACACACACACACACACACTTCAGAGCTGCCGCTGGAAGCCGCCGAGCTCAGCTTTTGTTTGTCGGGCATTCAGACCAGAATAAACTCCGAGGAACTTTTCTTTCTTTCTTTCTTTCTTTCTTTCTTTCTTTTTTTTTTTTTGAAGTTTGTTTCTTTTCCACTCTGGCTCGCAGGGGGGGTCAAAGTTCACCGGCGGTAGAAAAAGGGGGGGTCAGACGCATTGATTTGGCCTCGTGACACCGCAGAAGAACACGGGGGGTCGGAAGGTGTCGCCGGATCGGCCTTTTGAGAGAGGATGACCTCTTGGTCGCCGTTTCGGAGTCGGGCTGATAGACTCCGACTTTGTTTACTTGAGCGGCGGGGGAGGTTTGCGCGGAGGGGGGGCGCGGGGATACCGCGGGTATCGGCTTACCCGAGTGCGCGACCGGGAGCTAACCGGGATTCCTATCGAGCACCAAACTGTCGGTCAATATCTTCCACTATTCATAAAAAGGGTCACGTCTACGTCGCCGTCTGCGGGGGTTTGTTTATTTCGGCGTCGCTACGTCCCGCTAACAAGCACATACCGGGGTGGCGTCTTAGCGCCGTCTTGGAATACGCCGAAATGGGGCTCTGGCGAGCGTTAGCGGATGGCTAGCAGGTAGCGCGCTCATGCGCTCATTCACAGGCTCAGAGAATGCTAACAAAGAAGCTAATGGAGAGGCTAATGACGAAGTTAACAATGGAAGCTAACAAACATAGCAGCCTACGGATCGTGAATTAGCGGTAGCAGATGTTAGCTAACGGAACTACAGCAGTTAGACGGTCGCTATGTCCCGCTAACAAGCACATACCGGGGTGGCGTCTTAGCGCCGTCTTGGAATACGCCGAAATGGGGCTCTGGCGAGCATTAGCGGATGGCTAGCAGGTAGCGCGCTCATGCGCTCATTCACAGGATCAGAGAATGCTAACAAAGAAGCTAATGGAGAGGCTAATGATGAAGTTAACAATGGAAGCTAACAAACATAGCAGCCTACGGATTGTGAATTAGCGGTAGCAGATGTTAGCTAACGGAACTACAGCAGTGAGACGGTTTATTTATTTCCCAAAATATTTTTTTTATAATATAAAAATAATAATAATAATAAACTTATATTAATACATTTTGTTTTTTTTTTGCAAATAGTTTAGATAGAGATTTAAGATAAGATAAGATAAGATAAGATAAGATAAGATAAGAACAACTTTATGAATCTCGAATGAAATTGTTGTGCCAGAGTTACAGAAAATATAACAGTAATAAATAATAAAAAGAAAAAGGCAGAATTAGAAATAAAAATAAACTATAAACTATAAGGTGTCTCAGTGAAACTATAAAGTGTCTTAGTAAACAAGTGAGGTAAAGAGTGCACAATAGTATGATAATATGATAAAAATAGATTTTTATTTAAAATAGATTTTTAAATAGAGATTTAAAAAAAAAAGTTTTCAACTGTATATCTTTGAGTGTTTTTATATTTATTTATGTTTATATTATATTTATTTATCGTATCATTATTGCCCGTACCTGTGCTTGCGTGATCTCCCTTTTATCACGTTATAATTACTCTTTGGTGTATAAAATATAAAATAAAATAAAAAAAAAAACACAGTATTTGGTTTTAGTTCGGGGATTTTAAAACAAAATTAATCCAAAAAAAAAACAATAAATAATTAAAGCCTCTCTCAAGAGAGGTCGAGCGAAAAGAGTTGATATGGTATTCTAACTTTATATTTTTTAAACCTTCTAATTTAAACGGAGGAATATAGCGTTCGGTTCCATAATGTCTTTTTTTTTATTTTTCTTTTTTAATTATATACATTCATTATATATGAACCTCCTCTGAATTCACTCAAAATCTGCAACAAATTAAGGAAGCGAAAGCAAAGCGCTTCCCAATTCTCCGGACGGAAAATCACAAAGTATATTTCTTTTTATTTATTTTTTTTAAATTAAAATAAAATAAAAAGTTTTCTTTTTGGAGGGGAAAGGAAAGGGTTAAGTTTTGTCAAGAAAAAAAGGAGACACACACACACACGGAGCAATCAGATGAATTGCAAAAGGCATGTGTTCCACCTCAGAGTGTGTCCAGCTGTGTGTGTGTGTGTGTGTGTGTGTGTGTGTGTGTGTGTGTGTGTGTGTGTGAGACTAAAGAAAGAGACTATGCATCAAAGGGAGACGCCTGGGTGACCCTGGCAGTGTGAAACACAACTTGACAGGACTCGCGGGGTGTGTTACCACAAATTCACCAGTGTGTGTGTGTGTGTGTGTGTGTGTGTGTGTGTGTGTGTGTGTGTGTCACCGCGGGGGGGCATCACTCTCGACACCTTATCTGGCCGGTTTGTCTCGAACAAACAACATTCGCGGGGCGACGAGAGCGGAAAATGAAACGTTCAATAATTAAAAACGGGGACTTTTGAGCTGCTTCAAGCGGAGTGGGAAAGTACGAGCAGATGACTTCACACACACACACACACACACACACACACACACACACACACACACACACACTGGTGGTGGAAGCCTGCCGCTCTGTGGACGGAAGGTGGAATTTCTCCCCGGCTGGTTGACCTTTGGGGTCGTTTTTTTGGGGAAACATTAATATTTTCTATTTTCCTTCTAAAGCTTCCAAACTATTTTCTTTGAATATTTTTAATAAGAATTTTCAATCATAATGAATTTAGAAACTTCTTATTTTTTCCTTTTTGTTTAATTTTGTATGGATGATGACATAAAAAATAATGTCTGTAAATTTATACGATCATTAATGATTTTAAAGTTGAAATAAAATCCCACCCCCCAAAATGTAAATAGCTAAAATAGCTTAGAATAGCTTAAATAAATTTAAAATAGCTTCCAAACTATTTTCTTTGAATATTTTAATAACAATTTTCAATCCAAAACGATTTTTAGAAACACCTTATTTTTTCCTTTTCTTTAATTTGTATGGATGATGACATACAAAATAATATCGGTACAGTTATACAATTATTAAGGATTTTAAAGTTAAAATAAAATCCCTCCCCAAAAATGTAAATAGTTAAAATAGCTTGAATAAATTTTAAATAGCTTCTGAACTATTTTCTTTGAATGTTTTAATGAGAATTTTCAATCAATATTGAATTTAGAAACTTTCATTTTTTCCTTTTGTTAAATTTAAAATCATTAATGATCATATAAATGTACGGACATTATTTTGTATGGATGATTCCATACAAAATGATTAAATTAAATTATTTTAAATTTGAAATAAAGTCCCACCACCAAAATTTAAATATTTAAATTTAATTTTCATTTGTTCTATTTACATGATATCTTGTTGGCCCATGCATAAAAATTAAATAAGCAATTTTATTTTCTGCCGGCCCATTTTCTGCCGGGAAAAAAAAAATAACTGAAAAGGACATTTAAAAAAAAAATTCATTTTAATTCCCGGTTTAGTGGATTTGTGTCCTTTACGACACCGAAAAAAAATAATAACCTCTTGGGACGGCGGTTACTTTTCCACATACCTACTCTAATCCTTGGGTTTTTTTACCGGGAAAACATGAGTCATCCCTTCACATGAAATGATAATAATAATAATAATAATAAAATGAAAATAAGAATTAATTTCCTGTTCTTTTTATGGTAAAAGTGGCGTAAAGAAGGGGGGGATGGGATCCGATGCTTTGGAGCCAACTATGGTCCTCTGGCGCCCCCTAGTGGCGAAAAGGTGAAGTGCACCTTCATTGAAAAAAATCAAAATGTGAAACTACAGGTTGAATTAAAATTCTTTAATATTAAGATGATTGATTTGGATCGAGATGAATTGGGATTTTTCTCACTTTTTTTTTGTTTTTTTTTCTTAATAACTACATTTAATTTATTTCACTTTGGGGCCATTAGGAATTTATCTTTGAGTGGGAATACTTCACAAGTTTTCAGCACAAACACACACCCAGAATTAAATTTTTTTTTTGTTTGTTTTTTTATTTTTTAAATCCAGCCGGTCACTTTTTTTTCCAGAGTTTTGGCAGGATTTGGAGCTCGGCCTCCTCGAACGCAGCCTCCTTTCGGCAAACAAACCCCCGATTAGATCGTAAGCGTGACTAGAATGACTCAATTTTGGAAAAATCACGTAAACTTTATTCACTTTAAGTTGTAAAGATTGACGATAAACAACTTTTGGGGTTTGCATGTCTCTATATGAGAGGTAAAAGAGGGGTGAAGAATTGCACGCCTATAAAACGTTTTTTTTTTTTTTTTTACAACATCAAGGACTTATTTTTTCCAAACATGTATTTTATTTATTTCATAGAGAAAATATACTAGTTTTTTTTTTCCTTTTTTTTTTTATTTTTTTAATTATTTTCCCACGTTCCTTTGTTTATAGTTCTTTAAAACTTCCTGCCATTGAAGCAAACCCCCCTTTTTTCAAACAAGGCCCAGAGACACAAACACACACACACACACACACATAAAAAACTCGACCAATCACGCGTCAGACTCGGAGGTCAACAGGAAGTAACCGGGGGGGGGTTTGAAAACAGGGAGAGGAGCAGAAAAAGCCATGTGTGGACGGAGGAGGGGGTTTAAGGACCGACTTCCAGCGTTAAAACGTCTACATTCAATTGTTTCGGGTATTTCTGGCTTTAAGATCAGATTATATAAGATGATATTTTATTTATCCACATCGGAGAAATTCGAAAGTTGAGAGGACGGGGATTGAAATGACGTGAAAAGGGCAGAGACAACGGAAATATAGATAAATAGATAAATGGAAAAATAATATCTGTCAGATTAGATTAACTTTATCGATCCACATAGAGGAAATTCTGATCAAATTTTTTTGTATTTTTTCATTTGTTTTCTTTAATCTGGTTTTCAGTGTTTTTCATTTCTTTTCTTTACTTTTTCTTTCTTTAGTTGTTCTTTTGTTTTTCCTTTTTTTGTTCAGTTTTCTTTTCTTTTGTTTAAATTAAAAAAAATCTAATATTTTTTTACATATTTTTCGTTTATTTTCTTTAACTTGGTTTTCAGTTATTTTCATTTCTTTTCTTTACTTTTTCTTTCTTTAGTTGTTCTTTTGTTTTTTCCTTTTTTTGTTTAGTTTTCTTTTCTTTTGTTTAAATTACAACATTTTTAACATTTTTTTCATTTGTTTTCTTTAATCTGGTTTTCAGTGATTTTCATTTCTTTTCTTTACTTTTTCTTTCTCTAGTTGTTTTTTTGTTTTTACTTTTTTTGTTTAGTTTTCTTTTGTTTTGTTTGAATTAAAAAAATCTAATCATTTTTTACATATTTTTCATTTGTTTTCTTTAATTTGGTTTTCAGTGATTTTCCTTTATTGTCTTTACTTATTCTTTCTTTAGTTGTTCTTTTGTTTTTACTTTGTTGTTTAGTTTTTTTTTCTTTTGTATCAAAAAATCTAATTATTTTTTAAAATGTTCATTTTTGTCTTTAATTTGGTTTCCATCAATATTCTTTTCTTTTACTTTTCCTTTCTTTAGTTTTTCTTTAGTTTTTACTTTTTTGTGTGTTGTTTACTTTTCTTCTTGATAAATTAAAAAAAATCTTAATTTTTTTCATTGGTTTTCTTTAATTTGGTTTTCTTTACTCTTTCTTTAGTTGTTCTTTTGTTTTTACTTTTTGGTGTTGTTTACTTTTCTTTTGATTAAATTAAAAAAAATCTTATCATTTTTTTCATTGTTTTCTTTAATTTGGTTTTCTTTACTCTTTTGTTTTCACTTTTTGGTTTTGTTTACTTTTCTTTTGATTAAATTAAAAAAAATCTTATCATTTTTTTCATTGGTTTTCTTTAATTTGGTTTTCGTTAATTTTCTTTTCTTTTACTTTTTCTTTCTTTCTTTTTCTTTTGTTTTTAACTTTTTTGTTTAATTTTCTTTTCTCTTGTTTCAATTACAAAAAACACGAATAACATTTCTTCTTAATATTAATAACACATTTTATTCAAGGCGTCATTTGCAACTATTAAAAGAAACAATAAAAATCATTTGAAAAAAAAAATCAATGAACACCGCGATAAAAGTAAATAAACAAATGAATAAAAGTAGCGTCGGATGGACCAGGACGTGTATATTTCAATGCTAATGCTAATGCTAATAACTCCGGCTTGCAAAAAGTTGAAAGCAGCGATGGACGGGGGGTCCGGGGGATAAAAATCCTCCCCCCGTTCTTGGTTCCCATGTCTCCGCTGGGATTAATCCCTGAACCGCAGGTGTGATAATCCCGAGCAGAATGGCGCTGCTGAACGCCGGGGCCCGGAGTGTCCGGCTCCCTTTGATCAGATCCTCCACGGCCCGGCTCCTGTCGGCCCTCAGACGCCGGCGGGGGGGGGAAACCGACAAAGACCCGTCACCGCAGTACGCGTAAAACGCGGAATTCACTTTTTTTTTTTTTTTTTTGCCTGGGGGGGGGTTGCAAAAAAACTGAACTTCTGGAGACAGGAGGTTCTCCTCAACCTCCACCTTCTAACCGGCTAACTGGCTAATCAGCTAACTGGCTAACCGGCTAACTGGCCCGTCACCTTTGACCCCTGCAACATTCTCATTTAGATTGTTTTAAGAGCGTGGAAACGAATGATGTCCTGAAACTGGGTTTGAAACTGGGTGTAATGACAGCATCTGTCCACTAGGGGGCAGTAGTGAGCAACATAGTGCCCAGCATTAGAAACAGGAGGTGTGTGTGTGAATGTGTGTGTGTGTGTGTGTGTGTGTGTGTGTGTGTGTGGTCGACTTTGTCACATGATAACCGTGTGCCAAACATTTCGATTTTTGTTTTTATAGTTAAGTTGGTTTCCTTTGGTTTAATTTATCTTGTGTTTATTTTATTTTAGATTATTTTGGATTTTTTTTTTTTTTTTTTTTTTTTAGTTTTGGTTCGCATTGTTTTCTTTAGGATTCTTTTGTGAAGTTTCCTTTTATTTTGTTAAGTTTAGTTCAGTTTAGTTTCTTTTTGCTTTGTTTTTGTTTACTTTTCTTTAGCTTAGTTTTTTTTTTGTTGTAGTTTAGGTTTTTTTTGCTTGTTTTTTTTGTTTTGGTTTCCTTTATTTTCCTTTTCTTTTCTTTAATTCTTGTTTTTTTTCAGTTTAGCTTAGTTTTCTTAGGATTTGTTTTCTTGTTTTGCTTTTCTTACTGTTTGTCTTACTGTGTTTCTTTTCATTTACTTTTCTTTCCTTTTGTTCTCTTTAGTTTTACTTTCTTTAGTTTTTATATTTTTATCGTTTTTTGTTTAGTTTTTTTCTTTTGTTTTCTTTACTTTTTTCCATTCATTTTTTTTTTTGCTTTTTCTTTCTTTAGTTTTTTCTTTTTTCTTTTGTTTTCTTTAGTTTTGTTTTCATTAATTTTCTTTAGTTTTTAATTTTACTTTCTTGAGTTTTTTTATGTTTTTACAATTTTTTGTTTAGTTTTTTCTTTTGTTTTCTTTACTTTTTTCATTCTTTTTTTAACTATTTCTTTCTTTAGTTTTTCTTTAGTTTTTTTCTTTTTTCTTTTGTTTTCTTTAGTTTTGTTTTCATTAATTTTCTTTAGTTTTTAATTTTACTTTCTTGAGTTTTTTTATGTTTTTCCATTTCCATTTTCCATTTCTTTTGTTTTTTAGTTTTGCTTTCTTTAATTTTGCTTTGTTTATGCTGTTTTTTGTTTAGTTATTTTTGTTTGTTTTCTTTAATTTGGTTTTCATTAATTTTCTTTTCTTTTATTTACTTTTGCTTTCTCTAATTTTTTTTTTTTCCTTTTTTGTTTAGTTTCTTTTTCTTTGGTTTTCTTTAGTTTTTTTAGTTTTACTTCAGTTTTCCTTTGTTTTTACTGATTTTTTTTCCATTTTTCGTTTCTTTTCTTTAGTTTTGTTTAGTTTAGTTTTGTTTTCTTTAGTTTTCAGTTTTGCTTTCTTTAATTTTTCCATGTGTTTTACTGTTTTTTGTTCCTTTTGTTTTCTTTAGAGTTTTTATCATTAATCCTGTTGTTTTGTTTACTTTAGCTTTCTTCAGATTTTTTTTTGTTTTTACCGTTTTTTGTTTCGTTTTTTCATTTGTTTTCCTTAGTTTTATTTTCATTCATTTTCTGTTGTTTTTTTAGTTTTGCTTTCTTCAATTTTACTTTGTACTGTGTTTTTTTTTGTTTTTTTCATTTGTTTTCTTTAATTTGGTTTTCATTCATTTTCTTTTCTTTTCTTGAGTTTTTCTTTCTTTAGTTTTTATTTTGTTTTTCCTTTTTTACTTTTGTTTTCTTTTGTTTTGTTTTCATTCACTTTATTTATTTTTTTATTTTAGTTCTCCTTTGTTTTTACTGTTTTTTTTCTGTTGTTCGTTTCTTTTCTTTAGTTTTGTTTTCATTCATTTTCTTTATTTTTCAGTTTTACTTTCTTTAATTTTTCTTTGCGTTTACTGTTTTTTGTTCCTTTGTTTTCTTTTGTTTTCTTTAGATTTTTTATCATTAATCCCGTTGTTTTGTTTACTTTAGCTTTCTTTACTTTTTCTTTTGTTTTTACATTTTTTTTATGTTTAGTTTTGTCATGTTTTATTCCCTTTAGTTTATTTCAGTTTAGTTTGAAGCAGGAGCGCAGCCTTGAACAAAGCTTTACGTGATTTATAAAGTTGCAGATATTCTAAATACTCACGGCTACCGAAGGATGTTTCTCCAGAAGACGTCATGTGCTTTTGTTGTTGTTATTTGTTCTCAAACAGAACATGCTAGCTAGGACGAGGTGTTAGAACCCCTTGACAAATCAGCACTACACTTGTGATTGAGGCTCCTCTGGGACGAGGTTTGAGTAGAAATTGCGTAGAAATTGTAACTTTCATACCCGATCAGCCTACAGTCGCCACTGGTGGAGATGACCTACCTTCTGGGTACTAGTGGACATTTGGTTACTGCTGGTCCACAGGGGACAAGAGGAAGGCGAGTTCAGAAGAAGAGAGGACAAAGGAAAGGCAAGAGTTTGTCGGTATGCCGAGAGAGAAGATGGATATCCCGAGTGTCCTGGAAGTCCATCTGGAGAGGTGGCGAAGGTCTGGAACTTAGGCAGCTTTTAAGCTAGCATGCTAATAAAGGGAAGAGGAGTGGAGTAGAAGGAGGAGCAGCTTGTTGGGATTGTTGCTGGAAGTGGTTGAAGGGAATCCAGAGGGACGAGATGTTGCTTGAGTTTGCAGAACTCCTCTTGGATGGGGATTTAGATGTTTTCTTTGGCGGGTTTGGATTGGGAGGCGACCACCCGGCACCTCCAATGCGACACATCATCGGTCGCGCACCTCGTTGGGTGTTTCGGCTTTTTATCGCAACACACCCTCAGCCGAGGCCGGCTGATCCAACCTGGATACGGGTCATACTAGAGGCAGGAAACTTGCTCCAGGGTTTGGGTGCCCGAGTCCCCCCCACAGTAGCGTAAAATTGGACTAGTCCACCTGTGTCATGTGACCAGAAGCGCAGAAAGTCGTCTACTAATAACAGCGCCAACCACAAAATATTACATATTGGGAAAAGTTTGTCTGGTAAACTAAAGCTGTTTTTAATTGCCAGTTCTTGTCCTGTAATTTGCCCATAACCGTAATATTTTTTGAAGTATCAAAGAAGGAGAGGAGGAAGCAGAGAGAAGTGGAAAGGAAAGAGTCTGGGACTGAGAGTAGGGACTTTGAATATCGGGACGATGAAAGGGAAAAGGCAGAGAGTTGGTGGACATGATGCAGAGAAGGAAGGTGGATATACTGTGTGTCCAGGAGACCAGGTGGAAAGGTAGTAAGGCTAGAAGCTTAGGAGCAGCTTTAAGTTGTACTATTATGGTACTGACAAGAAGAGAAATGGAGTCGGAGTTATCTTGAAGGAGGAGTTTGTTAGGAACGTCCTAGAGGTGAAAAGAATGTCAGGTAGACTTATGAGTCTGAAACTGGAAATTGAAGGTGTGATGCTCAATGTTGTTAGCGGCTATGCCCCGCAGGTGGGATGTGAATCTGAAGAGAAGGAGAAGTTCTGGAATGAGTTAGATGAAGTGATGCAGAATATTCCCAGAAATGAGAGAGTGGTCATTGGTGCAGACTTCAATGGACATGTTGGTGAAGGCAATAGAGGGGATGAAGAAGTAAGTGATGGGCAGATTTGGTATCCAGGATAGGAATGCCGAGGGACAGATGGTGGGAGAGTTTGCAAAAAGGATGGAAATGGCTGTAGTGAACACCTTTTTCCAGAAAAGACAGGAACATAGGGTAACTTATAAGAGCGGAGGTAGGAGCACGCAGGTAGACTACATCTTGTATAGACGAGGTAACCTGAGAGAGATCAGTGACTGCAAAGTAGTTGTGGGTGAGAGTGTAGCCAGACAGCATAGGATGGTGGTTTGTAGGATGACTCTGGTGACAAGGAAGATGAAGAGGACAAAGGCAGAGCAGAGGACAAAGTGGTGGAAGCTGAAAAGGAGGGAGTGTTGTATGGTATTGTATGGTGTTGTATGGTATTATGGTATGTATTCAGAGAAGGCCAGAGGGAGCTGCATTGTGTTTTTGTAGATCTAGAAAAAGTATATGACAGGGTGCCAAGAGAGGAAGTCTGGAGTGGCAGAGAAGTATGTTAGACTGGTGCAGGACATGTATGCTCGCTGTGAGACACTGGTACGGTGTGCTGTAGGGGTAACAGAGAAGTTCAAGGTGGAGGTGAGACACCATCAGGGATCAGCTCTGAGCCCCTTCTTGTTTGCAGTAGCGATGGACAGACTGTTGGATGAGGTTAGACAGGAATCCCCATGGACCATGATGTTTGCAGATGACATTGTGATCTGTAGTGAGAGCAGAAAATAGGTGGAGGAAAATCTAGAGAGGTGGAGGTATGCTCTGGAAAGGAGAGGAATGAAAGTTAGTCGCAGCAAGACAGAATATATGTGTGTGAATGAGAGGAACTCAGGTGGAACGGTGAGGCTACAGGGAGTGGAGATCAAGAAGCTGGAGGATTTCAGGTACTTAGGGTCAACAGTCCAGAGGAACAGATAGACTCATTCCTGATCCTCTCCATCCTGGTCACTCCCAAAGAGAACCTCAACATCTTCATCTCTGCAACCTCTAGTTCTGCCTGCTGTCTTTTGGTCATTGGAACAGTTTCTAGTCCAAACATCATCGCTGGTCTCACCACTGTCTTGTACACCTTTCCTTTTATTCTGGCTGAAAGTCTTCTATCACATAGTACCCCTGACACTTTTCTCCACCCATTCCAACCTGATTGGACCCGTCTCTTCACCTCTTTTCCGCACTCTCTGTTGCTCTGGACTGTTGACCCTAAGTACCTGAAATCCTCCAGCTTCTCGATCTCCACTCCCTGTAGCCTCACCGCTCCACCCGAGTTCCTCTCGTTCACACACATATATTCTGTCTTGCTGCGACTAACTTTCATTCCTCTCCTTTCCAGAGCATACCTCCACCTCTCTAGATTTTCCTCTACCTGTTTTCTGCTCTCACGACAGATCACAATGTCATCCGCAAACATCATGGTCCATGGGGATTCCTGTCTAACCTCATCTGTCAGCCTGTCCATCACCATTGGGAACAAGAAGGGGCTCAGAGCTGATCCCTGATGGAGTCCCACCTCCACCTTGAACTTCTCTGTTACCCCTACAGCACACTGTACCAGTGTCTCACAGCTAGCATACATGTCCTGCACCAGTCTAACATACTTCTCTGCCACTCCAGACTTCCTCATACAATACCAGAGCTCCTCTCTTGGCACCCTGTCATATGCCTTTTCTAGGTCTACAAAAATACAATGCAGCCTTGAGTAATACTTATAATCCCCGCTAAATGGCGCCAAAGACACCAGAACGAAACTTCCAAATTCAAAATGAATAAGTAAACATAAAATAGACTTTATCGATCTCACGATGGGGAAAATCAATTGTCACGGCAGGAGAACAGGGTATAAAAGTATGAAAAATGTCATAATAGAAAGAAGATGCTAATAGAGGATATAAATTAGCGAAGACTATGTACAATTTATACAATAGAATACAAAATTATAAAAAAAAAATACAAGAACTGCCTTGCGCGGGGAAATGTTATAGAAATAGAAGGTAGGTAAAGTTGGAGAAGTGGGTTGTAAAAATGAAATTATGATAAGTAAGGTGTCCTGGAGAATATATACAGATAATATAAATATAAATATTGCAGGGAATCGGGAATTAAAGACTTAGCAATAGCTTAGCATAACAAGGAAATATCAACACATGGTATGTGCAAGAAGCAAATGTACATTTTTATGTGGGTGATAGCGATGGGAGTATCAACATTCACATGTTCGTCATTTTGAATATTGATAACACTAATAAAGTTCCAATTCTAAAAAATAAATGCGAATAAAAAGCGAACGTGTGAACATCCCAATCGTTGAAAGTAACTTGCTCCAGGATTGTGTGCCCGAATCCCCCCACAGCAGCGTCAAATTGGACTAGTCCGCCCGTGTCACATGACCAGAAGCATAGGGAGCCGTCTGCTAATAACAACTCCAACCACAAAATGTTATATATTGGGGAAGCGAGGACTTGTATGCTCGACCGCTGCGCCATCGAGCATACAAGTCCACATCCCTGGCTCACATCCTTTCCCTTTGTCACTTCGCAGGGAGTCTGTGTTTGTCGCTATGGTTACTCCATACCTTATGTCACTCATTCCGCACTCACGGCTTTTTGGCACTTCTTTGTTGCCGCGGTGATACGGAAACTTTGAAACCCAGACGCTCGCATTCTCGTTCAAAAATCGTCTGGGTTTCTTAAAAACCGCGGAAGAGGTCCCTGTATTCCTCTTTTATTCCTATGGCCCGTTTTTTTTTTTTTGTGTCCTATTTCATCGCCATGGTTACCGTGAAGGCTCATTGGAGGACGACGGCCGTTGCTTCGGAAAGTGAAAACCTGCGATTTGTTTTTTTTTTTCTCTCGTCTTGGAGAGCAAATGTCGAAAGGCGACATTCAAGCAGCGCGCGAAGCATCGGGTACGTTCTTTTTCCTGGACGCCTCCGAGCCGAGACGCCGTCATCCAGAACTTTTGCAAAAAAAAACAAATTCATTTCCAGGTCTTTTGGTCCAAAGACCAAGAGATCCAACCCCTTCAAAAATCCCCAGTCGAACGAAGGGCTACCTCTAGAGACCTACAACCGTCCAGCCTCTCATTCACACGTCTGGGCGATTTAAGGTCTCCGATGTACCTCCTGCATGTGTTTGGACTTTATGAGGAACCCGGAGAACCCTGAGGAACCCCACGCAGACACGGGGAGAACATGGAGACCCCACACAGAAAGGGGAACCCAATCAGGGACCTTCTTGCTGTGAGGCGTTAGCGCTAACCGTTGCGCCGCCATGCTACATCGGTCCATTCCCGGTCTTTTCTCGACAACAACAATCGCCTTTCGGGCACCGAAACCAGATTTCAGCCTTAATTGAAACACTTCCTTCAAGTCTCCGTCTCGCTGCCGGCGTTGCCGCGACGACAGCGGTCCATCTTTTTTTGCGGAAAACAAATATCAGGCTGACACGTGGCGGCGGCGGCGGCGGCGGCGGCGGCGGGAGCTCGGAGACGGGAGGGTTCAGCTGCAGACTCGTAGGAACGGCAAACACTTAAGTCTGGGAAAGACGCCACTTTGACTTTCTTGTGTCTGGGCCAGAGTGTGACACACACACACACACACACACACACACACACACACAGAGAGTCTATGAGCTAGTGCAGTGGCTGGCCGCTTTTTATGTTGCCCTAATAATTAAACAAAATGGTGGGGTTGCCAAGGTTACAGGCGGCGGGGAGAGAAAACAGAGGGTAACAAGAAGAAAAAAAAAAGAAAGAGCCGGAGAGCGAAGAAGAGGAGGGACGGGGAGGGGAATCGAGGGCTTTTAAAAAAATTCCGAATTGACTCGGATTTACTCGGCTCCTCGGGGGCAGAGGGCCGCGAGGGAACGCAGGAGCGCTTGGACGCAAAAGAGGTATGCTTTGTTTCAATCTGTGTGTGTGTGTGTGTGTGTGTGTGTGTGGGGCGGTTCACGCGGCAAGTGGAATCCTTTATCTTTGGGGGGGCGGGGGGTCAAAAATCCGAACCACATGTTGGGATGATTTACGAGCCTGATTAATCTATATGACTGCGTTTAAAAAAAAAAATAATAATAATAATTGATGGCGCGAGTAGCGGCATGTTGTCCCCTTCCACCTTCACGATCCCAAAAACATGCAGTGGGTTCTCTGAAAAACCCCTGATGGCCCAGACAGTGTGAGAACAGGGCCGTTTCTAGCTAAATTTGGGGCCCGGGGCAAAATGCTGTTTTTTTGGGGGGGCCCAAATTTTGCAAAATTTCAATTGATTCCTATAGAACAGTGGTTCTTAACCTTGTCGGAGGTACTGAACCCCACCTGTTTTACATGCGCATTCACCGAACCCTTCTTTATTGGATGGAGGATCGGTTCGTCGATGGGTACAAAGAACAGGCGGAGTAGCCTTTTCATGGAATCTGGCTCCCTTCACCTTGAATTCAGCAAGCGCTATGTTCTTGTAGTTCCCGTTTCCACGCAGCTGAAGGAAGCCTTCCCTTAGTTTTGCCGGTGCCGGACTAGAATTGCTCATCTTGTCTTTGCAAATCATGCGGTTAGGACATCGATTCCAATCGCGTTCCGTCATACATGTGAATCCGTATTGTACGTGTTCTTCCGACCGCTTTCTTTTTTTGCCCGACATAATCAGTATGAAGGGATTAAAATATTAAGAAAGAAATCACATGACGTACCATCACGACAGTCACAAGTTACTACAACTGAGCGCGCCGAAATCCCTGCAGCACGGATATGCTAAGCTATGTAGCGTGATCACCTGCAGCCAGTGATGTCATCACCAATGTGTGTCTTGACCTCCGCCGAACCCCTGAGACTGACCCACCGAACCCCTGGGGTTCGATCGAACCCCAGGTTAAGAACCACTGCTATAGAATCAATGATGCAGTGACTGTTTATTTACGTGACAAAAATTCTAAATAAGCCACTAGGTGGCTCCAGAGCCTCAGGTTTACCCTGAAAGTTTGGCACAACACCTTCTGTTTGTAGACATACCGTAAAATCCCGACATATAAGCTACTACTTTTTTCACACGCTCTGAGAACTACAGCTTTTACAACGATGCGGCTAATGAATGGATTTTTATTGGGTAATCACAGTAGCTTCCTTCCGTCAACATCGTAACTGCGGACAAATGAAAGTGTTTCGGCGAAACCGTTAGCTTTTATGAGAATTTCCCCCTGTCATGAAAAAGACGCGCAGAAATACATTTGATGCGTCTTTCAAGTTGAAAGCGATCAAAGAAGGAAATAGAGCTGCTGAACTTACGTACCGGTAGTTTTTGTCATTAATCTACTTAAACATTTTCAAAAGAATCTTTTCTGCGTTGATATCTCATGTTTCAATGGATTTATTTATGCATAATTTGTTTTTTCTTTTAACCCTTGTGTTGTCTTTTGGGTCAAAAGTGACCCACTACCGTGTTTAACTGTAGAAAAAATACCTTAACCTATTGTTTTTCCAACTTGAAATTTTATGACTTTTCCTAAAGAGACCCCATAATTAGAAAAAGTGATACTTCTTTTTTGTTTTTGTTTCCATGTGGGCTGTACAAAGATTGTCTTATGGGTCATTTTTGTTAAGATCGGACGAGGGTTCAAAATGAGTAGGTGCGGCTTATATAAAGGTGCGCCTTATAATCCAGAATGTATGGAAATGGCCTTTCGGTCACGTTACCTGGCTGCGCTAGCCGAGCTAGCGCTCATTTATCCATTCGTTCATTATCTGAACCTGGAGGCCAGAGGCAGGGTTCACCCTGGATCGGTGGCAGGACCACATATGGCGACGTACAACCCTTCGCTTACTCACTCTTGAGTCATAAAGAGATATTTGGCATGGTGGCAAGTGGTAAGAAGGTCCCTGGTTCGAGTTTCCATGTTCTCCCCATGTCCGCGTAGGGTTCCTCAGGGTTCTCCGGGTTCCTCTCGCAGTCCAAACACAAACAGGAGGCTCAGTGGTGACCCTAAATTTGTTGTGTTTCTGTACATGACATGTATGTTTTTGGACCCCATATGTAGCCTATGATGGACTGATGTTACCAAGTGACGCCCAGGATTAGCTGCAACCCTGCCTTCAGGGTATAAGATAAGATAAGATAAGATAAGATAAGAACAACTTTATTAATCCCGAAGGAAATTGTTGCGCCAGAGTTACAGAAAATATAACGGTAATGAATAATAAAATAAAAAAAAGGCAGAATTGGAAATGAAAATAAACTATAAGGTGTCTCAGCGAAACTATAAAGTGTCTTAGTAACAAGTGAGGTAAGGAGTGCTTTATAGTATGATAAAAGGAAAAATTGTAGCGTAGCTGTTATGAAATGAAATATTGCACGGTTCTGAATATTGCACAGATGAATGAATGAATGTGGACGGATGAATGGATTGATGAATGAATGAAAGAGCAGATAAAGGGCAGCTCTTGTCGAACTCCGGCCAGAAATGGCTGCTGCTTCTCCCCAAAGCGGGAAAGAGCACCTGTTAGCGCTTTCGTCTTCGAGCGCCGGCCAATACGCCGCCGATTCGCCGCTCGCATTTTGAGCACAAACAGCCTAACAGCTGCTGCTTACCGGAATCAACGCCCACGGTCATTTTCTCTTCTTTTTTTTTTTTAACGTTTGCTTAACTATCCTGTATTAACCCTTGATACAAACAAGATATATACTGTATTTCTTTTTTTTTTTTCCTTTTGCTGTGTGGCTGAAGTGCTAATGTGTTGCAGATGCATGTTTAAGTTCGTCCTGCAGCGCTTATCTTGACGTGTTCTACCTCATTAAGAGGAAATCTGGAGTGGAACAAACCAAAAATTAAAATAATTTAAAAAATGATTTAAAAAAAAAGAGCAATTTTGCTTTTAACTTTATTCCAAAGTTTCCGGGCCATTTAAAATAAATGGTTCAACCTGCTAGCGTTACAGAGTCACAACTGCTCAGAGCTACACTTAGCTCAACTTAACAGATACTGTTTTATCTTGAAATCCCCTCTGTATCAGCCTCAGTGGACTCAGCTTAGCTTAGCTTAGCTTAGCTTAACTTATCTGAACATAACTTTGCAAGATATGGTGCAACAAAACTTGTTCAAACATATTTTTTTTACTTTGAAAATCCCTGACTTATCAGTGCAGATGCAGTCTCGGTGGAATTAGCTTAGCTTAGCTTAGCTTTACATATCTGAACATAACTTTGGAAGATGCGGTGCAACAAGACGTGTTTAATCACATTTTTATGTTGAAAATTCTGGCCTATTAAAGCAGATGCAGCATCAGTGAACTTAGCTTAGCTTGACTTAACTTATGTAAACATTACTTTGCGAGATGTGGTGCAAAAAAAATCCCGACTTATCATGCATGCAGGTGCTGCCTCATTGGACTTACCTTAGCTTCGCCTAGCTTAACTTAATTTATGTGAACATAACTTTGCAAGATATTTTGCAACAAAACGTGTTCATATTTTGGTGCAACAAAACGTGTTCAAACATATTTTTCCTTTGAAAATCCCGACTTATCAGTGCAGATGCAGCCTCAGTGGACTTAGCTTAGCCTAGCTTAACTTATCTGAACATAACTTTCCAAGATGTGGTGCAACACAAGTGTTCAAACATATTTTTTCTTTAGAAAATCCTGAGTTATCATGCATGCAGATGCAGCCTCAGTGGACTTAGCTTAGCTTAGCTTAGCTTAACTTAACTTATGTGAACTTAACTTTGCAAGATGTGGTGCAACAAGAGTTCAAATGCATTTTTTATTTTGAAAATTCCAATTTATCCATGCAGATGCAGCCTCAGTGGACTTAGCTTAGCTTAACTTAGCTTAACTTAACTTATCTGAAAATAGCTGTGCAAGATGTGGTGCAGCAAGTGCTCACACACATTTTTTATTTTGAAAATCCCTGACTTATCAGTGAAGATGCAGCCTCGGCGACTTAGCTTAGCCTAGCTTAACATATCTGAACATAACTTTGCAAGATGTGGTGCAACACAAGTGTTCAAACATATTTTTTATTCAGAAAATTCCGTTCTAATCATGCATGCAGATGCAGCCTCAGTGGACTTAGCTTAGCTTAGTTTAACTCAACTTATGTGAACATAACTTTGCAAGATATAGTGCAACAACAAGTGATCAAACACATTTTTAATTTTGAAAATCCCGATTTATCCATGCAGATGCAGCCTCAGTGGACTTAGCTTAGCTTAGCTTAGCTTATCTGAACATAACTTTGCAAGATGCGGTGCAACAACAAGTGTTCGAACACATTTTCTATTTTGAAAATCCTGACTCGTCAGTGTAGATGCAGCCTCAGTGTACTTAGCTTAGCTTAGACTTTTTTTGTTAGTTTGAAAATCCCGACTTATCCATGCAGATGCAGCCTCAGTGGACTTAGCTTAGCTTAGCTTAACTCAACTTATGTGAACATAACTTTGCAAGATGTGGTGCAACAAGTGTTCAAACACAATTTTTTATTTTGAAAATTCCGACTTATCCATGCAGATGCAGCCTCAGTGGACTTAGCTTAGCTTAGACTTTTTTGTTTTAATCTGAAAATCCCGACATATCAGCGCAGATGACGCCTCGGTGTCGAATCCTAGCGAACCCCCACCTCCGCGGGTCACCTTTGCACCTGAGCTTTGCGGATGTTGGGTTTAAACAGACGCAGGAGACACACTTTCCAACCTGCTCAACGTCACGACACTTCGACCAGAAGGTGGCGGCAGATAGTGGACGATTTAAGAAAAAAACTTTGAAAAAAAAACAGAGGCTCGTCCGGGAGGAAAAGGGGGAGGTCCGAGAGGGTGAGGGAATGGGAAAAGCGATGAGTAAGAGCGAGGTGAGAGGCGAAGAGGAAGATGACTCCTGCGTTACCGCCGGCAGATGCAGACGTCGCTGCTCCTCTCCGGAGCCGGAGATATGGCGGCGGCAGGATGCCACCTTAGCCGGCGCTGAGGGAGGGGGAGCCCAGTGAGTACCACGCTCCCGCTTCCTTCACACTTTCATCAATCTGACCTCGTGTTGTGATTACTGCCGGGGGTTTTCAGCTGGAATCTGTTGAGGAGAAGGAAAAAAAAAAAAAAAAAAAGGGGTCGGGGGCTAAAGTGGAAATGTGTGTGTGTGTGTGTGTGTGTGTTTGCACGTGCATGATTGCTCAATAGCATTCAGGGTGGCAGGCATCAGTTTTCCCCGAAGCTCCATGGAGATCGGTGTTCTGTGGAGGCGGGGCTGCGACGTCACTACTATTTTTTAAAAAGCAGGAATAAACTAGTAATAAACACGTTTTTTTTTTTTGTTTGTTTGTTTGTTTTGCATGACGGTATTCATTTATTCATTTGTTAATTCTGTTTACCCTGCAACCGGCGGGGGGAGGGGGCTGGGATTAGGCGAGAGGCGGGGTTCGATCACATGGAGACGCACAACATTCACCCTCTCATTCACATGTTAATAGAGACACGCAACCATTCACTCTCTCATTCACGTGTCATATAGGGACATGTATCCATTCACCCTCTCATTCACGTATCATAGAGACATGCAACTATTCATCCTCTCATTCACATGTTAATAGAGGCATGCAACTATTCACCCTCTCATTCACGTGTCAAATAGAGACATACATCTATTCACGCTTTCATTCATTTGTTATTTAAACACATGCAACTATTCACCCTCTCATTCACGTGTCATATAGGGATATGTAACCGTTCACCCTCTCAATCATGTGTTATATCGAGACATGCAACCATTCATCCTCTCATTCACGTGTCAAATCGGGACATGCAACCATTCACTCTCTCATTCACATGTTAATGGAGACATGCAACTATTCACCCTCTCATTCACGTGTTAATAGAGACATGCAACTATTCACCCTCTCATTCACGTGTCATATAGGGACATGCAACCATTCATCCTCTCATTCACGTGTCAAATCGGGACATGCAACCGTTCACTCTCTCATTCACATGTTAATGGAGACATGCAACTATTCACCCTCTCATTCACATGTTAATAGAGACATGCAACTATTCACCCTCTCATTCACGTGTCAAATAGAGACATACAACTATTCACCCTCTCATTCATTTATTATTTAAACACATGCAACTATTCACCCTAACATTCACGTGTTAATAGAGACACGCAACCATTCACCCTCTCATTCACGTGTCATATTGGTGACTGTTTGGTTGAGTGATCACTTCTGACTCCCAACTACTGGTACTTCGGATCTTCTGTAACTGAATTGCACTTTTCGGGTGTCGCTTTGGATAAAAGCGTCTGCAAAATGACTGGAATGTCATGTAATGTAATGTAATATAGAGACATGCAACCGTTCACCCTCCGATTAACATGCAGCCATTCACTCTGTCATTCACGTGTCATATTTGACATATAACACAGATTATTCTCGCCTGTGTGACGTTTCAAGCAAATATGGAGCATATTTTATGTGGATTTTTTCCAAATTCAACTAAGTCTATTTTTTTTTTTGATCCAGCACCCATCCAGCGGATGTTCTTGTGCAGTTCTTTTCAAATATCAAGACATATGAATATTCATCCTCTCATTTATGCGTTATATTGAGATATGCGACCATTCACTTGTCATTCACGCGTCATATACTGACAAGCAAAATTCAGATTCTCATTCACGCGTGATATATATGCATTTGCTATTTATTTTTGTCACTCTATTTATATTTTTGTTTAGTTCTAGTTGTGTATTTTTCACCCTCTGTTCCTTGATATTGTCCTTTGTCATCTCTGATCTTGTTGTTGTCTGCTGTCTATTTATCTGCTTTCTGTTTATTCGTGGATTTTTTTATTTTTCATTTTTTGTCTTTCTATCTCCTGTCTTCTGCCTTTCTATTTATATTTATATTTATGTTCATATTTATTTCCTTTTTTTGTCTTGCTGTCTCCTATCTTCTGACTTTCTATTCATATTTATATTTATATTCATATTTATTTCCTTTTTTGTCTTGCTATATCCTGTCTTCTGCTTTCTGTTTCCATTTATATTCATATTTATATTCATATTTATTTCCTTTTGTTGTCTTTCTATTTCCTGCCTTCTGACTTTCTATTTATATTTATATTTATATTTATATTTATATTTATTTCCTTTTTTCACTATCTCCTGTCTTCTGCCTTTCTATTTCTATCTATATTCATATTTGTATTTATTTTCATATTTATTTCCTTTTTTTTCTTTTTATGTCCGTCTTCTGATTTATTTTCATATTTATATTTATGTTCATATTTATTTCCTTTTTTTGTCTTTCTATCTCCCGTCTTCTGCTTTATATTTATATTCATATTTATTTCCTTTTTTTGTCTTGCTATCTCCCGTCTTCTGCTTTTTATTTATATTTATATTTATATTTATATCTATTTTCATATTTATTTCCTTTTTTGTCTTGCTGCCTCCTGTCTTCTGACTTTCTATTTATATTTATATTTCTATTCATATTTATTTCCTTTTTTGTCTTTCTATCTCCTGTCTTTTGCTTCCTGTTTATATTTATATTCATATTTATATTTATGTTCATATTTATTTCCTTTTTTTGTCTTGCTATCTCCCGTCTTCTGCTTCTTATTTATATTTATATTCATATTTACATCTATTTTCACATTTATTTCCTTTTTTCGTCTTGTCTCCTGTCTTCTGACTTTCCATTTATATTTATGTTTATATTTATTTCCTTTTTTTTGCCTTGCTATCCCCCGTCTTTTGCTTTTTATTTATATTCATATTTATATCTATTTTCATGTTTATTTCCTTTTTTCGTCTTGTCTCCTGTCTTCTGACTTTCTATTTATATTTATATTTATATTTATTTCCTTTTTTTGCCTCGCTATCTCCTGTTGTCTGTTTTCCTATTTCTATTTCTATTCATATTTATTTCCTTTTTTTGTCTTTCTATCTCCTGTCTTTTCCTTTCTATTTCTATTTCTATTTCTATTTCTATTTCTATTTCTAATTATATTCATATTCATATTCATATTTATTTCCTTTTTTGTCTTTCTATCTCCTGTCTTTTCCTTTATATTTATATTTATATTTATATTTATATTTATTTCCTTTTTTTCGCCTTGCTATCTCCTGTCTTTTCCTTTCTATTTATATTTATATTTATATTTATATTTATATTTATATTTATATTTATATTTATATTTATATTTATATTTATTTCCTTTTTTGTCTTTCTATCTCCTGTCTTTTCCTTTCTATTTCTATTTCTATTTCTATTTATATTTATATTTATTTCCTTTTTTTCGCCTTGCTATCTCCCGTCTTCTACCTTTCTATTTGCAAGCGATAAATTAGCTATAAATCTCACCCGAGGTCTGTTGAGAACCAGAGAAGGTGATGATCCACCTTCAGAAGAAGAAGTAGAAGAAGATCTGAGAAGAAGAACCGTTACAGTTTATCGACCGATTCGGATCATAAACGCTTTCACATCCCAGCTGAACCTCGGCGGTGAAGCTCTCGTCTCCGTTTTCGGTTCCAGGCGGACCTTCTCGCTTCAGTCGCTGTGGTTTCGGCAGCAGCTCAGACCTTCTGAGAAGGTCTTCGCGTCGAGGAAACGTCGAAACGCGTGGCTTTTCCTCGGTGCTCCCCATGTTCTCCTAACTTGGTTCTCTTCAGGTTCTTCTGCTCGGGTTCTCTTGATGTTCTACCACTTTGGCTTCTCTGCAGGTTCTCCCCATGTTCTCCTAACTTGGTTCCATCCATGTTCTCCATCTTCCTCCCAAAAATGATCCCCGGTCCTGGCGAAGTCTCCAAAGGTGCGTGTTGAGCCGCATTTTGTAATAAACGTCCAAAATGTAATAACTTTTTTCATTTCATTTTGTAATAAAGCCGCATTTTTTAATAAATTTTGCCGCATTATGTAATCAGTTATTACATATTGAGAAGATTATTACAAAATGCACTTGCAACTTTTTTCGTTGCTTTTTAAGTCTTCTGCTTTTTATTTATATTTATATTCATATTTATATTTTATTTTCATATTCATTTCCTTTTTTTGTTTTTTCTATGTCCCATCTTCTGCCTTTCTATTTCTATTTATATTAATGCTCATATTTCTTTCCTTTTTTTTGTCGCGCAATCTCCTGTTGTCTGTTTTTCTATTTCTATTTATATTAACATTTATTTCCTATTTTTGTCTTTCTATGTCCGTCTTCTGATTTATTTTTATATTTATATTTATATTTATGTTCATATTTATTTCCTTTTTTTGTCTTTCTATCTCCTGTCTTCTGCTTTATATTTACATTTATATCTATTTTCATATTTATTTCCTTTTTTGTCTTTTGTATTCTCTAGGAAATGTAATAACATGGTGCATTATGTAATAACAATTCTAAAGCATAAGTTTGTTAATTGTATTTTATTTTACTTCAAAGTATTTGTAAAAGCTAGGCCTATTATTAGTATCACTGTATTAGCCTAGTAGCAGTACTTAGCACTTATTAGCTACTATTAGCCTAGTAGCAGTACTGAGCACTTATTAGCTACTATTAGCCTAGTAGCAGTACTGAGCACTTATTAGCTACTATTAGCCTAGTAGCAGTACTGAGCACTTATTAGCTACTATTAGCCTAGTAGCAGTACTGAGCACTTATTAGCTACTATTAGCCTAGTAGCAGTACTGAGCAATTACTACCAGTACACTATTCAAAGGTTGCATTAACAGAGAATATTTTATAAATTGCATGTTATTACATTTCCTAGAGAATAAAAAAGTTGCAAGTGCATTTTGTAATAATCTTCTCAAAATGTAATAACTGATTACATAATGCGGCAAAATTTATTACAAAATGCGGCTTTATTACAAAATGAAATGAAAAAGTTATTACGTTTTGGACGTTTATTACAAAATGCACCGTTATTACAAAATGCGGCTCAACAGTGCGTTATCTGAAAGGTTGGAAGCCTCCACTATGTAGCCTTGTGATTGACAGGTTAAGCCCCGCCTCTCGCCCCTGAAGTCACCCGTGATTGGTCGCTCCCGCCCTGTCACGCCTCAAATCGGCGGATCATCAAACCGTTCATTTCGTCCGAAGCCGACGCTCTTTTTAGTTATTCGTAAATAACATATAAATATAGTTTCAGCTTTGGTCATGTAACCTTAGCCTTTCTGGACACTCACCTCCTTGTTGGCTCTTTTGGGAATTAGAACCCTTAATTTGTGCTTTTGCAGTGTGTGTGTGTGTGTGTGTGTGTGTGTGTGTGTGTGTGTGTGTGTCAGGCTACAGCTGCTGAGACTTTGAAAAAGAGGAAGGAGGCGAGATGGAGAGAGGAAGGGAGGATTAGGCTGCGGCAGAGCATGATGTCAGAGGAATGCCTTGAGCCTCTCCTTTAACAAGCCCGAGTCGCCACCTCACACACACACACACACACACACACACACACCAACATCCGTCACTTTTTCCCCCCAAAAAACGTTGCCACGCTGGATCCTCTCATCCCCACACACACCCGGTTCAATCACCCGTACCTCGCCAGAGAAGCATCCAGGCCACACTCGGAAAGGGCGATCGGTGCTCTAGGCTACCATGGAGGGCAACATGCGTCACAGTCCTTCAGAAGGAGTTTGCAGATGAAGGTGAAGGGATGTGGAGTGCAGGCACAAGAACATCAGCAGAGGGGTAAGGTAGTTAGGGATGGAGATGGCGGTGCAACTGCTATGGTATGCCCGCCGCACTGAGGTACATGTATGGGGTATGGCTCGGAGTTCAGCTTCAATGAAGCTGAGCTTCTGCTCTTCATCTTTTTCGTCACACTTGTTTGGATGGATTCACGGCTGGATATATCGGTTCCTTTTTCTTTAGGACCTGGATGTAGGTATATTTGATGTCCATGTTTGGTCCACCAGAGCAAGAAGAGGCGTCACCCTGCTTGCATCCGGTTTGATTTACAAATACGGATTAGGGACGTCCTCCAAGTGAGTCTACAGGACAACGTTTTCAAGTGAAAGTGCAAAATTACAGTTGCCTTCCAGCCAGTCGTCGACACTGGAGCGATATTTTCTGCTCCTAAAAGCGCAACTCTTTGAAAACGGGCATGCGCGAGCAGGTCGAGGCCAAGCACCATTCACGAGGAGGTCAACCACAACAACAATGACCAATTCCAGAGTACTCTAGAGTACCCCAGAGTAGTCTAGAGTACCCCAGAGTAGTCCGGAGTACCCCAGAGTACCCAAGAGTAGTCTAGAGTACTCCAGAGTACTTTCACTGGCATGACTCCCAGTCTGCCTTCTCTTGGAATTTACCCATCTTGTAGTTCCAGGTGACCCCAAGCAGTAACTCCACCTCGTTGTCGCTCTGCACAAATACTCGTTGTAGTACCCACGTCTGTCATCGCTGATACTCTTCCTGTCTCTGCGCATATTGTTCCGGAAAATGGAGCAATATGGCACTTGCCTCCTGAGTTGTATGCTCACGAAGGGCGCAGTGGGTCGCCATGCCACACTCTGCTGGGTGGACCAGCACAACAATAGCCGACTCCAGAGTACTTCCACTGCTATGACCTTCTCTTGGCAATCGCCCGCCTTCTAGTTTAGGCTCAGAATACGGAGTATAAATATTCGCTGTACTACCCACGTTTGTTATTACGCCGAGACAGTATCTCTGCGCATGCTGGTGCTATAGCTCATCACAAAATCATTGGTCTGGCATGTGTGCTGAAGCGTTTCCGGTGTTTCCTATGGTCTGATGGACACAGACGGAGATGTTTTTAAGGCCATGGAACAGTTTTAAAGATGGCAACCAAGAATGTTGCGCGACATTGTCATGGAAACGGGGCCTAAATATTGAAAAGGGGTTACTTTCTTTTTTTGTCCGTTGCCAACTGAGCGATTGTAGCTCAGTTGGTAGACGAGGCGTCCCTTACAAACGGGGGTCCCTTGGATCCCTCTTTATGCCCTTGGGCAAGACACCTAACCCCGAGTTGCTCCCGGTGGGTTGGTTCTGCCGCCATCGGCGCTTGAACGGGTGAATACAATCCGAAGTCAAGGTGCCGAGACCATTTTTGCAATTCCGAATCCGTCCTCTAGGAAGATGTGCGTCAGGGAAGCTGTAACCAGGTAGCGCAGCATGACAGCAGCTGTGCAAGGGTTCGGCAGATCAGCCGAACCCATTGAGTACGTTGTCGTAGCGAGACAAAAAAAATAAAAATAATCACGACTTCTTTTTCAAATGAACAATGACAGGCTTCGATGAGTCCAAAGACGATACACTTCACCTCATTTGTCTCATTCAGATAAATCAAATACGCCCCCGAAAAACAGCGCGGGGCCCCCAAGCGCTCATGTTCTTTTTCCACTTTCCGAGAAACGACGGCCCGCTCCGACCTGGAGCGAAGTCAGGGAACATTTCTATAAATAATGTCCCACATGAGCCGTAAAACGGGCTGCGGGAAAGAGGAAGCGTCCGAGCAGGAAAACCGAGTGCAGGGGCGCGTCGAAACTAAACAATTTGTACAAATCCATCTGCCGCCCCGCCCCCCTGAAGATTCCACCCGGGACAAATCCAAACTCTCCGGTCCAGGTTTCAAGTGATTCAGGAAAAGATAGACCAGGACTGCTGAGCCAGACAGCACGGCAAAATTTCATGACAGCAAAGCAAGACTGATCTAACGTCAGAGGAAGCACAAGCAGAGTAAACATAGAGTATAAATATATACATATATATCAATTTTGACAGCAACACACTGCATGAGCATACAAGTCTGCAGAAAGCACCCTTGCAAGGGCCCATAGTTCGCACATGTTCCTTTTCAAACTTGCACTCTGTCCAACCCGTATCCTCCTGTTGTTTGCAGCCAGTTGTTCGAACTGCAGCCTCACAGATGTTTATTCTTCCCTTTTTTTAATTTTTTTTATCCAATTCGACCGGAAGGGTTGGCGGTTTGACCCCAGGGCGCACATAATCACCGGAGGACGCGCTTAGCGCTTGCAAAGTTAGCTTACCGCTTCAGGTGGAAATGGGCCCTCCTCCGGTCGCTGCTAGCGGTCCGGTTAGCACGGTAGCCCTGCCGCTATCGTGGCTATCTCGCGCAAAGCCTGTTTTTTTTTCCTTTTTCGATGACATTCCAGCTAAGCTCTGCGATGCATACTTCCCAAGAAGCTAACTTGATCCACTGTCACTTCTCGCCAGGTGTCCACCTTTGGTATTACTTTTACAAATGCTAACGCTATCCATCTGTTGTTTCAGCTATTAGCCTGTAACTGTTAGCGCAACTGGTATCAGTACTTTCTACCCCAGTCGGTGGAGGCAGAAGGTCGCGCACATTGGTGCACGCCATTGGTGTACGTGCCCGGTGCTTGCGGTGGTCCAGATCCGCCCTGCATGGAAAGTGTCATCAGAGAACTGGGTTGTGATTTGGTGTCGTCTAAATAAAATCAACACTTTTGAGGTTCTGTAAGGCTAAAAGTGGCAGATACACAAAATCAATACTTCATTCTTCCGTCCCGGTGTGATCGTGAACCTCCAGGACCTTCGCACCCCGACGCCGAAGCTGCTTTTCGTCCTGTTTTCACTGCCGGCTGGTGACATTTAAAAAACAAACCGTGAAGGGAAAAGAGCCAAAATGCTCCTAATGACAAATGGCTTCATTTTGCACTGGAAGTCAAGAGTGCTCGCTCAGTCCATTTTTCCAACGCTCCCTAAAAGAGGGGGAATAAAGAGTCCAGTGTTTCTTCTCCGCCAAAGATTTCCTGCATCTGGCCGCTGCCTATTTCACCGCGGCGGCGCACGTTGCAGACACTTTTTTAAGGGTTCGCCGTTGACGTCCACAGTAGCCCGAGGCCTGGAAGGACCTCCTTCCAGTAAAGCTGTGGAGCAAGAAATAAGTAGCTCACTTGTATGTGTGTGTGTGTGTGTGTGTGTGAAGGAGTGAGCCAGGGTAGACTGGAACTCAAGAGCCATATTTAGTTGGCTTGGTCTGAAGCTGGCATCCACATGTTGTTAAGAAAAGAAAAAAAAAAAAGAAATACAGTCGCTAAGTAGAAACAGGTTACACCAGGGCGCAGAAGGAGTGCCTTTGTCTGTCCGTCCAGTCTGGAAAAGCGACTCCGGACTCAAAGTGAGCGCTTTAATTCGTCGGCTTTTCACGTCAAGACGTTTGTCCACCGGTTTTATAGCCCCGTGCGGAGAACTTGTAAGCTAACGTCACGAGCGGGCGTAGCCACGTGCTGCAACCAGAAGCTCAAAGTACGGGTACTGGAATAAAGACCCGACGCGCGACGGCACACGCCTCGTGGCACGTCTTCCTGCTCTATAATTTCCAAACAAGCCCTCCCGGAGTCGGAGCTGAAAGCCGGCTAGCGCTCGCGTGTCGACGGTACCTTTTCACGCCGGACACAAAACCCAGATGTTAGGGATAAAAGAGGGTGAGTGACTTACGCTGTTGTGTCCAGGCACCGTTAGCATCGCTTGCGCACGCTAACTTCTCGCTTCCTTTGTCCGCAGCTTCACCTCTTTCTCCGTGACCACGTATCTCCACTTGGTGAAGATGTAGTCTTTTTAACCACCAACGGAGATGTCTCAACACAACGACTCCTCTGCCCCGTTGCCGCTCTCGCTGTGGTTGCTGCTCCTCCTGACCCCCATCACCCAAACGACGAGCTCCGCCCCCCTGGACGAGACGGGGTTGCGCCCGACGGACGCCGCGCTGCTGATCGACGGCGGCGCCTCCGGCCTTCGGAACTGCAGCTGCCCCGCGCCGGTCCGGGACTGCGACGAGGCGCAGGCTAACTCGCTGTGCCGATGCCATGATGTTTTGCGCTCGGATCTGCCCCTCGCTGGACTCCGAGAGCCCGGACAAGTCACGGTCTGGGTAAGGGACGTCTGGGTCCTCGAGGAGTTTTTGAACAAGAGCACAATTGGCCATCTGAGTTTGTCCTTCTGCGGGATAAAACCGATGGAGAGCCGGTACCTCGCTCTGCTCGGGTTGCGGACCCTGAGGATCCGCAACGACGCTCCGGAGGCACCCTACCCCAACCAGGAAATTACAATCGCCCCAGAAGCAGGGCTAGCAGCAGAGCTGAAGTCCCTCCCCTTTGACTCCTCCGTCCACGTGACCTTTCTGGATGTAGCAGTGATGAACGGGCTTTCTTCCCTGAAGGCATACAGCGTTGTGGGTCCAACTGCCCCCACCTTCTCCCAGCACTTCAGCCACCTGGCCTGGCTGTACGATCAGGACACCTCCCGGGGTACGACCGAGAATCCCGAAGAACCCGAGCAGAACCTGCTCATCACGTTTGTCTACTGAGGAGATCGCATTCAAAGGGACGTGGACTGACGGGCGCGACGTTAACTCGGGACAGTTGATATATCCCTTTCCGGTACGACGGCACTTTTTATGTTCTTGTCTCCGCGAGTCAGTTTTCAACCCGCCACGAAACCGTCGTGGGTCGGAATCGGTGAAGTTTGTATGTCGACACAAAGCACACCTGTCCGGTGCAAGTGATTATTTGGTGGTGTTGTTCTTTTTTCTTTTCACCTAAATCAGGAAAACAAACGAGTGTCCTCAATGTACGTGGAAGAGGGACTCCGAACGTGAGGCTGGACTCAGCGGCTAGCTAGTGTCTGTGAGAACTAAACGGTACCAGACCCAAGTGAGGATGACATGCTAACCTGTTTCTGTGCTGCTAGGTCTTCCATCCGCTAGCTACGACCCGGAGGTGCGACATCAGCTCCTTAGACAGTGCTTTTTCAAATAAAGTAATATTTCCGCGGGCGGAAAATCCACTGAAATCGCAGAATCGGGAAGCTTTCGTAAAGTCCCAAATCAAAAGCTTTTGCTCTTCTGTGATTTTCAGATTAAGATTTGTACATCAAAAATGAAACCCAATATATCCCCAAAAAGTCTGTTGAACCTGCCCGCTAGGCGCTAAAGTTACGATCCAGGATATTTAAATTTTATAGAGGATGCGTTAGCTGGTTACAAAGCCGTTGCTAGATGTAAACATTCGCTAATGCACGCTCAAGGAAAGTACCGTAATTTACAGACTATTTAGCGCACCTCAATATTAGCCGCACCGGCTAGCCGATCGCTATCTCGGGCTTCCTCCTGCGCGCTAAAACCGTCAAAGTCATCTTTGAATTTCCCGCTCATTTCATCGGTCCGACGTGACGAGAATAAATGTTTTAGCGGCGTGAAGCTCGTTAGCGTCCCCCCCCCCAAAAAAAGTCCATATATTAGCCGCATCGTCTCCTCATCGTCCGGAAATTACGGTATCTCTTTGCACCGGGACTGGCGGTTGCTGACGGCAGCGCTGATCACGGGCATCAATTAGCATCGAGGTGCTCGATCGTCACTAGTCTACCGAGGTCCCAATTTGTTTGCACAAGGGCAACTCGGACGATAGGCACTCATTTAGGACATGGAGGGGAGGCAGAAGGGAGTGGGGCCATGGAAATCAGTTAAAAATAGATCTTTGACTTTAGAAGTGCTCAGCTCGGCCTCAGATCTTCTGGGATTGTGATACCAAATTTGGGTAGAGTTGTGGCCAAACGGGAGCTTTGCCATATTTAGCCCTAGAAATTCAGGGAGCCACTAGTGATCCTGGTGGATCGGGAGATCTCACGAGTATTTTTGAACTTCTGCTATTTGTGAATTGGGGGGCGTTCGCCCAGAAGGCTCTCTGCCAACAACGGGCTCCCAGCAGAAAGGCTGGCGAGTTACCAAACCACGAGATGACGTACGACTCGAGACAAACCCAGCAGCTCTAAACTTGTGGATTCTGGGATTTTTGTCCTGTTTCGATGAGTAGCCTAAATACTCGGCTGGATTCAGGCAACAGAAGCACTTGCTCAGATTTGACAATTCATCGTGGTTTGGGTTCAAAACCAAACTAACCACCGCTAGGGACTTCTAGGGAACCACCACGGTTCTGTTCCAGCCTCCAGTCGCTTCTAGTCCGCGAAGAAGGACAACAAAGATCCAAGAGTTAAACCTCATGTGCGCTTCTTTCGGTTTTAAATGTAAACGCTCAGATAAAAAGCTCCAGATTCCTCGCCAGTGTCCGGTATCTTATTTTGAACAACCAGATGCTACTTTTGCGCTTGACTTCCCGCCCGACTTCAAAATGTACCCTTTCGCAAGGGGTCCGGACTTGTACCTCCAGGCCTGCGTGAGGTGTCTTATTTTGAAAACCGTGACCCGATGCTACTTTTGCGTTCGACTTCCTGCCCGTCTTTTGACTCGCCTGCAAAACATTCCCATTCCCCGATAGCGTCGGTTACCTCCAGGCCAGTGTCTTATTTTGCAAAAACCGGACCCGACGCTTCTTTTGCGTTCCGCTTCCTGCCGAGACGGAAACCGCAGGCTGCCGAAGGACAACGTTTTCTTTCCGTAAAACAAAGAAGGATTAAAAAAAAACAAGATGTACTGCGGCAGCTGACTGCGGTTGAACTCTGGGAACAAACCCAGAGAATCTAGATGGAGTCAGAGCTGGAACCTACTACCGCGTCCCCGAGGGGAGCTCAGTATCCCATGCTGCTTTGTCGAGGATATTTAAGAAACTAAATTATGATCCGGGGGGGGGGAGGAAGACAGAAAAGGCAGTACTCGGGCGACGTATCAGGACGCCGTTAGATGAAGAAGCGCCGAAGGGAAACAAGACAAGGGCCGCGTCGGTCCGCTGTGGTATGTGCCGACGGAGCGGCGCAGTGGGCTGCGAGCGCCGTTTTTCCAGCTGGTCTCATTGAGCCCAGATGGCCTCATAAAGAGGGGGTTGTTTTGAAACAGGTTTAAAAATGGACGGCCTCGTCGGACCCAGCCGGTTGATTTTTCTTTCCCTTTTTTTTTTTTTTTTTTTTTTGTAGCTTTTAAAGCCGGGCGAATGGAGCCCCGAGTCGCCTTTTTTTTGGGGTCGCGGTTCGGTTCAAATGTTTGTCACCCTGAATTGTTTTTACCAGAGTCGAGATGTAAAGAGCAATCAGAGGGGCTTTTTAATAAAATAAAATAAAAAAATGTATTTAAATGATGGGCTTCCGATGTTCCTGCCTGGTTTGATGGTTCCTTTCACTTTTTTTTTTTTTTTTTTTTTTTTTGAGAATCACGACTCATCACGAATCCTCGTTGTCTTCGTACGACGAGTAAAAATATTTGAGGGCACCTTTTTAAAAAATGTAAAGGATTGATAGCAGTTGGTTTAAGGTAGTGCCACAGTTGAAGAGCCTCAGGGAGTGAAAGGTCTGATCGGTATCCTGGATTCTATGGACAACCAGCGATGCTGTTGGAGGACTGGGGTCAAGGGGGGGTTTGGAAGGGGGTCCAAGTTTTTATCCCAAAATTCTGGAGGAGCAGGAGTTGGATATCGAACTCGGGATAACGGACGACACAGGCAGAATCAGGAAAAACTTTATTTGTCCCAGAGGGCCGCATTTGGTAGCGCCATCAAATTGTAAACATCAAAGAATACAATGAAAAAATTAAAAAATGTGCAAATTGTAAGTAAGCTCGCTCTGCTTACTGGTGCGGCGATGCCGGGTTTGCAGGGTTGCTTGGAAGTGAGGAGTTGGACGGCTCTGGGGTCAAAAGTTGACCTTCTAGCAGAGTCTGGAACCTGAGGGGAGACACTCGAAGGCCGGGTGTCAGATGTGGAACTGGTCTGCAAGGATCTTTTTGGCTGTTTTTAATGTTTGAGTGTTATGGAAGCGGGAGGGAGGTCCAAGGGGTTGGCAATTATTTCCGAGCAGACCAACGTGGTGCGCTTGGGTGATGGAACGGAACCAGCAGGTGAAGGAGAAGGCCATTATGTAATAGAGCATTACTATTTAGATAGATAGGTACCTAGATAGGTACAGTTGTACCTAGATAGGTACCAAGATAGGTACAGTTGTACCTACATAGGTACCAAGATAGGTACAGTTGTACCTACATAGGTACCAAGATAGGTACAGTTGTACCTAGATAGGTACCAAGATAGGTACAGTTGTACCTAGATAGGTACCAAGATAGGTACAACAAGGCATTGACAATGGCAGCATGGTGAAAGTCAGGGATCAGCGGTGATACACCCGGCCTTCTTCTGGACCTGGTCAGCACAATTATTCAATTATTCAATTACAATTATTTCCGAGCAGACCAACGTGGTGCGCTTGGGTGATGGAACGGAACCAGCAGGTGAAGGAGAAGGCCATTATGTAATAGAGCACTACTATTTAGATAGATAGGTACCTAGATAGGTACAGTTGTACCTAGATAGGTACCAAGATAGGTATAGTTGTACCTAGATAGGTACCAAGATAGGTACAGTTGTACCTAGATAGGTACCAAGATAGGTACAGTTGTACCTAGATAGGTACCAAGATAGGTACAGTTGTACCTAGATAGGTACCAAGATAGGTACAACAAGGCATTGACAATGGCAGCATGGTGAAAGTCAGGGATCAGCGGTGATACACCCGGCCTTCTTCTGGACCTGGTCAGCACGTAGTCAATCTAGATCTGTGAGGACTTCCTACAAGCCTCTGAGATGTCCTCACAACCTGGGCCAAGTTGCCATGTAGCTCCACAGTGCTGCACCAAGGCAGAGGAGAAGTTCACGAGTTCTTCTCTCTGAAGAAGAGACCTGTCGTCGGGCCCTTCTTCACCACGTTGGATGTGTTCAGAGATCTCAGATGTGATGTGGATGAGTTTTATGTCATCTCCCTGCTCCCCATGGCCGAAGGGAAGAGCATACTCCATCTTCCTGGATCTACAGTTATGAACGACCCTTTTGTTCTTGCTAGTGTTCAGGACAAGGACGTCCTCCGAATGCCTTCCTCGTGGTCATCCTTGACGAGACCCACCGCCATGGTGTCGGGCGCTGCGGCGAGCATACAACTCTTTGGCACAGAGTTGTATGCTTGTATGCTTGCCAGGACACTATCATCCTAGAACCCTTCAATCGGGTTTTCCCTGCGCACATGTGCATGCACTTTATATCCCACTCGTCTTACCGAATGCATCCCGCAGTCATCGAGGGATCCACCGCAAATGCGCCGTAGCAGACACAACACAAACGCAACCCCCGCCCGTCGGTTTCCCCGACGAGTTGTGGTAGTAAACAAGGAGGCGCTGCGGTGAAAACATGTCTACTCATCCCTCCCTTCTTTTCCCCGTCCCTCTGGTTTTCATTTATTATATAAGAAAAAAAGGAAAAAAAGAAAGATGTTGATCACAGCGCCGGTATTTACATATTGACAGGCTAGCTGATCTCTCAGCGCAATAATCGCATCAAAGAAATATGAGGATGGACTACATCAGAATGAAAAGCAGATGTTGTGAGAGAGAGCGAGAGAGAGAATTCCATTACTGTCAACAACAGCAGGGTGTACTCTTGACAACCTGTTTTTATTATAATTGGGAACAAGTACCTCTGATTTTGGCCAAACCCCACCCGCCCCCTACCTCCAGCCCTTGTCAGAAGGAGGAGCTGTCACTCTTCACCTCTGTTTTGATGGAATTTCACTTTCGTGACGTCTGCAATCCATCCATCTAGCTTATCCGTGGTAAGTGAGTACCAGTCTTGCCCCTCCACAGCCACTTCCTCCAGGTCTTTCAGGGGGGGAATCCTGAGGTGTTACCAGGTGTTCCAAGTTCCTCCGGCGTGTCCTGGGTGTCCCCTGGTGGGAACATCTCAACAAGGAGGTGTCCAGGAGGGTTCCCAAGCAGATCTCATCTGGCTCCTCTACTCCAAGCTCATCACATCTCATCTCTTAGGGACACTCCGGAGGAAATAGAGTCTGACCGCTTGTCACCGTGACAAGATCTGTGAGACCTTAAAACCCTCTTCACTATGACAGTCCGGGTCTTGTCCCTGCTGACACTGCTCCCCTCTCCCACGTATGTTAACAAGACCCCAAGATACTTCAACTCCTCCACTTGCAGCAGCATCTCATTCCTGATGAAGCTGACAGGAGCGCATCATCTGCCCAAAAGGAGAGACCCGATTTTGTGAATGCCGGTGTGTTGGAGGTCAGAGATCCAGGAAGAGGGGTATGCTCTGCAAGGGGGTGCCTGTCACAGCCCAGGTTCCTGTATTCCTTGCCTTGTTCTCCTCTTACTTGTTTTCTCCTCTTGCTGGTCTGATAGTTGTCACAGGTGCACTGCTGCACACCTGTTCCCCATCTCTTGTCAACTGTCCCGTTGTGTTTAACCTCCCTGCTTCCAAGTGCTCAGAGCCAGATTGTGGTCAGCACATACCCTGTGTTTGTCTCCCTTGTTCCTTAACAGGATCCTGACTGCCTCCACACATCACCTACCTGACTACCATGACCAGTTTATGCGAGAAGATCCTGACTATCTTCAAGTCCATGACCCTCTACAATGCGTTCATCTTACACAGGACGGTCCTGGAGGAACCCAGAAGATCCTGGATGATCCTGAATGCCCTCCCCGATCTCTTGCCTGACCTCCCTGCACTACGTTGCCACAGTCCTTCCAGTCCCTGACCCCCCTGAACTGTGATGACGGCATCTTTCTTGCCCCTGCCCCCCCAAGTGCTGTGTTGTCAACGTTCTCCCAGTCCTCAACTCCTTGTGCCACGTTGCCGACGTTTCTCCAGTTCCTGACCACCCTGTGTGCTAAGTTGCCTTAGTCTTTCAAGTCCTCGACCCCCTCCCCTACACTGTCACAGTCTCTCCAGTCCCTGACTCCATCTGGGGTACATTGCCAATCTCCTCCCAGTCCCTGACCCCCTGGACTACATGCCCCCCCTACATGCTATGTCAGAAAACACCCTTCCAGTTCCTGAACCCAAGTGATGCGTTGTCAATGTTCTCCCAGTCTCTGTATCCCCCTGCACTACCTTGTAGGTGTCTCTCCAGTCCTTGACCCCCCCTGTGCTACATTGTCGATATCTCTTCAGTCCCAAACCTCATACGCTACATTGCCAATATCCCGCCAGTCTCTGACCCCCCTTTGCTACATTTCCAAGATCTCTCCAGTCCCCTGATGTTACCCCTGGTGCTACAGTGCCATCATCCTTCTAGTCCCCCATCCCTTGTGTGCTATGTCACCACCATCTTTCCTGTCCCTGCCCCCCCCATGCTAGGTTACAAACCTCCTTTCAGTTCCTGACCCTAAGTGTTGCATTGTTGACGTCCTCCCAGTCCCTGAATCGCCCTGCAGTACATTCCCGATGTCTCTCCAGTCCTTGACCACTCTGAGCTAAGTTGCCTTCATATTTCCAGTCCTAGACCTCCTACGCAACATTGCTAGCGTCCTGCCAGTTCCTGACCCCCCTATGCTACATTGCCACCATCTTTCCAATTCTTGACACCATGTGCTACAGTACAATTGTCCCAGTAGCCCCTGACCCCCCAATGCTACATTGCCGACATCTCTCCGGTACTAAGCAGATGTCCCGCCAGTCCCTAACGGCCTATACCAAATTGCTGCCATCTTTCCAGTCCCTGATCCTTTGGGCTACAGTGCCATTGTCCTTCTAGTCCCCCACCCCCTCTGCAACATTCCCACTTACTCTCCAATCCTAAACCTCCTGCGCTACATAGCCGACATCCCACCAGTCCCTGACCCTCCCATGCTACATTGCCACAATCTTCCCAATATCTGACCCCAACTGCCACAGTGCCATTGTCCTTCTAGTCCCTGACCCCCAATGCTACATTGTCGACATCTCTCCGGTACTGAACCTCTTACACTACATTGCAGACGTCACGCCAGTCCCTAACGGCCTATACCAAATTGCTGCCATCTTTCCAGTCCCTGACCCTTTGGGCTACAGTGCCATTGTCCGTCTGGTCCCCTACCCCTTCTGCAACATTGCTGACATCTCTCCAACCCTAAACACCCCATGCTACATTGCCACCATCTTTCCAGTCCCTGACCCCTTGGGTTACACTTCCATTGGCCTTCTAGGCCCTTACCTCCCTGCTATGTTGCCACCATCTTTCCAGTCCCTGACCCCTTGGGTTACACTTCCATTGGCCTTCTAGGCCCTTACCTCCCTGCTATGTTGCCACCATCTTTCCAGTCCCTGACCCCTTGGGTTACACTTCCATTGGCCTTCTAGGCCCTTACCTCCCTGCTATGTTGCCACCATCTTTCCAGTCCCTGACCCCTTGGGTTACACTTCCATTGGCCTTCTAGGCCCTTACCTCCCTGCTATGTTGCCACCATCTTCCCAGTGCTGGACCCTCTACACTTCAATGCTGACATCCCTCTGGTCCCAAACCCCCTGTGCTACATTGCCACCCTCTTTCCAGTCCCTGACCCCTGCTCCCCATAATCCAGCTGACCTGTAGGGTTGAATCAACACAGCAGTGGCACCATAACCCAAGTACCGCAGAGGATGTATGAGGCCCAATCAATAACTCACACAAGCTGGTAAGAAGTCGGAAATATCGATGGAGATCGGTAATGCTTACATACATTGCTGACAGTTCTTGACGGTTGGGAACATCCAGAGGTGAATCACAGAGCAAATGGGTTTTTCTGTAACTCTCAGTTCCAACCCACGCGGGAGAAAAAGATCGCAGTTTGTAATAAACAAGCCGTGATTAATAAGCGACCAGCTCGCGGGCGTCTTTGCAGAATAATCACAACCTCCAAAACCGCAGCAAAACGACCTGCCTCGCGTCAGTTCTGAAACAATTTCCAGCATCACATGTAGGAATCAACGGTAATGACAGTTTTACAGCCGTCCTCGGTACAAAATCCCTGAATTTAAAAATCCTCCCAGTGTGCGATCTCCCCACTTCCTGTCGCCGAGCGCCTTCAACTCCCTCCAAGACATTTTCGCCGCGGCCGTTCCGTCGCCCCTAAGCGAAAACACATTTCATTATGCAACGGATCATATGTGCAGCTTCCATCTGGTCTGGTAAACAAAACCAGGCCGAGGAAAAAAAAAAAAAAAAGCGAGGGTTTTCTCGAAAAACGGATTCAAAACTTTTTCAGGGGCCCCTAAGTTTCCCGTTTTTTTTTTTTTTTTTTGTTTTTTTTTTCGTCCTGCTACTCTAAATCGGCTTTTTTTTCGCAGATAGGGGCTTCTCAGTCGCTTCCCGTGCCACCTCCGCTAGGTTTTCGGACTGGGTGGCGAGCGACCGGGCCGCAAAGACGCCCCGCCCGTTGGCGCCGCAGTCTTAAAACCTCTGGAACATTCCGCCTCGACACAAAAAAAATAAATAAATAAAAAAGGTGCAAATGAGATCACCGGCTTTTTGGGCTGAGACGTCACCCTCTCCCGTTTTGACTCCTGTTATTTATTTATTTGTTTTTTGATTTTTGATTTTTTTGCTATGCTATGCAATGTGTTTGTGTATGTCTTTGTCAAAAAAAAAAAAAAAAAAACAACTCACTAACCCAAGCTTACTGTATATTTCCTGTGTATCTTGTATTTGCAAGTGTATTTGCAGTCCCTATGTCCTCTATTGTAAGTCACTTTGGATAAAAGCGTCTGCCAAATGCAATGTAATGTAATGTAATGTAATGTAATTATGTTTTGCAGCAATAGGAAAGAAATAATTGTCCGTGCATTTTTTTATAGGAAACTAAACATGTACAAAAAAATAACAATATAGTATATATAACGAATGAATGAGTTGAAAATCTTGTAAGACAACACAAACAGAGGAACGTGCAGTTACGTGGATGACTTTAACCCGTTCGTTTTTCATTTTTTTTTAAATAAAAATTCCCATCGAACGCACATCCTAAACATGACAAGAAATGAAAATCACTGTCTCATCAGAAGTATTGCACGGAGCGGTGTTATACACCCACTTGCGAATGATCTCACGTGGATTTGCAAGACTGATATGACAAACACATGCACTATGTGCCTACATTTTTTTTCTATTTCACTAGTTCGTGTTTATTCTATTTATTTTCGCGTTAAAATCAAAAGGCGTGACCCAGAAGGTCCCTGGAGAAGTTGTGCAATGGTACTTCCGGCGAGGGGGGGAAGGCGTCCTTTGGCGCCCCCTAGCGGCCGTGTGGGGAATTACAGGAATCTCCCGTGTGACGTTTCGAAACCGGAAATCACTTGACTGAGCTTTCAAAATAAAACCCGTCATGTAAAAAACAAAAAAAAAATCGATTATGTAAACTTTAGTGCCACACGATGTATAAATTAGATAAAAATGATGTTTTTAGTCATTTATATGATTTCTTTTTTTTTAATTTAAAAGTTGAACTTTTATCGGAACAGCATAGGGCGGATATTTAGGTTTTTGTGTATCTAATTTACATTCTGTCATGTGACGTTGTGGACAGATTTTTTTCTTCCTCTTTTTGTATATATATTGATTTCTTTTTTTTTTTTTTCTTATTCTTGTTGTCACTCCAGTCTCATCTTGTTTGTTTTTATCCTTGGCGCGATTCCGTTATCTGTTCCTCTCCTTGTTATTGTCGTGTTATTTGTTCCTCTCCATTAATGAGAAGATAGATAGATAGATAGATAGATAGATAGATAGATAGATAGATAGATAGATAGATAGATAGATAGATAGATAGATAGATAGATAGATAGATAGATAGATGGATAGATAGATAGCCACATTAGCACCTGCTTGCGACAATGCTTTTATTTTAAAGGTCTATCGGAAGTTGTATTGTGTAGCTTCCTGCCCACAGTAACGCCCGCTTTCTAAGCGCAGAGACGTCTGATTCTATCGGTGGTGTTTACTTTGGTAAGATATTTCGTTTTTTTAATCAAAATAAAAGGATAAGAAAAAGTAATTCGGGGCTTCCGGTCTGACCGGAAATGCGTTCTTGAGTTAGCCGCTAGCTTGAGCAACTGTCACCCTTTGTGGCACTTTTTGCGTCTCACCTTGTCCAAGTTGGCTGTTATTGCCCGGTTTTGGATCTCCGCCCTATTAAGAAATAAGCTTAATCTTTAATAAAAATAATTATTCACGATATCCAGGCGTCAGAAATAGTACGTCATGATTACCTACCGATAAATTATGTCCGCGAAGAAATTACGAACGTAATGTCTTGGTCTCATATCATGTATTCCGCTTTATTATTACATGAGGACTGTTTTTTTTAATTTATTTATGACAATAATGAAACATTATGATTATAATATATTGGGTCAAGGCTAATTATTAGACAAGAGTAGGGCTCGGGTTAAAATTGCTATTTGTTTTTGTCTATTGTTGTTTTAATTTTTTAAATATTCTAATTTCTCAACGGAAAACATCACTGTAAAGTAGTTTCTTTAGCAAAAAAAAAATGGAATTTAAAAAATATTTTCCAAATAAAATACATTATTAGACTCGAATACATACTAGATTATGCTTATCCATATTTATTTTTAACTTCTCCCATTTTGTCACTTTTCTTGTTTCTTTTAAATCTGCATTATGTTTATATGTACATGTCTATATGGTGTCCTTAACTGTTTAGTCAGGTGCCTTAAATAAAATGTATTTTCATTATTAGATATTATTATTATTAGAAAATTATATATTACCATGTTGGCGGGATGATTTAAAAACCACACAATTTAAACCTCAACAGACAGCTGTGGGTCACGATATGTATAAATGTCTGGAAATGGAAAGACATTACATTTTTTTCTTTTACAGTCAAAGGGGAATTCCACACACTCGCGCTCAAAAACGGACACAGGACGTCAGTGTGAGGATGTGAGGATGCAGTGTGTGCCTTTATCACTTTTCGTGATCCTCCTCTTCCATCCTGGTGAGTAAATGGATATTGTTTGTTCCTTTATATCAAATGGTAGTGGTTTTTGTTTTTGTTTTTTTTTAACGCCCGTCAATTTTTTGCTCACGCAGCGCTCAGTTTTCTGCCCACCCCAATCAACGTGCACATGGATTCTCTCAATTTCCGTTACATCCTGCGGTGGGATCCAGGCCCGGGTACCCCTCCAGAAACGCAGTATTTGATCTACAGGAGGTACCTCTTCTTTCCATATATATTTATAAATGTATACAGTTAATACAGCAATTTAGTGATACCACGGAGCGAATCCCCAACATGTCCCTATAGATATGAATATTTTCCTCCAATAAAATTCCAACAACCTAATTTGTTGTTTGGAAAGAGACACTGGCCTTTTAAAACAGGAATAGAAAACAAAAAAGTACTTTTTTTTTTCCCCTTGGTGGTGCCATTAAATGTTTTTTAATGATTTTATTTAATTCCTGTTAAATGTTGTAAAATCAAAGCAAAGTCCTTGTAGTTGTAAAATTAATTGGCAATTAAGCAATTCTGATTCATATTTTCTTCTGATAATAATATTCATACAATATCAATATCCCTTTTTCTGCATTCAGGGTCATATAAAGTAGTTCCTTGCTATATCCTAGTTCACCTCATCTCACTGTATCATGGATTAAAAATCTGCAAAAACCTGTGGTATAGCAAAATTATATCCCGGATTAATTTAATCCAACCAACATTTCCTATAGATGTATATTTTTTCCTCCAATCAAATTAAACTAATAATAATTCCAACAACCTAAAATAACACCCATAATCAGAGCAAGGCTCGGATAAAAAAATTAAGATTTTTAATCCGCCAAATTTTATATACCATAATACTGCGGGTAATACCGATACGTTAATAAATGTACTTTTATATATTTATTATGTTAATTAATTTGATGGTAAAATCAGCATTGTCTTGGGTGACAACCAACCAGAGCACAGTGTTCTGTATCCTGGGCTCTGATTGGCTCAGCGATCGTAGCATCATTCGGTGCTTTTCCTGTGTTTCTCTGCGGTGTTTTGTTTGTGTGATTAAATACGACGTGTACATAAGAGTATGGCGACGGTCATTAACACAGCTTTTACACGTCATTAAATAGTATTAGAAGTCATTTAAAAGGTTTAGTAAATTTAGGCTTTGAATAGCATTAAATTGAATGTTTTGAGGTGTTAAAATTTGAAATAGACTTGATGAGGAAAAAACATTGTTATTTGCAATTTATTTGGATTAGGCGAAATAACTATTTCAGCATTTTGATCATAATTGTGTGATGGTTGACAAGAGGAACCCTTCATTTGACTATTGCTTACAGCCGGTGTCCTGACAGACCAAAATAAACCAAAATTAATAACAACGATAGTAAATCATATTGAAAGGCAAAAATGAATAAAAATACACATTAATAATCACACACCAATTCAAATCCATATGATTCTCAGAAGGTCATATATACCGTATTTTCACGACTATAAGGAGCACATAAAAGTCTTAGATTTTCTTCAAAATGTGCGGCGCGCCCTATAGTGCAGTGTGTCCTGTGTGTGTTTTAAGGCGGACGTAGTAGAGAACGCCATGAGAACTTTAAATGGGGCGTTGATTGTATATAAAAGAACAGGTATGTACGTTATGCAGAACATTGTTGTTTTAACAACCCTGAAAACATCGCCGACAAACACACCCAGCTACATGGCTAACATGGACGAGGTGCCGCTCACCTTCGACTTCCCCGTGAGTCTCACTGTGGAGAAGAAGGGGAACCAGCACGGTAGCGAGATGCACAACGGGGTACCAAAAGTCTTCTTGGAGACCACGGTTTCACTAAGAGTGGAAGGCAGCGAATGGATTGTAGATGCTCGGGCTAACGTGTCCGCTAGCACTGTTGTACGAGCTTTCGCAAAAGTCGGCATCATGTCCGAGGAGCAGCACGGAAAGCGACTCTTGACGGTGAAGAAAGTGAACCTGGCATGTTGACTGGAGATTTAGCGCAGCTGTTCAAATCAGAAACAGAGGATGAGGACTTCCATGGGTTCGATTGATGACGATTACCGGTAAAAAAAATGTGAATACCAAACTCAGTTTTGCTCCCGCTCTATTTTTAAATACGCAGACTTGTATGCTTGTATGTGTGTTGTTGTTGTTGTAAGGCGGACGTAGTAGAGGACACCATGAGAACGTTAAAGGGGGAAGTGTGGGTGTGGATTGTATATAAAACCCGCGCCTTATAATCAGGTGCGCCTTATGTGTGAGTTAAATACAATAATAGCACACATAACTGAGACTGCGCCTTATGGTCGTGAAAATACGTACAAATCTGCTAATATGCAAAATCTATTCCAGATCTAAATGATTCACATCATTAGAAATAAGCGTATCGGCATTAAATTAGATCATCCAATACCTGCAGTAATATAATATAAGTAATATAATAAAAATATGGTCACTACTTTTTCTGGACCCCGACAGAATCCAGCTTGGGGGGGGGGTTTTATATTATCGCTCGATATATCATCCTATCTGAATCTGAATTTCAAGCATAACCTTTCCACCCCTCGGGGATTTGACTCAGCGTGGCCTCCCTGGGCTTTTTCTGAAGGAGCGGAACACTTGACTCCTCGGGCTTTTTGCGTCCTCGCTCGCAACCGTCCAATTAGGCGTCTCGTTCACCATTCGGGTGGGCCGGTATCATCGATCTCAGAGCCGATCCGAGAGAGAGATGCGGTTTAGACGGCGGAGGTTTCACTTTCAAATAGCGTCACGCGGCTCGGATTTTGGAGAGCCTCCGTGAAGGTTTCGCATGTTTGATATCAACCTCGGTGCCATCTGCAGACGGGCGGAGGGCGTCGGCCCGCTGGCTCAGGAAGAGATAATTCCCTCAAATGATTCAGTCATTCAAAAAAGTTTAAAAATAAAGATGACGCTGGAAGACTCTAGCCTTTTTTTTTTTTTTTTTACTATAACTTATATATTTCCCCTTTGGGATCAATGAAGCATTCATCACTTAATTTCTATATTTCAAACCATCACGGTTTAAGGCGAGCCGTCCCTCGTGGTGACACTAATAACAGGAAGTGAGAAAAAAAGGGCATGAGACATTTATTTCCACTGAGGAAATACAAAAGAACAAATACTTTGTCACTAAATTTTAAGTGAAAGCCTTAGAAAATGAATACAATTAATTACCACTTCTCACACATTATAACTTTTTTTTTTTTAGCGCTTACGTTGGTTTCTGTGGGTCTTGAGATACAGTTGCTAGAAAGGTTTGCTAGGAAAACTAGAACTGATGCAAGAGGACAATAAATCAAGGAGCGCCGAGAGATACTAACTTTTACAATTTGATCAGTTTCATTTACATATTTATACCTACTCAGGACAGAGGTTTTCTGTAAGCACTTGTATGTCTTGTATGTTTATTTGCTGCCCAAAGGTTATCTACACTCTTGCAGAGAACCAACTTTGTTGACCCGTCAGCGCAGATGGCCGGTATCCAAGGCTTATCAAAATTCAGGAAAAATGCAGCTGGCATCAGATTAAGTCTGCCAGAAAGAAGGAGGCGGTACTAATTTGGTTTTCTTAGACCTCATATGCCTTTGGGTAGTACCAAACCGTGTCACGGATCTGGTCAAGAGCTACTTTTAGGATCCCCAGTTGTACGTAACAGCTGAGAACAACACTACTACCTGGCAGCACCAGGAAATTGGTATCATGGCTTGTTGTACCATTTGCCTCCTGGTGTTCATCATGGCAATGGAGATGATCTTATGGGAGGTGAGGGAACCAAGAGTGGCTTCTGTCCTTCTCCCATTAGAGCACTGGACGCTACAGAAATCCCAGGGAAACACCCAGTGGGCGAGATTGGAGTTCAAGCCAAGCAAATCTCTTAGCATCTCTATCATAAAAGAACAATTTACAGCCAAGTGGTGAATCAATCCAAACCACCCAGGAGAAGCCCATCAAGACGGTGGTATAAGCCAGACCTCAATGACACCTTGCAATTGGAACAACTCTTGCAAGACACAGGGAACCCCCTCAGGTGGATTAATAACACTGCACTCCCAGGAAGACTGAAGCTCCGATGCCTCCGGTTTGGGCTGTTAGCCAGACTGTTGTGCCAATCGACTGGAGAGGCGAGTAAGTTCTTACGCGGGGAAGTGGCTTGGACTTCCAAAATGCCTCAGCATCGGCATTGGACTTTACAATGACAAAACACCGTCACTGCCAATCCCTGGTCTGGTCGAGGCATTCAAATGCGGTTAGACATGTCACTTACGGACTCATTAGATCGCGTAGTGAGAGGCATCACTCTGGCCTTAACAACAAGGAGGAAGTGGACCCCTGGATGAAGTGGGAGGCTGTCAAAAAGAGGAAACTCACATGGAGACAACTCTGGAGCATGGAATCCAACAAGCTGAGTTTCATCATCTGAGCCACGTATGATGTGCCTCCCAAATCTGTAGCTGTGGCTTGGAAAGGACCCATCTGTGTACACTCCCAGCAACGCTCAAGGACATCTTGGTTGGCTTCAGGACCAGCCTTACCCGATGAGCATTTGTCCGGGAGAGGCACAAGCGGAGGACTAGCCCCTCAATCCCGGATCTTGGCCCTATGAATGTAGCCAGAGAGGCAGATGTAAACAGATCTAGACCAGAGGCTTATCTTACTGCGATCGGACCTCATCCTTTGGTTGTGGCCGACATCATCGAGCTGACGGTGCCGTGGGAGAACGCCATCGAGGAAGCCTTTGAATGCAAGAAGCTGCGGTATGCCAACTTAGCAGCCGAAGCAGAGGGCAGAAGCTGGAAGGCCAAAGTGCGCCCGGTGGAGTCGGGGTGTGGAGGCTTTAGAGCAAGTACAACGGCAAAGCTCCTCTGGGAGGTTGGCGTCAGGGAACATACTAGTCAACAGGCCACCAGAGTACTACCAAAACTGTCGAGAGAACCAGTCATTAAGTGTGGCTGAAGAGGAGTGACACCACCTGGGTGGCTAAGGCGAATAGCTAACCCAAGACCCTAGGTCTTGGAAGTACTCTTCTCCCCGTGTTTTATCCATGTCCTCCTGCCAACTTTCTATGTTCTCCTAGTTCTTCTGCCTGGTCCTCTATGTTCTTCTGCCTGGACTTCCTCTGTCTCGTGCTTGACTTCTCTGTTTTCTCTCCAAGTTCTCCTATTTTGGTTCTCTCTAAGTGTTCTCCTTTTTCTCCTTCCTGGGTTCTCCCCTGCCTCGGTCCACTGCTTGGTTCTCCATGTCCCCTCGCATCGGTCCTCTCTATGTTCCCCTGCCTGGAAACCATATCTCAAGACCTCCCTGTTAGAAGCGGAGCAAACACCAGGGAACACCTAGTCCCTTCACTGATTCTTTGAATATGCATTGCCATCACAAGGAGCTTGTCCAGAAACAAAAGCAGAAGCGATGGCAGTCAGCAAGTTCCATTTGTAAGTTTCTGGACACAGTAGCGGTAAGGGCAGTTGAGCTTGAGTCCTCTGCTTGATTCAGTGCTACTAAGTATGTTCCATCAGTACGAAAAGCTGCGCTATTCACGAACCTTTGCATGATGTGCCGGATCTTGTTTTATCCTCTTGCAGGGAAACGGTGAAGAGGACGAAGACTTTCAATTCAACACGTACCTTTCTGAGGCTGAGGCTGGACCGAGACAAGAGGTTCACCTTCTCCGTCCAGGCGTTCCTAAACGAGACCAAGTCGCAGATGTCCAACAGCATCCTCTTCATCCCGATGGACGACAGTGAGTGGTCAAGACTCCTTCCTCTAACGAACCGCCACTGAAACTCCTCTTTGATTAATTGTGTTTCTTAGCGCCTGAGAGCGTTGGTGGATCGGCTGCCTGTGACTGGCAGATTCTGGAGTTCTTGGAGTTCCATATTGCTCATTCAGCATCTCCTCCCTCAAGAGTTCAACCCGGCAACTTCGTTTCAGCTTGAACTCAATAAGTTTAGTTAGTTGAGTTTGAATTCTTTGGGTATTGAACTGTTACAGTTTAGCTGGTTTAACTTGGGCTTGTTGAGTTTAGTTTAGTTTGGATCTGCTTAGCTGAATGAGTGTTTGTACATGTCATGCAGTTGGTTGGGTTAGTTGGTAAGTTTAAATCTGTTTAGTTTGGCTAAGTTAAGGATGTTTGGGACCCTTTTCAAATAGTTTGATTCAGGCCTTTTTAGTTGTCTGCGTTTTCTAGCAAGTTATGTTTCCACTGAATTTGGTTTAAACTTGTTAGATAGCATCAGTTACTTCTTCTTCTCTTAATAAGGGGTCACAACAGATCACCTAGCATGTGCTGTTCCTCTGCTAAACTCATTCCTGATCCTCTCCATTCTCCTCACTCCAAAAGAGGACCTCCAACATCTTCATCTTTGCTACCACCATCTCTTCTTTGTGTCTTTCCCTCAATCCCGAAGTCTCTTTAGATAGAGGAGTTCAGTTTGTACTAATTTATTTCCTGTCATGCAAACCTGTTCCCTGGGCTATTGAGCTGTCGGAACAGTAAAACCATGGCTGTGGTGCAGGATACAGGCGATGCCCTCTCTTCCTTCTTCTTTAACACAAAAACATCCTCTTCTCCTCCCATGTCAAGCCACCATTGGTCCTCCAGTTGTGTCGCTGGCCGGATGTGGCAACTGCATACAAGTCAACGTCTCCATGCCGGAGCCCGACAGGCGCTCGGGCATAAATGACATCCTGGACTTCTACAACGGTAATCTCCAGGTCTCTTGGAAGAAGTCCAATGATTCCAAGGTGAGAAAGGTCTTCTGCACTTTTTTACTTAATAAAGTGGAAGGGCTTGACTGAGTGTCCATGGAAGCAGAGCAGTAACGTCAGAGCACGACTTCAACTTCAGTGGGACAAATGATGTTCGTGCAAGTTTAGATGGTCTTCATCTAAACTTGCATGACATTTTCAGTGTGTCAACTCCTAATGAGATAGCAAGCCTCTAGTGGCTTAGCACAGCCTGGAAGGAAGGGGGCCAAAGGTGTCACGGACAATAAGATCCGGGGTCCGGGGTAGATGTAGTCACACTCGCCTCGACGCTATACCTGGAGCTCCAGGACCAGTGTCCTTCAGAGGGGTCGCGTTGAGACGAGCCACATGTGGTGGCACGGGCATCCGGTCATGATGCCTCATGGACGCCTCCCTGGTTTTGGGTTTACCAACATGGATGGTTTCTGAACCTCATGTGGCTGCTGACGGCATATGAGGTACCCATGGCGTGTGTCAAAGGAGTGGAGAGGAAGATCAATAAGTACCTCTGGAAATGGTTGGTAATTCACATTAGTAGGTTTATACAAAAGATCTGGTCACCTCCAACTTCCCCTATTATCTGTGGTAGAGGAGTTCAAGGAGGCAAAATGTAGGCTCCTATAAACATACATGTCCTGCTACTGGCTGTCTACTGGCCTCTTGAAACTACCGTGTTTTTCACACTATAAGGCGCACTTAAAATCCTTACACGTTCTCAAAAAATCAGCTGCGCGCCGAATGTATGACTTCTTCTTGTGCAATTTTATGTGGTACACTGCGCTCAAAAGTCTGTCAAAAGGTTTTAGATGGACTCCGCTTGATTGATTAGTCGGACCAGTCCCACCTGACACAGGGACGTTGTATTACCGTCGGTCTTAGGTTGAATATGGGTTGCAACGTGAGATGACTAATTATGTAGTGCTGGAATACAAGGTTGTTCCAACCTCGCACTGACTTCAGGTGTGCACTATCGCTGGCAACGATAAACCAATCAGAGAACATTACGTAGTATGCTTACCTCCGCCACTTTTTGTAATACCGGTACGTTCTGTACTTCAACATAATATTACGGTACATTTGCGTCTATGAGGACTCCCAAAAAGCACAGGAGACACCCCAAACCATTAGGGTCTCAAGTTGTGAGGTTTGTATCGTCTGAAAAAGCTCTAGTTGCCACCTAAACCTTCTAGAAACATGTTTTCCTTTGTCATCTGCAAATTTTACCCTCAGGGGAAATGTCATAAGATTCCCTGCGTGTTAGTCATCCCTTGGATTGGTGAACTAACACCGTTTGCTCAAACTGATTTTAAACGCTACGTCGTGGACAAATACCTAGATAAAGTTTAGTTTTGTGCGTCACCCGAGTCATTTGTAACCTCTTTTTTTTTGTCCTCATCCGTGCAGCAGCCGCAGCTCACCACCACCAATTCCAAGAATTTTACTCTCTCCAATCTGGAGAGGGGCCAGAAGTACTGTGTGCAAGTGCAGCCCATCACACACCTGAACAAAAACACCCATCCGTCCGCCTGGACCTGCGCTTTCACCAGCACTGTGGAGCCCAGCAGAGGTAAACCCACCGATTGGTACCCGTTTTCGGACAGAGGAGTTCTTAGAATAGAACTGTACAGCTCCAATTTGGTTCCAGGAACTACCTTCCGGCAAAGAGGAAGCTTTTACCGTAATTTCCGGACGATAAGCCGCGCCTTTTTTTCACGTAAACAACGCTGCTGCTAATATATGGACTTTTTTTGGGGGGGGCGCTAACTAGCTTCACGCCGCTAAAACGTTTACCCTCGTCACATCGGACCGATGAAATGAGCGGGAAATTCAAGTTCAAGTCCGACACCGAAGAAGACGACTTTGACGGTTTTAGCGCGCAGGAGGAAGACAGAGATAGCGATAGGCTAGCCGGTGCGGCTTATAGTGAGGCGCGCTCAATAGTCCAGAAATTACGGTAGTTTTGCATCGGCGCAGGTGGTAAGGGGCCACGAAGGGACCGGTGTGACATGCACTTTAAAAACAAACCACAAAAGGAAGAAGAAGAAGAAGAGGATGTTCTGCAAGGCAGGAATGACCGTGGACTATCAGACGGGTTGAAGTGAAGAACACCATTAGCATTTGGCTAACTTATTTTTGGGCAAATTGTTGATGTTATCATATATCATTATTTCATTTGTGTTAATTCCTTTTTTTAACTTTTAGTTCTAAGTTGGGAGACTATTGTGATCTTGAAATATTAAATAAAATTACATTTGTTATTTTTCGACGCTCGAAATAACGTCACACTCGCGGAAGCCGGTTAAGTCCCGATTTGCAGATGCTGAGCGCAGAAGTTCAGGAGCAGAAGTCCCATAAACTAGGTAAAATAAATATTTATGAAGATATTTTGCAAATGCTTATTTTTTATCGTTTACCGACACAGTGATTTTTTTTTTCCCGATTTATTTTTAAAATTCAGGTCAAGGCTCCGCTACACGCTCCGAAAGCTCAAAATGAGTTCATTACATAAATAAAATTGAATTTTCTCCGCAATACTTTGTGAATTTCAGAAGCAACAACACACTTGTTTATACAAAGTGTAAAGGTAATTAAAAGCAATTTATCCAGCGGTACCTTTATTTTAGACGTCAAAAAAGTAATTTCGGCTCCCAGTGTTTTCTTTTGCGAGGAAACCGGGTCCAAATGGCTATTTGTGTGTTCCGGGTTGCCGACCCCTGGGCTAGCATACATAGTTAGCATCCGGCTACGTCTGGATATGTTCCTGCGCTCCGGGGGTAGAAAGTGTAGCGTATTTTCTTGAACTTCCGGTCCACTAGGAGCGCAAAAAAAGCCGAGATAGCCTGTAGAGGTGGGCTCCGGCAGCAGAATAAACTTCGCGTCGAACGTAACGCCACGTCCTTAAAGTGAAGCTGGTAAAGAAATCGATAACGTCAAACAGAAAACACCTCTGCTTCCTCCCAGTCTCCGCCATTTTAGTCGCAGTCGCCGCTCTCCTCATCGCCGGGATCATCATCGGGATGAGCCTGTTGTTGTGCCTCTGCTACGCCGGCTGCCTTTGCCCGCCGAAGGAGAAGCTTCCGCTGGTGCTGGAGGTGAGATAACCAAACTGTAACACACGGCGCGCAAATGAAACTAACTAACCTCCTGTCTTCTTTCACTCCATCCAAACAACCCTTTTGAAATTTTAAAATGAATTAACCCAGCATACAGTTTTGCTCTGCCTTTATGCCTTTATGCTAAACAAACTAGCTTTTTTTTTTTTTTTGGATCAATATGATCGACTGTAGAGAAAACGAAAATTACATTTCCGCGTGCAACAAAATATTTTGACGTCGAGTAAAGAACTCAATGTATAAATTAAATGATCCGCCGGCAGCAAACCAAAAATCCTTTTTACTGGCCTCGTGCGGAAAAAGCGACAAAAATATCTTAACACGCTATATTTACATGTTACAAGATCGCCACGGTTTTCAAATTTTAAATATTTTACACCACACACACATATACAGGACTGTCTCAGAAAATTAGAATATTGTGATAAAGTTCTTTATCTTCTGTGCCATTAAAATGCCATTAAAATACAAAAATTACACATAGTGATTATAAAGATATTATCAATCTGTCTGTGTGTATATTTGTATGACTACCTTTTAAAAAAATTTAATCAATTTATCTGTCAGTCTATCTGCATATACTATATGACTACATATACATATATGTATATATATATATATATATATGTGTGTGTGTGTGTGTGTATGTATATATTCCTATGTATCAATCCATCAGTCTATATCTATCTATATATACAGGACTATCTCAGTAAATTAGAATATTGTAATAAAGTTCTTTATCTTCTGCAATGCCATTAATATACAAAAATTACTTTTTCATGATATTCTAATATTTGGAGATAGGATTTTTGAGTTTTCTTAAGACGTAAGCCATAATCAGCAATATTAAAATAAGAAAAGGCTTGCAATATTTCAGTTGATTTGTAATGAATCCAGAATGTATGACATTTTTGTTTTTTGTAATTGCATTACAGAAGATTAAAATCTTGAAGAATAAGAACAACTTTATTTATCCCCCTGAAGGAAATTGTTGTGCCAGAGTTTCAAGTAAAATATAACAATAATAAATAATTATAGGGAATTGTATAAACAGTTTAAAAAAAAAGGGGGGAGAATAAGAAATACAAATAAAACTATAAAGTGTCAAAGTAACAAGTCAAGGCTATAAAGTGTCTTAAGGTCTTAATTACAAAGATTTTGAGATTCCCTGCAGCTGAAGGGAGCGGAATTAAAAAGTCTGATAGCCTCACAATAATAATAATAAGAAGAAGCCTCACAATATTCTAATTTTCTGAGACAGTCCTGTATTTTCCGGACTATACGTCGCTCCGGAGTACAAGTCGCACCAGCCATAAAATGCGTAATAAAGAAGGAAAAATTACATATAAGTCGCATTTTTTGGGGGGGAAATTTATCTAATAAAATCCAACATCAAGAATGGACATTTCATCTTGAAAGGCAATTTAAAATAAAAATAGAATAGAGAACAATTGGCTGAATAAGTGTAGCCTATATGGTGCATAAACAACGAACTGAGAACGTGCCTGCTAGGCTATGCTAACGTAGCATATTATGCTAAGAGTCATTCAAATAACGATAGCATTTAGCACATGCTACAACCAAACAATCTGTGTCACTCTGAATCACTAAATCCAAAGAAATCTTCTTCTTCGGTGTCACTTCTGAACAACTCCGCCAACTCCGAAGGTAGACAACGCGCCGCTTCATCTTCTAGCGATACGTCGCTTACGTCAGAGTCATCGTCACTTGCAGTTCCAATTATTCCAGCTTTTCTGGATCCCGAGAGGCGATTGCGTTGCATGAAGCGGTAACACCAGAAAGGTCCTCCCATAAAGTCATTTATATTCATCTCCATGGCAACAACCTGGGTGTGAAGACGCAACTGTCCTGTTGACAAGCCTCTCCCGGCAGCACCTTGTGAACTCGTTCCTCTAGCCGCCGCTAGCTAGCTTTTAGCACGCGATTAGCTTTTTTTTTACTTTTCTTCATTTCAGTAAGAGTAACCTGCGCTTTTCTCCGGTCCCTTACAAGTTTCTCACTAACTTCAAACTTTCTCTCTGCTGCTCGATCGCCGTTTTCGGCTGCATATTTCACCACATCCGGCTTGTAACCTGCAGATTTTCTTTTCGGTGCTATTTTTGTTTTGCCCTTCTTAGTTGTTTTTATAAGTTAGCGCGAATTTTATAAGTTAGCGCAAAAAAAATAAAAAAAATAAAATTAAAAAAAAATAAAATTAAAAAAAACTGCAATATTTCATTTCACTGTGCAATATTTAGAACTGTGCAATATTTCATGTCATAACAGCTACACTCCAATTTTCCTTTTATCATACTATTGTGCACTCCTTAACTTACTTGTTACTAAGACACTTATAGTTTTATCACTTGTTTACCAAGACACTTTATAGTTTCACTGAGACGCTTTATAGTTTATAGTTTATTTTTATTTCTAATTCTGCCTTTCTCTTTTTATTATTTATTACTGTTATATTTTCTGTAACTCTAGCACAACAATTTCCTTCGGGATTAATAAAGTTGTTCTTATCTTATCTTATCTTATCTTATGTTGAAATGATCAATTTTCATAGGTACAGAAGTCGCTGGTAGCTTCATTTCTCACAATGCACTTCCGCCATGACCCGCCCCCGCTGAATTTTGATTGGTTGGTGTGTGTGTGTGTGTGTGTGTGAGACGATCGCTGTTATATTAAAGACACACACATCAAAGCAAGTTTCCAAACTATGGAAAAAAAAAACGCGACTTATAGTCCTGAAAATACGGTAGGTAAGAAATTGATGATAAAGTAATAAACCCATTTATTTCCGGCATCCTCGTACGTGTTTGTTTTCAACGTGGAGTCCAAAGGCCGACGGAAAGTTGTCTCCGTCTGCATTTCCATTTTACACACACCGACACTGATATCGGCGCCATCGTTTTCTCCGCATCGGCGTTGCCAAAATAGCTGTTTTTTTTTTTTTTATTTTTATTTTTCACGTTTCACACCTCCTCGCTAGCGCTGAATTTTGTCCTCCTCCTCCTCCTCCACGCAGGCCTCTGTGATCCAAGGCCCAGAGATGGTGATGGAGAGAACAACCGACGTCATCTCCCGCGTCTCCGAAACGGACAAAGCGAAAACGCGGCGCGACCATCCGGTCACCGGCCTGAGCAACCACCAGGAGAAGACCTACTCGGTCAAGGGCGTCGGAAACGACCCGGCTCAGATCTCCCGCGGCAACGGCAACTACATGTCGGGACACATGACCGAGTCGGTGGACTGGACGGGCTCCACGGCGAGTTTCTCCGAACCGGACGCTGAAACGCAAGCGCCGGCGGAGGCTCGGACGGCGGCGGTGGATCTCGCCGTCCGGGACGGAAGGGAGGACTCGCAGGAAATGGTTTTCAGCGGCTGCGACACGGTGGACCTGTTCTCCGTCACCCTGGCCGCGATCGCCGCGAGCGACCAAGAGGAAGAGCGACCTTTTGACTCTTTGTTAGACATGGAGCCTCTGCTGAGAAACACCCCAGATCACACTTCGCCACACACAGACTTTTTTTTAACCGCCTCCCCGACGCGATCCACGCAAGATGTCAAGGAGGAGCGAGGATACGCCCGCAGGCCCGCCGGCATCTCGGACACCTTCGACGTCGAAGAGGAGGTGGAATGCTCAGCATACCAAAGTCGATAACATTTATAATCCCGCGCGTTTCCGGAATGAAAACTGTTACGACAGTAAAACAAGGGATAACTAAGATTCAAGGACTCCACTAAGTTGGAAATTTTTATCTTGAAGTCTTCCATGTGCAGGGTTTTCTTTAATTTTTTTTTGTTACATTTTCATATTTAAACAAAACCCAGCTTCAACAATATCACGCACTTTTTCTGTGTATCTGTATCACCGAGAGCATGCATGTGCGTGTGTGTCTGTGTGTGTGTGTCCGGTTCTGCAAGCATAATCCAAGTTTAAACAAGTTATATCACTGTGTGTAAATGCCAAAATATCATTTAGTTTTTCGCAAAATATGTCAAACCTGTTTTTTGGGAGTCGTAGAAGTATGACGTCAGGGCAGATTCCTCGTGTTTTCGGCGAGATCATGTGATTTTCTTTCACAGATGATGCCTTCAGGGACTGCAAACATGCACTGTTAAGAATTAAATTCCCTCTTGTAGTGAAATCCCTACTTTCTTGTCTGCAGCGCGTTTGGACATGAATTTAACAGAATTAATGATAGTAAACATTATTGTAAACATGAACAGGGCATGACCTCGGGGTCACCGCTGGCCCCGTCATCCTTTGAGAGGTGTTTTATTTTACTCTGATTCTGAAAGTGTACATTTGTGCAGTATTTGTCATATGATATTTTTGTCTTTCTCGCTACCATAGCCGCTGTGCTCTCTGGCGTCGGTTGCGGTTTACATTAATAACAGTATGAATATCGTAGCTGTCTGCATCAGTCCCTTCCTGAAATGTTAAATCCCCATGTTTTGCTCGATGACTCGGCGGGTACATGAATTAAATTTCCTCTGGTAAGGATTTGCAACCAAAACTCACTTTGCACTGTGCACAAAAAAAGAAAAATGCCATTGAAATCAATGATAACAAGGCATTCTCTTCTGTTATATTCCAAAAATAAAAGAACAGTTTTGCAGTAAAGATCTACTAACATAAAAACGTGTGTTTTTACTGGCTTGAATAACATATATAACAATAATAATAATAATAACAATAATTTTATTGTCTGTTTGACCGTCGCCGAGAATTTCCCCGCTGGTTCTCGGATTTCCGGTTTTCCCGGAAGTCCCTGAACGCACCGTGGGCGGTCTCGCCCCACTGTTTCGGCTACATGTTGTCATTCAGCGGAGATGTCCGTTCTCACACGGAGTCGAAGAAGGTAAATACTTGGGTATTTAATAACAAGCGTGATTTTAATTTTTATTATTTAATAGAGCGTAACGCTTGTTAATTGGAATTATGTCGTTCGGTCGTTCGTTAGCCGAGCTAGCATGCTAGCTAATGTTAGCTTTCTGAAGTACCAGAGTGTTTTCCGGAAATACTAGCGAGCGCATTGGGGTATTTGAACGTGGTGTCAAAGTCAAAAAAACAGATTTATTTTGTCTTACAATAATTTAAATGTGCCGCCGTTGAAGTTTTAAAAAGTTTGCTCGATAGGTTAGTGGACTTTATCGAAGGCGGGGGTGTTTGTGGGATAAAGTTCGGTGATACCTGGGAGACGTGGGGGGGTAAAGTCGGGGGACTTCTCGCTTCTCAAACGTGTTCTTTTTTTTTTTGTTCATGAAAAAATAATAAAAATAATATAAAAAATCGATTTTATGTGAAACCCGTCCGATTATGTAAATCGCCTCTCCTTATTTTGAATAAGATACGATATTTAAATTGTTTTTCCCATTGGTCCCCCCCCCCGTGAGGCTGGATTATAAATCAAGGTACCTTTTTTTTAATGAATCTGTCTCAAGCAAAAACATTAAAAATGCATCCCATTGATGACAGATTTACATGTGTATATATCTACCAAATAATTAAGAAAATTATAATTAAAAATTTAATTGTATAATAAAAGCCATGGAACACTTATTATGGCTTAAGAATTTATATATATATCAACAATCTCTCCTCCATGATTTTTATTATGTTGTTCATTTATTTCTAATTTTAATATTTATTTTGTTGATTCACATGTACATATCAACAAAAGTTAATAAGATTATAAATTAAAAAATGAATAAAATAATCAAAACTATGGAAAACTTATTATGACCAAGAATTTATGTGTATATATCAATCTGTCTTCCATGATTTTAATTATATTGGTCATTTATTTTATATTTTAATATTTATTTTGTTGATTTACACGCACATATCAACAAAATGATTAATAAAATTATAAATTAGGAAATTAATTCAATGATAAAACCTATGGAAGACTTTTTATGACCAAGAATTTATGTATATGTAATCAATCTGTCTTCCATGATTTTAATTATATTTCTCATTTATTTTTTATTTTAATATTTATTTTGTTGATTTACATGTATATATCAACAAAATAATTAATACAATTACACATTGAAAAATGAATAAAACAATGAAGAGTATGGAAGACTAATTATGACCAAGAATTTACGTATACATAACCAATCTGTCCTCCATGATTTTTATTATATTGTCCATTTATTTTAATTTTAATATTTATTTTGTTGATTATCAACAAAAATCTTTCTTCCATGGGTTTTATTATTTTATTCATTTCTTTATTTTGCTATATTTTCCTTTTTTTGTTGTTGATTCAACAAGCTCTGTCATTCATGGGTTTCATTTTCAAAATGAAACCATGGGTTTTCATTTTTAATGTTGCCTGTGTGTGTGTATTTATTTTTTAAACCACTTTGTCACTCTTTTCATTGTTTCTTTTAAATCTGTATTTATATGCTGCCAGGCAGGAGGTCTAGAGGAAAACCAAAGAGAAGATTTATAGATGCGAGATGATATGAAGTTAGTTGGTGTGAGAGAGGAGGATACAAAGTATAGGGTTAGATGGAGGAGGTTGACAGAATGTAAATAAAAAAGAATCCAGAAAATCACATGATCTGATTTTTAAAGAATTTATATGCAAATTATGGTGGAAAATAAGAATTTGGTCACCCCGTGGGGTCAAAATGATCACAAGGACAGTGAGCAAAAATCTCAGAACCACACAGGCGGACCTAGTACATGTCCAGGAAGTTTAATAGAGAGCATTCGGATGATCCAGAAGAGGATTGGGAGGATGAAAACCAAAATTTTCGGTAAAAAAAAACTCAACTTGTGAAGAGAAAGAATGCTGAGTTGCCTCCAAATAACACCATACCTGCTGTGAAGGTACGGCGGTGGAAACATCATGCTTTGGGGCTGTTTTTCTGCAAAGGGACCAGGACGACTGATCCGTGGAAAGGAAGGAATGAACCATGTATCTTGAGATTTTGAGTGAAGATGAAACATGGCTGGGCCTTTCAGCAGGGCAATGATCCCAAAAAAAACGCCCGCGGCAACAAAGGAGTGGCTTCATAAGAAGCATTTCAAGGTCCCGGAATGGCCTTTCCAGATCTCAACCCCATAGGAAATCTTTTGAGGGAGTGGAAAATCCGTGATGGCCAGCGACAGCCCGAAAACATCACCGCTCGGGCCAAAACACCGGCGACAGTTTGTGAAAAAACCTCGTGAAGACTTACAGAAAACATTTGACCGTTATCATTGCCAACAATGGGTGTATAACTAATTACTGAGATGAACGTTTGTTCTTGACCAAATACTTATTTTCCACCATAATTTGCAAAGAAATACTTTAAAAATCAGACAATGTGATTTTTTTTCTGGATTTAAAAATGACAGGCCTCTCTCATCTTTCCAAGTGTGAGAACTCGCTGACTAAATACTTTTTTTACCCCACCGTATTTCTTTGAAATAAAACAGGTCAAGCCTGCACCGAAATGGCCGCCGCTGACCGAAGACTGTGAAAACGGCGTGTTTTTAAGCGTCGCCGAAGTCTTTCACCGTCGCCCGACTCCCAAATCTTACCGCCGGTGAAAGTTCGGAGAGCGTCGGCGACGTGCGAGGAGCCGATGGCGGCGGCGCGGAGATGATGACCCGGCTCTCATGGCAGCTTTCATTTGGATCCTCGCATCGCTCTTCCAGGTCCAGCCAGGTGCGTCCACGCATCCACCCTGTTGGCGTGAACGAGAGTGAATGGTTGTACCTCACTTTCTTTTTGCCATGCGAATGAGCGTGAGAGTTAACGATCGTCTATGTTGGAACGCACATTTTTTACTTCGTAAATAAGTAAATATCCTCCGACCTCCCCCAGTGTCAGGTGACCTCCCGCCGCCCGTCATGAACATCACCTCCAAGAACTTCGTTCATATGTTGGAATGGGAGGCCGGGCCGGGCAGCCCCGCAGGCGTCTACTACCAGGTCTCCTTCATGACAGCAAAGTGAGTTGGCCCCGCAGATTCCTTTTTTTAAATATGATAGTTGTAAATTAAAAAAAGCTCAAATTCTTGTTTTTGTAGCAGCTATTTAGCCGGTTGTCCTACCCCACGGGTCGGCGACCCTCTTTCATCTTTACACTGCGGCTCCGAGCGGCTTGGGAAAATAAATGATAAATATTTAAGTGAAGTGTATTTTTAATTCCTTTTTTTGACTTTTAGTTCTAAGTTGGAAGATTATTGTGATCTTGAAATATTAAATAAAATTATATTTATTATTTTTCGACGCTCAAAATAACGTCACGCTCGCGGAAGCCGGTATACCCGCCAGCCGGTAAAGTCCCGATTTGCAGATGCTGTGCGCAGAAGTTCAGGAGCAGAAGTCCCATAAACTAGGTAAAATAAATATTTATGAAGATATTTTGCAAATACTTATTTTTTATCGTTTACCGACACAGTGATTTTTTTCCCGATTTATTTTTAAAATTCAGGTCAAGGCTCCGCTAAACGCTCTGAAAGCCCAAAGCTCAAAATGAGTTCATTGCATAAATAAAATTTAATTTTCCCCGCAATACTTTGTGAATTTCAGAAGCAACTTCTTCTTCTTCTTTCGGCTTTTCCCGTTAGGGGTCGCCACAGCGAGTCAACTTTCTCCATCTAACCCTATTCTCTGTATCTTCCTCTCTCACACCAGCTACCTTCATATCCTCTCTCACGACGTCCATAAATCTTCTCTTTGGTCTTCCTCCAGACCTCTTGCCTGGCAGCTCCAATTCCAGCATCCGTCTACCAATATATTCACTATCTCTTCTCTGTCCATGACCCAACCATCTCAGTCTGGCTTCTCTGACCTTCTCTCCAAAACATCTAACATGTGCCGTCCCTCTGATAGACTCATTCCTGATCCTATCCATCCTGGTCACTCCCAAAGAGAACCTCAACATCTTCATCTCTGCAACCTCTAGTTCTGCCTGCTGTCTTTTGGTCATTGGAACAGTTTCTAGTCCAAACATCATCGCTGGTCTCACCACTGACTTGTACACCTTTCCTTTTATTCTGGCTGAAAGTCTTCTATCACATAGTACCCCTGACACTTTTCTCCACCCATTCCAACCTGCTTGGACCCGTCTCTTCACCTCTTTTCCGCACTCTCCGTTGCTCTGGACTGTTGACCCTAAGTACCTGAAATCCTCCAGCTTCTTGATCTCCACTCCCTGTAGTCTCACCGCTCCACCCGAGTTCCTCTCGTTCACACACATATATTCTGTCTTGCTGCGACTAACTTTCATTCCTCTCCTTTCCAGAGCATACCTCCACCTCTCTAGATTTTCCTCCACCTATTTTCTGCTCTCACTACAGATCACAATGTCATCTGCAAACATCATGGTCCATGGGGATTCCTGTCTAACCTCATCTGTCAGCCTGTGCATCACCATTGCGAACAAGAAGGGGCTCAGAGCTGATCCCTGATGGAGTCCCACCTCCACCTTGAACTTCTCTGTTACCCCTACAGCACACCGTACCAGTGTCTCACAGCTGGCATACATGTCCTGCACCAGTCTAACATACTTCTCTGCCACTCAAGACTTCTCATACAATACCAGACCTCCTCTCTTGGCACCCTGTCATATGCTTTTTCTAGGTCTACAAAAACGCATTGCAACTCCCTCTGGCCTTCTCTGTACTTTTCTATTAGCATTCTCAACGCAAATACTGCATCTGTAGTACTCTTCCTAGGCATGAAGCCATACTGCTGTTCACAAATGCTGACTTCTGCTCTGTCTAGTTTCCACTACTCTTTCCCATAACTTCATTGTATGGCTCATCAACTTTATCCCTCTGTAGTTGCCACAATTCTGCACATCCCCTTTATTCTTAAAAATAGGCACCATCACACTTTGTCTCCATTCTTCAGGCATCTTCTCACTCTCTAAGATCCTGTTGAATAATCTAGTCAGAAAATCTACGGCTGCCTCTCATAGACACTTCCACACCTCCACAGGTATATCATCAGGACCAACTGCTTTTCCACTCTTCATCCTCTTCATTGCCTTCCTCACTTCACTTTTACTAATTTTTGCTACTTTGTGGTATACGATAATCACCTCTTCTACCCTTGCCTCTCTTTCATTTTCCACATTCATCAGCTCTTCAAAGTACTCTTTCCATCTTCCCATCACTCTTCTAGCATCTGTCAATACATTTCCCTCTCTGTCCTTTATCACCCGGACCTGTTGTACATCCTTTCCATCTTTATCTCTCTGTTTCGCCAACCTGTATAGCTCATTCTCACCCTCCTTACTATCCAACCGAGCATACAAGTCATCATAAGCCCATTTTTTTGCCTTTGCTACCTCTATCTTTACCTTTCGCCGCAACTCCCTGAACTCCTGTCTGTTCTCTTCAGTCCTCTCAGTATCCCACTTCTTCTTCGCTAACCGCTTTCTCTGTATATACTCCTGCACTTCCTCATTCCACCACCAAGTCTCCTTATCTACTTTCCTTCCAGATGACACACCAAGTACTCTTCTACCTGTCTCCCTGATAACACTAGCTGTTGTTGTCCAATCATCTGGAAGCTCACCCTGATCACCCAGACCCTTTCTCAACTCCTCCCTGAAAACCATGCAACACTCCTCCCTTTTCAGCTTCCATCATTTTGTCCTCTGCTCTGCCTTTGTCCTCTTCATCTTCCTTGTCACCAGAGTCATCCTACAAACCACCATCCTATGCTGTCTGGCTACACTCTCACCTACAACTACTTTGCAGTCACTGATCTCTTTCAGGTTACCTCGTCTATACAAGATGTAGTCTACCTGCGTGCTCCTACCTCCGCTCTTATAAGTTACCCTATGTTCCTGTTTTTTCTGGAAAAAGGTGTTCACTACAGCCATTTCCATCCTTTTTGCAAAATCTACCACCATCTGTCCCTCGGCATTCCTATCCTGGATACCAAATCTGCCCATCACTTCTTCATCCCCTCTATTGCCTTCACCAACATGTCCATTGAAGTCTGCACCAATGACCACTCTCTCATTTCTGGGAATATTCTGCATCACTTCATCCAACTCATTCCAGAACTTCTCCTTCTCTTCAGATTCACATCCCACCTGCGGGGCATAGCCGCTAACAACATTGAGCATCACACCTTCGATTTCCAGTTTCAGACTCATAAGTCTATCTGACATTCTTTTCACCTCTAGGACGTTCCTAACAAACTCCTCCTTCAAGATAACTCCTACTCCATTTCTCTTCTTGTCAGTACCATAATAGTACAACTTAAAGCCTGCTCCTAAGCTTCTAGCCTTACTACCTTTCCACCTGGTCTCCTGGACACACAGTATATCCACCTTCCTTCTCTGCATCATGTCCACCAACTCTCTACCTTTTCCTGTCATAGTCCCAACATTCAAAGTCCCTACTCTCAGTCTCAGACTCTTTCCTTTCCTCCTCTCTCTCTGCTTCCGAACACGCACTCCTCCTCTTCTTCTTCTTCTTGTTCTTCGACCCACAGTAGCCCAATTTCCATTAGTACCCTGTAGGTCATCAGTACCAATGGCGGTCGTTGTGAACCCGGTCTGCGACCGATCCGGTATGGTATAGTTTTGGTTGTCTCGCATATTTGGTTTTGGCAAAAGTTTTACGCCGGATGCCCTTCCTGACGCAACCCTCTGCATTTATCCGGGCTTGGGACCGGCACAGGGAGACACTGCTCCATGCCCTCCCAAGGCAGGCTTGGAGAGACACGGGCCAGTGCCGCCCTGAGGCTGCATTTGAATTTCAGAAGCAACACACTTGTTTATACAAAGTGTAAAGGTAATAAAAAGCAATATATACAGCGGTACCTTTATTTTAGACGTCAAAAAGTAATTGCGGCTCCCAGAGTTTTCTTTTCAGAGGAAACCGGGTCCAAATGGCTCTTTGGGTGTTACGGGTTTCCGACCCCTGGGCTAGCATATATAGTTAGCATCCGGCTACGGCCACTCGGAGCATCGAGTGAGCGCAAAAAAAAGCCGAGATGGCCCGTAGAGGTGGGCCGTCTTGGGTTTGTGGTTTTTGCTCTACTGACTGAGCCGGGACCATAAACTTGGGGTGAAACTTGAAACTTCAGGCTACTGTTGGCTAACGGAGGTAAGCGGTGTGTGTTTGATAGGGTGTTAGCCAGCTGGTAGCGGGAAAGCTTCTATGCAGCTTGAATTTAGCTTCTAGATGTTTCTCACGGAGGATCTTGGCATATGGGACAATTACACCTTGTCCTGTTTATGATATTATAGTATTTGTATTATAGTATTTTCTTGCTAAGCTGGAGATGGCCAGACTTGTGTGTGTCTGGGCATGTGGATGTGTGTCATTCATTTAGCCACACCCGAATTATGAGTAAGACATCAGCTCTCCAATTTTTTTTTTAAGTTGTTTATAAAAATATTCAACGCATTCCCCACTCGAAGACCCAAAACACGGCTTCAATTCTACAGGGGAACTTTCTGGGAACCGGTGGCGTCCTGCGCGCACGTCACGCGCCCGCTGCTGTGCAACCTGACCGGGGTGTTCCCCGACCACCACCAGACCTACTTCACCCAGATCACCGCCCGACTGGCCAACCAGACCTCATCAACCATCCACCCGGGGTTTGAGCCCCTCAGAGACAGTAAGACTTCTCCTTTCTTTGCTAGCGTCCGGATTCATGTCGCCACGGTGACCACCCGCCCATCATCCCCGCAAGTTGACACTTCACGTTACGAGTGCGTGGCTTTCTTTTTTCCCCCGTTGGGCTCTGTAGCCGTCCTGGAGCCGCCGCTGGTGTCCGTGACCCCCTGCGGCAAGAACCTGTGCGTTGACCTTCGTTCTCCCCTGCCACACTTGACCCCCATCTACAAAAAGTTCAACTATCAGCTCAGGGTCCAAAGCAACTCGGCAACCACGCCCCAGGTACCGTATTTTCCACACTATAAGGCGCACCTAAAAGCCTTAAATCTTCTCAAAAACCGACAGTGCGCCTTATAATCCAGTGCGCCTTATATTATGGATCAACATTGAGCCGCAAGAGGTCTCACAACTACGGGAAGCAGCCGCCATTTTCTCCCGTAAAAGAAGTAGCACCCGGTGCATGCTGGGATATATGACTGCGCGAAGCGTGCATTTTCATTTCCATTTGTGTGTGTGTGTGTGTGGGTTGCCGAAGTAGCAGCGGTAAAAACAGTAGAGGGTAATTCCAGTCCCACCCCACTTGTGTGTCTGTAAAGACCCCAAAACGGTACCTTTCAAGAGACATGCTTACGACGCAGAGTTTAAACTCAAGGCGATCGGTCACGCAGTAGAACACGGAAATAGAGCAGCAGTCAGAGAATTCAACATTAACGAATCAGTGGTGCAGAAGTGGAAGAAGCAGCAAGGCGGCCTGCGCCGAGTAAAGACGACTAAACAGAGTTTCCGAGGGAGCAAAGCGAGATGGCTAGAGTTAAAGGACAAACTTGAACAGTGGGTTGTTAAACAGAGAGCGGCAAGAAGTAGCGTCTCTACAGTCACTATTCCAATGAAGGCAACAGCGCTAGCTAGCTAGCTAGCGACATGAACATCAATGAATTTAGAGACGGTCTTTCTTGGTGCTTTCGTTTTATGAAACACTTTGAACTGTGACAAATGGAGTTGGAAATACATTGTTTTCAACGAAGGCGGCGGAAATACCGGTAAGAGCTACCGGTACGTACGGTACCGTATTATGAATGCATAAACTTGTTTCTGGAGTGAACAGAGTTGTCAGAACGTTGGTTTATATTCTATTAATAAAGTTTGACTGACTTATCTGAGTGTTTTGTTGACATTCCCTTTAGCTCAGCTCCATTCAGTGGATGCATGAAGCAACCCCAGCCGCTACTGTAGCTTCTCATCTCTGAGCCTTATAATGCAGTGCGCCTTATATATGAAAAAAAAAAAATTTAAATAGGCCATTCATTGATGGTGCACCTTATAATCCGGTGCGCCTTCAAGTGCAGAAAATACGGTAGTTTGCGGTGTTGATTATGTTAAACTGAGTGAGTGTGTCACTTTTCAGTCATTTTTTTTTTAATCATAACTGTCACTGTCAGTCTTTTTTTTTTTTTTTTGCACTACTGCTATTTTGTACTGTACAAAAAATTTAAAAAACAGCCTTTGCTGCTACTCTTTCATGTAGTCAAATATCAGTTTGTGTCCGCACTCACTTTATACTTGATACCTCAGTTTAATATAACAGTGCACTCTATCATTATTATTATTATTATTTTGTTAATTTCTTGTCACTGTGGGATTGTGAGAAACGTCTTCTAGAATCCTCTGTACGTCCAATACATGCAGAGAAGAGACTTAGATACCGTTATTCTGTTTGACTGGCCTTTTAGTACCTTTTTTTTAGGATATATGGTCGTCCCTCGCTGTATCGCGGCTCACCTTTCACAGTCTCACTGTATTAAGTATATATATATATATGCATATGATGTAAAATTGCTAAAACTCTGTGCTATAAAATCGTATGGCAGCTTAAAAATCGGAATTTTTAATCCACAGATTTTCTGCAACACAACCGGTTTTCGAAGTAAAAAAACAAACAAACAAAAAAAAAAAAACACTTTCTTATATATTTATTATTTCAGTTATTTTCTTTGTCCTGACCTCTGGTTGGTTCAGCAACATCACATCATTCTCTGCATCTCAGCGGTGATTCAGATCGCTACACTTTGAAGAGCATCGGAAGGGTTTATAAGAGTGTGAAGAGTGTGGGCGTAAAGCTTTTAAAATATATATATGATAAAATAAAAATATGTACTTGGTGGATTTTCATTTAGCATGGCTGGCTCTGGAACACCCGTATTAGCATCAGCTAGCCCTTTATTAGCATCATTTAAACAGGTGTTTGCATCTTTTCATCACTGTTAGCTAAAATCTTAGCTCCGCAGCGTTCAGGGTTTTCGTTTAGGGATTACTCCTCACCTCCACCTGACCCTGCCCACTGGAATAACGCTGTATTTTCTCCCCCTTTTCCCAGTTTTTCCTCGATTCCAAAACCCTGGGTAGGACCGTCCTGAAGGACCTGTCTTCCGGCAGAAGCTACTGCGTCTCAGCGCGGGTCTCCAACGGCATCGTCCAAAGACAATCAGACTACGGCCAGCCCCGGTGTGCCTCGACCCCTGGTGCCTTTAACGATGGTATGGTTGTGCGAATCACTGATCGAATCACTGATCGAATCACTGATTGAATCACTGATCGAGTCACTGTTTGAATCACTGTTTGAGTCACTGTTTGAATCACTGTTTGAGTCACTGTTTGAATCACTGTTCGAATCACTGTTTGAGTCACTGTTTGAATCACTGTTTGAATCACTGTTTGAGTCACTGTTTGAATCACTGTTCGAATCACTGTTTGAGTCACTGTTTGAATCACTGTTTGAATCACTGTATGAATCCCTGTTTGAATCCCTGTTCGAATCACTGTTTAAGAATAAGAACAACTTTATTAATCCCGAAGGAAATTGCAGTGCCAGAGTTACAGAATATAAAACAGTAATAAATAATAAAAGAAAGGCAGAATTAGAAATAAAAATAAACTATAAACTATAAAGTGTTTCAGTGAAACTATAAAGTGTCTTCGTAAGCAGTGATAAAACTATAAGTGTCTTAGTAACAAGTGAGGTAAGGAGTGCACAATAGTATGATAGAAGGGAACATTATAGTGTAGCAGTTATGAGATGAAATATTGCACAGTGTCTGAATATTGCACAGAAATGAGATATTGCACATTTTTGTTTGTTTTTAAGTTAAAGATAGGTTGTTATGGTTGCCGGCGGCTGAATGGAGAGGAATTAAAAAGTCTGATCGCCTCGGGGAGGAAAGACCTCCTGTGGCGTTCAGTGGAGCTCCTCGGTGGTATCAGTCTACGGCTGAAAGAGCTCTTACAGGACGTCAGTGTGGCATGCAGGGGGTGATGGATGTTGTCCATGATGCTGAGGAGCTTCTTCAGCATCCTCCTCTCTGACACCTGCACCACAGACTCCAGCTCCACGCCCAGGACAGACCCAGCTCTCCTGATGAGCTTGTTGAGTCTGTTAGCATCAGCTGTCTTGATCCTGCTGCCCCAGCACACAACAGCGTAGAAGATGACGCCGGACACCACCGAGTGGTAGAACATCTGCAGCACGGTCCTGCAGACGTTGAAAGATCTGAGCCTCCTGAGGAAGAACAGGCGGCTCTGACCCTTCTTGAAGCTGGCGTTGGTGTTAATAGTCCAGTCCAGTTTATTGTCCAAGTGGACACCCAGGTACTTATAACTGTCCACAATGTCCACCTCTGTACCCCTGATGGTGACTGGGGTCGGATGGGTCCTCTGTTTCCTGAAATCCACCACCAGCTCCTTTGTCTTTGTGACATTGAGCTGGTTCAGTCCACACCACTCCACAAACCTGTCCTCCACGCTCCTGTACTCCTCCTCCTGGCCTCCGTTGATGCAGCCCACGATGGCAGAGTCATCTGAGAATTTCTGCAGGGCAGGTCGAATGGTGTTAAAAGCACTGGAGAAGTCAAAGAACATGACTCTCACAGTGCTTCCTGCCTCCTCCAGGTGTGTGTAGATTCTGTGCAGCAGATAGATGATGGCGTCTTCCACTCCTATCCGGGGCTGGTACGCGAACCGCAGGGGGTCCAGCGAAGGTCCGACGACTGTGCGAAGGTGCCTCAGGACGAGCCTCTCCAGCGACTTCATGACGTGTGATGTCAGGGCCACCGGTCTGTAGTCGCTGTGTGTGCTGGGATGCTTCACCTCGGGCACTGGAACCAGACATGAGGTTTTCCACCGGTCGGGGACAACCATCTGGGTCAGGCTCAGGTTGAAGAGATGGGAGAAGATCCCACACAGCTGAAAGGCACATCCTTTCAGCACTCTGGGGCTAAGGCCGTCAGGGCCGGCGGCTTTCCTGGGACGAAGGCGGCTGAACTCTCTTCGACACTGTTTGAGTCACTGTTTGAATCACTGTATGAATCCCTGTTTGAATCCCTGTTCGAATCACTGTTTGAATCACTGTTCGAATCCCCGTTTGAGTCACTGTTTGAATCACTGTTCGAATCACTGTATGAATCCCTGTTCGAATCACTGTTTTAATCACTGTTCGAATCCCCGTTTGAGTCACTGTTTGAATCACTGTTCGAATCACTGTTCGAATCACTGTATGAATCCTTGTTTGAATCCCTGTTCGAATCACTGTTTGAATCACTGTTCGAATCCCCGTTTGAGTCACTGTTTGAATCACTGTTCAAATCATTGTTCGAATCACTGCATCTGCTTCTGCTCCTTCTCAGACGCGCTGATCTCGGTGCCGCTGTGCATCTTAGTGTTGTCCGTCCTGGTCGTCCTGGTCCTGTCTGGATTTGCCGGCTACTTCTGTCTGAGGACACATCTCCCAACCATCCTGGTGAGCAATCCGCTACTTTTCTTCTTGGGGAGTAAATTCAATGCAGCCCCAGATTCCCCCCTGGACATCCCAGTTGCATTTGGTCTTCTCATTTGATGTTTTTATTTCATTTTATTACTTGCATTATTCTGTTTTACTTAATAATGGGTTGGAGACCAGCCTTGCTCTTCCTGTTTTCTCATTCCTGCACCATCTGCCGCTTTTGCTAAGCCAACTGATACCCTGGGTTCCTTGTCAGGCTTCCTGCCCTGCTCTGTGTCTGCGGTCAAAAAAGTGCAGCAGATTGGTGTGTATGTGTGTGTGTGTGTGTGTGTGTGTGTGTGTTCGTGGTGACGGAGCGGCAGCCGTCAGATGCTTTCGAAGTGAACAGTTCTAAGAACTGTCCGGCACCGATTCCCTTCCAGGAATACGTTGTTCTGGTCCGAAATGTTGACCTTCCCCTGCTAGTGACCTACTTTAGAGTTCAAGGCAAATATATGGCATGGATTTGATGCAACATGGGATCAGTGAATTATCACACACATTGTTTTGGTGTGTGTGTGTGTGATTTTTTTTTTTTTTTTTTTTTTTTTTTCTGAGAAAGCTCAACAGCAAATACACTCCAGAATGAGACACACACACACACACTGCGGAGGAGTTTGTGGTTGGACTGAGGGGTGGAAAAAAAAAAGCAAGACAAAGATGTGCAGCTGCTGCCGCTCCTAAACACACACACACACACACACACACACAAAGCAAATAGTGTTGCAACAGTTTTGTCTGGATTTTTTTTTTTTTTAAACCTGTAATTCTCATTCAGAAATTCTGTAATTCTGCAAGAAACATTATGCAAGTGACATTAAATTATTGTGTGTGTGTGTGTGTGTGTGTGATACAAGGCCTGCATTGGGGAAAATAGAAGCTGTTGTTCAATCAAGAAAAAAAAAGATAATTACGTTGTGGCACAACTGTCAATGTACATGCAACCTTTTTTTATGTACATGTGCATAGATATATATTTTTTTCACACACAAAAAGATCTATACAGTAAAATAATACCTCGACTTACGAGCTTACTCAATTTATTCGTATATCAAATTAAAGTCCCCCATTAAAACGTATTGAAATGCTATTTCTTTTTCTTCCTTCATTCCAATGCATTCCATTATCCTGTTTAAGTTAATAAAAAAAATATACTCTATAAATAACAAATAATGTATAGATGAATGATGATAATCAAAGAGTGTGAAGAATTTTTTTTTTTTTTTTTTTAAGTGTATTTACCGTGCAGGGGGGGGTTTGGTGCGCTATCGCTTAACTTAGCTTAGCGGCTCCACACACAATGCTACGATGTGTTGCTAAATGCAATGCGTTTGCTACATATCGCGGCTAAACTTCAACCATCCAACACCTTCCAACACCTCGCTTGTGTTTTTGTATATATATTCATACACCATGTATTTACATTTATTTTAAAATTATAATTTCCTGAGACAACTCACCGGGAGCCGTCCGCCGTCCTGAATTTTTTTTTTTCCCGTCTGCCTGCTGCGCATCAGACGTCCATTCGCCATCAGCCGAAGGTTCTGGTCCTGGTGCCGGAAACCGTCTCCCTGTCCGTGCCCGTCCTCGTCGAAGCGCCGTCGCCCACATCCAACACGAGCCTGTCGTCGTGCGACGGCGACACGGAGTTCGCCGACCGCAGCGGCGGGAGAGGCTACGACGTCTACGCGGCCGAACGCCTCCTCTCGTCAACCTCCCCGACTCCGCCGGCGTCCGTTTACGAGGTGACGCAGAAAACATCCTTCCTGCCGTTGGACATCTTCGACCCCCAACCGGAGGTCTGGACGGCGGCGGCGGCGGCGGCGGCGGCGGGGGAGGAGGTGAGCATCCACACCATCATCCTGGGCAGGCGTCTGCAGGAGGCCGAGGACGACGACGACGAGGAGGAGGAGGAAGGCGACGCTCAGCTCGACCCGCCTCCGCTAACGGAGGACCTCGGGGTCGCGACCCTCGACGACGACCAGGATTTCTCGGGGTACCTGACACGGCCATGTTACCGCCTCTGAAAGCTCTGCTCCGGACGTCCGGCGCTCCACGGGAAGGTCAAACTCTTCGACTTCGCCGACCCGTTGAGGAAGATTTCACATCCACACACGTTTCCTGAGGGAGGCTTGTTCTAGCCGGTTCTTTTATAGGAATTTATACATTTCAGGGACTGAAATTGTTCTCAATGTTAGTATAGAGTTCAACCACATGTAAAGGTTTAATCCATTTTTTATAGTATTATATGTCACTCGTCTGCATTTCACGTCCATCCATTTTTATTCTCTCCCAGAGGCAATGGTTTGTATTAAATCTGCCACTAGGGGGCGCCAGAGACCACAATGCAGAGGTGCCCTCGCCTTTTTCGTCAAAAGTGTTTTTATTCCAGACGCCACGTTTAACATTTCACTATTATCTGCAGCCAGTCTTGTTACATTTCTTGTATTTGTGCTTTTACAACAACCGGGATATCCCAACTGGTTGACAATAAAGGATGTTTACATTGTTCCTCAGGGTTCTCCAGGTTCCTCCGGGTGTCCAAACACAAGCAAGGAGGTTCATCGGTGGAACCTGAACCGTCCAGACCTGCGGACCAGAGAGTCCATATGACGTTTGACCGACCGACTGAATGGTTCGCTTCTATATCGCTTTTAACGAGATGACAAATAGCTGACCTTAGGCGACCGCTAAATTGAGAGCTTCGCCTTTCGGCTCCTTCCTCGGAGTCGCCATCGCTGCAGACGCCGCACCGATTCCGCCCGTCCAGGACCTCTTCCTCGATCCCGGTAACGGGCGTTCCACCCGTTACTGGTTCAGCACCGCGGTCTGGGATTTGGAGGTGCTGATCTTCATCCCGGCTGCGAAGCGTTCAGTTCCGTTTTAACGCGTTATCATCGAGCGAAGGGTTCTACGTCTGTGCGTTGTTAATGAATGATTGAATTTCTTTTGTTGTCTTCATATATTGTGAACGGTTGTATGTCCACACATTGTGAATGAGCGAACGGTTGTATTTATTTGAATTGTGAATGAGTGAGTGTTGTCTTTATACATTATGAATGAGTGAATGTTGTATTTCTATATATTGTGAATGGTTGCATTTCTATGAGCTGTGAATGTTGTATGTCTTTACACATTATGACTCAGTGAATCATTGCATTTTTTGAGTCGTGAATGAGTGAATTGTCGCCTTCAAACATTGTGAATGAGTGAATGTTGTATTTCTATTTATTGTGAATGATTGTACTTCTTTGAGTTGTGAATGAGGGAATGTTGTCTTCATACATTGTGAATGAGTGAATGTTGTATTTATTTGAAATGTGAACGAGTGAGTGTTGTATTTCTATTTATTGTGAATGATTGAATTTCTTTGAGTTGTGAATGAGTGAATGTTTTCATATATTGTGAACGGTTGTATGTCTACACATTGTGAATGTGTGAACGGTTGTATTTATTTGAATTGTGAACGAGTGAGTGTTGTCTTTATACATTATGAATGAGTGGTTGTATGTCTTTACACATTGTGAATGAGTGAATGATTGCATTTTTTGAGTTGTGTGAGTGAATTGTTGCCCTCAAACATTGTGAATGAGTGAATGTTGTATGTCTTTATACAGTGTGAATGGTTGTATTTATTTGAATTGTGACTGAATGAGTGTTGTCTTAACGTTGTGAATGAATAAATGTTGTCTTTGAGCTGTGAATGAGTGAATGGTTGTACGTCTTTACACATTATGACTCAACCAATCATTGTGTTGTCTTTATACATTATGAATGAGTGAATGTTGTATGTCTTTATACGGTGTGAATGATTGAATTTTTTGAGCTGTGAATGAGTGGTTGTATGTCTTTACACCTTGTGAATGAGTGAATGATTGTATTTTTTGAGTCATAAATGAGTGAATTGTTGCCTTCAAACATTATGAATGAGTGAAAGTTGTATGTCTTTATACAGTGTGAATGATTGAATTTTTTTGAGTTGTATAATAAGTTAATGGTTATATTTCTTTAATCTGTGAATGAATGGTTGTATGTCTTTACACCTTGTGAATGAGTGAATGATTGTATGTCTATGAGTTGTGAATGAGTGAGTGTTGTCTTCATTCCCAATGTATGAATGGCTATTTAGTTGAGCGGTCACTTCTGACTCCCGACTTCTGGTATTTCGGATCTTCGGTGACCGAATTGCATTTTTTTGGGTGTCGCTTTGGATAAAAGCATCTGCCAAATGACCGGAATGTCATGTAACGTAATGAGCGAATGGTTGTATGTCTTTCCGATGAGTGAATTAATGTATTTTAATGTATAGTGCAGGAAACTGGAAATGACAGAAACGGCGAGCTAATCAAGCTAATCAAGCTAATCAAGCTAAACAAGCTAAACAAGCTAAAGGCTGGTGCCGCTTTCAACACGGTTTTTGGCTCCTGTCGGCTTTTCAAGCTCTTCTTCTTTTGGCGATGGAGGAAGCCCTCCTGTAGAATCTCTAGCGGTCGATGCTCTGCAGAGAAGATGCCGGGTTCTGGTGATCTCCTCTGCACTGGTTGCAGGTGTTTGTGGTCCAGAGCTTTGCTGAAGATCTCAGGCGGTTTGCCAAACCTCCTCAGAAAGCACAGCCGCCGTTGAACCTTCTCAACCATCTACGTGGTGTTGAGGGACCAGCCGAGGTCCTCACCGATGTGGACTTCCACAAAAACCGCTGAACTTTGAGACCTCCTTCTCCGTGTCGGCGATGACGTGCCAGAACGTTAGAACCTCCTACCCAACCACGCGAATGAATCAATAAACTTTCCTCAAATTCCGCTACTTCTCTCACGGTGACAAAAAAAAAAAAAAAAAGGAGAAGCTCGTAAAAGACATAAAAATGGGAAAACGAAACCGAAAAGGAACTCGAGGAACCGACGAGTCAGCAGAACATCAAGTAAAACCAACGTCTTCTCCGTTCTTCTCTCAGTGATTGCAATGTTTACTTGACAGTTTTCGCTATCTGACCTGAACCTCCCAGAAGATACCAGGAGTTAATCATCTAGTGATTGTTTTTGTTTTTCTGGATCGGACGAAGAGCCAATGAGAGCAGGGCCTGGTCGGGGGGAGGAGCCACCGATTGGACGACGCCGACTGATGGACACCAGATGAAAGAAAAGTGAAAGAGCCTGGAGTTACTGGTAAACATCATTGATCCAATTACAGGAACCTCCTGCATGCCACGATTATAATAATACATTTTATTTCAGGCACCTTATCTACAGATTTAAAAGAAAAAAAGAATCAATAAAAAAGTGGTAGATTATGTAAACACACACACACACTGCTTCCTTTTGTTACACCACGGCTTATAGTGATTGTAAAGATATTATCAATCTGTCCGTGTGTATATTTGTATGACTACTTTTTAAAAAATTTAAATCAATTTATCTGTCAGTCTATCTGCATATACTATATTACTACATATACATATATATATATTCCTATGTATCAATCCATCTGTCTATATCTATCTATATATACAGGATTGTCTCAGAAAATTAGAATATTGTGATAAAGTTCTTTATCTTCTGTAATGCAATTAAAAAAAGCAAACAATACTTTTTTATGATATTCTAATATTTTGAGATAGGATTTTTGAGTTTTCTTAAGACGTAAGCCATAATCGGCAATATTAAAATAATAAAAGGCTTGCAATGTTTCAGTTGATTCGTCATGAATCCAGTACGTATGACTTTTTTTTTTTGTTTTTGTAATTCCATTACAGAAGATAAAGAACTTTATAACAATATTCAAATTTTCTGACAGTCCTGTTTATTTCTATCTAATAGCTATATACACACAAGCACACACACACACACACACACACGTATGTATACTGTATATAAATACTCCTGTGTCTACTGATATATCATAGATTTAAATAGAATATAACTATTTATCCCTAAAGAAATACCTCTGACATATATATTATATATCCTCCTATATATTTACATATCCAAGAGAGACATAGGAATATATGTATATATTATATGGTTAAATAGCACATACATATATATTTATGATGAGATGAGAACAACTTTATTTATCCCGAAAGAAATTGTTGTGCCAGAGTTTCAAGTAAAAAACATAACAGTAACAGATAATAGTAGAAAGGAGGAAGAATAAGAAATACAATGAAATATAAATTGTCTTAACTGTTGGCTGAGGGAAGAGGAATTAATTATGTCTGTTTATCCATGACTACCTTCCTTTGTATATCTGTATGTATGTATGTATGTATGTGTGTGTGTGTGTGTGTGTGTGTGTGTGTGTGTGTGTGTGTGTATCCATATTTGTCTATGAATGTTACGTTTATCTGAAATAGCAACAACAAACAGGTGGCGGTTGGAAGGCGGGAGCTGGAAAAAGGCCCCTGTTGTCGATTCACCGAGTGAAGGTTCGCTCACGGGGAGGGACTTCTGCAGAAATGGAAACTCAAGGTCGTAGATCTTTTCCTCTCTTCTCCTCTTTCCTCCTCTTTCCTTCTCTTTCCTTCTCTTTTCTCCTCCCCTCAGCTTTATGTTCAACCCCTCCGTCCTGCATCGCAGTCACTCCATGGAGGGACGATGGGCTGCCGGCTGATCATCCTCTTCTTCCTCCTCCTGCATGTACGCTTTGGTAATAATTCAACGGAGAGCCGTGTGTGTGTGTGTGTGTGTGTGTGTGTGTGTGTGTGTGTGTGTTCGTTCGATGAAAGTTTTGTGTGCTCCTGTGTGTCGCTCACTTGCAGCGATTATATTTTATGCTTTTGTTCGAAAGGAATCTGGAACATTGAGGTTTGTTAAATGTTCACACCCTTGTCTCACCGTGGTTTTCCTATTGAAAGAACTCACTTAAACCTTTAAAAAAAAAAAATTATATATATAATTTTATGTATATATATATTTTTATATATATATATATATGTATATGATTTTGTTTTTGTGATGACATAAAATGCTTTTATTATTTCATCCTTAGTTAAATTTCTGCTTTTATGTCTACAATTTTGTTTGTTTGGCTATGGATACCACACACACACACACACACACACACACACACACACACAGACATATATATATATATATATACATATATATATACAATTCATATATTACACTTTTATTCGAAAGGAATCTTGAATGTTGAGGTTATTTCGATTTCTTTTTCTGTTTACTTCCTTGTTTTCCTGTTGAAAAAAAAATATACATATATATATAGGTATATTTATATATCTATATATATATATGTATTATGTATGTGTCATTTTTGTGATGATATAAAATGCTTTCATTGTAAAGACATCTTAAACCTTGCGCTTTATCTTTCCCAAAGTCTCACTTTCTTTGTTGTTATATATATATATATATAGAGAGAGAGAGAGAGAGAGAATGAATATATATATATAATTCAATTTGTGATTTTTATTGATATTTTTCATTATTAAATTTGTGATTTTAATCTATATATATATATATATATATATATATATATTTTTTTTTCAATTTGTGACTATATACAGTTTATATATGTATGGCTGTGTGTAAAATTCAATTTGTGATCATACATAATGATTTTATTCTATTTCCTTTTTTTGCTTATGGCCCTTGTTTTTTTTTTGTTTTTTTTTTTTTGCAGTTTTTTTTGCAGTTTTCCTCTTGAAGCTCCACAGATACATATAAAATTCATTTTTATTTATTTTTTTTATATCCGATGCTTTTATCTGACCAGGAATCTGTCTCGTTAAGGTTCATTCAACCCCTGTCTGTTTACTTTTGTCGTTGTTGTTGCCGCTGTAAGTTCGTTTTTTGTTGTTTCTTTTTAACCCCATCAATATCGATCGATATCATCCGAAACGACGACAACCTGCTGTGTGTTTTCCGTCCCCAGCGGCGTGCTCGCGCCTCCCCGCGCCCTCCAGTGTTTCCATCTCTTCCTACAACATGGAGCACGCGCTCGGCTTCCTTCCGGGCCCCGAGACCCCGGCCGGGGCCCGTTTCGCCGTCCAGGTCCACAGCCTCAGGTACTCGGGTCTGCTTGGGGTTCCAGACGGTGTCCAGACGCGTGAATTGACGGGTCGGATTGTTGTTTACCTGCGAATGAATGGTCGGACTTGTGAATGAGAGGGTGAGTGGGCGTCCGTCTCGATATACTTTTCTTGTGAATAAATTAAATTCTGTTTCTACGACCTGCTGATGAGAGGGTGAATAATTTTGTGTCGCTTTATGGTGCCTAGATGAGAGGGTGATTTTATTTTTTTGCTATGTTTTGCTCAAAAAAATAAAGGGAACGCTTAAAAAAAACACCTCCTAGATCTAAATGAATGAAATATTCTTATGAAATACTTTGCTCTTTACACAGTCGAATGTGCTGACAACAAAATCACACAAAAATGATCAATGGAAATCAATTGTATCAACCCATGGAGGTCTGGATTAGGAATCACACTCCAAATTAAAGTGTAAAAACAAACTCCAGGCTGATCCAACTTTGATGTAATGTCCTTAAAACAAGTCAAAATGAATCTGTGTTGCTTCCTGAGTGGACACTATGATTTCACACAAGTGTGATTGACTTGGAGTTACATTGTGTTGTTCAAGTGTTCCCTTTATTTTTTTCAGCAGTATATAAGTCTCTGTATGACCTCTGAATGGTTGTGTTCAAAATAACAGTAGCGTTGCTAAAAAATGTGGGTAAAGCTCAAAATACTTCCAATATTTTTTATTTACACTCACTGGGAACACGGCATGTTATATTTTACATCAAGAAAAAAGTAGCAATATTTGAATTAATTTACAGAAAATGAGGAAAAAGTGGTTCAAAAAAAATAGCAGGGTCTGAAATTTTTATAGTCAAATGTTTACCCAATGAACTGAAACAACATTAAGATTCCTGTGATTCACGAAACTAATATTTACCGTAATTTCTGGACTATTGGGCGCGCCTCAATATAAGCCGCACCGGTTAGCCGATCGCTATCCGGGGCTTCTTCCTGCGCGCTAAAACCGTCAAAGTCGTCTTCTTCGGTGTCGGAATTTCCCGGTCATTTCATCGGTCCGATGTGACGAGGATAAATGTTTAAGACGTCCATATATTAGCCGCATCGTTGTTTACGTGAAAAAAAGTCGCGGCCTATCATCCGGAAATTACGGTAGTCGTATAACCACCGTTTTGGAGAACGGCTTCACATCTGTGTCGCCAAGCGACTTCTGACACCTGGAAACAGGTATTCCATCCCAGGATGATTTGACAACCTTCCGGAATTCCTCCGCATTTCTTGGTTTTGCCTCAAAAACAGCATTTTAGATGTCACGCCACAAGTTCTCTATTGGATTCAGGTCTCTTGAAATGGGTGTTTCAACAAGACAATGACCCCAAACACACCAGTAAGCGAGCAGCATCTCGGTTCCAGACCAACAAAATCAAGGTTATGGAGTGAGCAGCCCAATCCGCGGACCTTAATCCAATGAACACTCCAGCGTGAACACTCAAATCACTTGGTTTCATTTTTGTCCACCCAGGCGGGGCAAGTGGTGGTCGGTATCTGGATGCTCGCAGCTGGCGGACGGACAGAAGTGTAACCTGACCAGAGCCTTCAAGGAATACTTGGGTGACTACCAGGCCCGCGTCAGAGCTTTCACCCCCACCCGGACCTCCAACTGGACCCTGTCCCGATGGTTCCAGCCGCTGTCCGACAGTGAGACCGGGAGATTTTGTTTTCTTTTTTCGTTAAATACCCCGAGGCGGGTAGTTCCGGCGCCCCTCGGACGACAACCAGTCGCCTGACAGCAAACGAGACAAGGGAATCTGGGTCCTCCGGTTGTGATGTGACCTGTCGGCGCCGAGCTAGCCAGATTTTGTCGCGTTACCGGACAACGCTTTTGTTACGCTACACCAAGCAACCGGTGAACGCAAGATCCAAAAGATGACACCGCGGCGTCTGAGACCGGGGAACGAAGCCCGATCACGTGGACACGATTGCCGTCACAGCGAAGGAGGTGCCAACCAGCAACCGCTGTTGACTTCCAGAATCAATCAGTTGATAGCCCGTTAGCCGTCAAACCGTCAAGTTTTCCTGACATTGGACCAAAACGCGTGTCCCAAAAGCGAAGCAGAGCGGCTGCTTCTACTCTCGCTCAGGTCACCCTGTCTCCGACATCCAGAGCGACAGTTTCTTTTTAGAGTGAAGTGAAAGTTAAAACCTCGGTATGGGTTGAAATTTATCGAGAACATCGGGGTTCGGGCTGAAATAGAAACGTTCTCGGTGGTTTACAAATGTCCCTGCTTTACATGCTGACACCTGGTGAACTCTTGATGTGCACTGAGTCTCTCGCTCTCGCTTCCAAACCCTCCCCCGACTCCCGTTTCCACCTTACAGCGGTGTTGGGCCCGCCTGACGTCTCGTTGTCCGGTTGCGGGAACTGTTTGCTCATCAGGGTCGGCTTCCCCGCCAGCAGCCCCCATCAAGAGCAGCTGAACCGACTCTATGATAAGCTGCATCTCCACGTCCACAGGGTTTGGGACGGGTCCGAGGTAAAAAGCCAGATCGACCGATGTTCCAGAGTTCTCCTTTATCTTGACGATGACATGATGTGCCGTATTTTTCGCACTATAAGGCGCACTTACGTATGAATTCTTGTTGTGCTTGCTGACCTCCAACAAATTTTATGTGATACACTGCGCTCAAAAGTCAGTCAAAATGTTTTAGTGCTACTTTGGTAAGCGACCAAGCCGCTCCGCCTGATTGATTGTCGGACCTTTCCTTGGTCTTTTGTTGAATATGCATTGGTAACTAATCAGATAACTAATCGTGTAGTGCTGGAATACAACGTTGTTCCAGGTGTCCACTATCGCTGGCAACGATAAACCAATCAGAGAACGGTACGCAGTATGCTTACTTCCACCACTTTTTGTAATAGCGGTATGTACTGTGCTTCAACATAATATTACTGTATATTTGTGAATATGAGAACCCCCAAAAACGGAAACATTGTACTGTATTAGTCGGCCGTTGGTTGAATATGGGTTGCAACTTCAGAAAACATCAGATAACTGATTATGTCGTGCTGGAATACAACGTGTCCACTATCGCTAGCGACGATAAACCAATCAGAGAGCGGTATGTAGTACACTTACATACCCCACTTTTTGTAATAGCGGTACGTACTGTGCTTCAACATAAATACTGAGAACCCCCAAAAAATGCCACCTGTTAGGAGACATGGGAACAAACAGAGTTTCCGAGGGAACAAAGTGAGATGAATCGACAAAACTGACTGTTTTGTTTTGCTTTGTCATTAATGTTTTGTCATGAGCCTTATAATGCAGCGCGCCTTATGGTCCGCAAAATACGGTATCCACTTCCCTGGACTCCTTTAATTGTGCAAGGCAGGGAAGAAGGTCCAAGAAGGTTCAGGGTACTCTCCACGTTCTCCTGCTTTGGTTCTCTCTGGGCCGTCCATTTTCCCTCCCACAGTCCAGAAACAGTCAGCTGGTTCGCCGAAGGCCCCAAATTGTCACCATGGTGGTGCAGTGGTTAGCGCCCTCGCGAGAAGGTCCCTGGTTCTTGTGGAACTCTTCTGTCGCGGCGATCGGACTTAAATTTTTCCACTTGAAGAAGATTCATCCCTCATCCCAGAGTCTTCTTCAGCTTTAATGACCTTTGGGGAGTTTCTGAATGTAACCCCCAGGGTTGCGGGCAGATAAACGGAAGAGTTGATGGCCAGAAACTAGGTCTGAGGGGGTTGCTATGCCGACGGGGGTGTCGCTCATTGGAGACAAAGGACCCTGTTGGATCCCAAGGACCGACAGTCACGTGGAAACTACTGGGAGCTGGTTCTGGTGGTGGGTCTTTCCTGGTTGTTTGGAAGTTGTAGAAGGTCCTTGCTGTCTGCAGAAAGAATGGCCCTTGTCCTTCGGGTGGAGGTGGACTGCGGAGTCTTGTCCTGAAGTGGTGGCCCGTCCTGTGTTGGGCCATCGGTTTGTGCAGAGGTTGTTTGGTCTCCGTTACACTCCTCAGTGCAGGTGACAGCAGGCGCTACATTCTCCATCTTCTGCCTGGGTGTTTTGTCTCAGGGCGTCGTGGGGTTTAAAATGTACCGGTACATGGTGGTTGCTGAGAACCCTTTGGTGTTTCCTCAAAACACCCGTAGCATACGGTATGACTTTCTTTCGTTTGTGGTTTTCCACCTGTTCTACATTCGTGCGTCTGGTGCTTTCCCATTTGACGACCCAATTCAGGTCTCAGGTCTTGCGGCTTTTGACGGTTGATGTCTCCATGTTCTCCTCGTGTCTGCGCGGTTCCTCCGGGTTCTCCGGGGTCCTCCAACAGTCCAAGCACTTGCAGGAAATTCAGTCAGAGGGCCGACGGTTGTCTATTTGTGGGGTCCAATCACACGATAGGCCTCCATCAGCACAGGACAAGTGGTATCGATAATGAACGAGTGGAAGTCGAAGTGGAAGTACTCTTTAAGAAATACTTCTTGCAGTGCATCTGTGTTGCCGGCTAAACCGCACCTGCAGAGAGGCATCCGACAACGTCAGACACCGCTGTTTGTCACCGCGGTTTCCAGCGACGTCACTGCGCCGCCGTCTCTTGTTTACACAGAAGAGGAAAACAACGGGCGGTTTATCAACGCCGCTTTCCCCAACGACAGCAGACAAAACACTAGAACTTCATCCACAAAGCAACCTACGCAGGAATCAGTGGGCTAATCGCTAACTTACAAGCCCGTGTTCAGCAGACCAGTAGAAGACCGGGTAGAAGTTCTCGTCTCACCTGTTGTGTCTCAGTTCCAGCTCATTCTGCCCTTCAAAGAGGAGAACGTGGTCACCTACCTTCAGCCCGGCGTGGAATACTGCCTGTCCGTCTCTGTGAATTCGCTCATCAACTCCAACTCGGTCGCCAGCGAGCCCACCTGCACCTTCACCAGCCCGCCTCCCTCCAGGATCCCCCGTACGTCCGGTCACTTTGCGGTGCAAAAACTACATCTATACTATCAACGGGATAATATATATATATATATTGATTGATTTTAATAAGATATACACAGGCTAGAAATGGCGGACAAAAGTGTGGCAGGTTGATGAACTGTTCACTTCGACATCTCTCTGTGTGCGAATGAATCACTGACTCATTAGGCTGTAGGCTTTTTTTTATTGTTTTGTATTTGGAAAGCCATTCACAGTTTTTATTTTGCACTGTGAACATCTCGCAGATTTTCATCCCTTTAAGTATTTCTACTTAGTACGCTTATCGAGGCTCCCTGTTTCTGCATCTTGGCCTGCAGAACCACTAAAAGTCCCAAAAAATCAAGAGTCTCTAAAGGCTAAAACCGCCAGCAAGATAAGCCAAATGCTAGGGGACCTAAGATCGAACCCTGGGGCGCTGAAATTCTAAGATTTGTGGAATCAAAGGACTCTCACAGTGGTGTTTCTGACCTGATTCTGATTTGTTGTCCCCCCCTTTTTACAGAGTATTTGCTGTGGGTTGCCCTGAGTACCCTCTGTGTTCTGGGGTTCCTCCTCACGGCGCTGGTCGTTTACAGCGGAAAGGTGACCCACAAGTTACAGGAACGAATCAGCGCGGTTAGTGTCATTAGCTGTCTGCATCATCTCGCGCTAGAGGTCTTCACAGATGGAAAAAATGGTAAACAGGCTTAAAAAGTCCAGAAAGCCTGCTCCTCAAACCCAAAGTGACCCTGACTATTATTTGAAAACTTGACCGACAGATTTGAACATTCGCAATAGAAAAGAGATGACCCGATCAAAAGGTGGTTGCAACTTGTAATTCTCATTCTTCATAGATGGGCCTCCAATACACCATAAACCCAGGATCATGACCAGCACTCGTGTCAGGTCGTGGTTATGGTGGATTTGTAAAGACCTCTACTTCAAGCTTTCCGTTCCATATATGTGCATTTTGATAAGATTTCACCGGCCAAGTGTACACATCAGGCTACATCCGGGCTTCAGCCATGTTCCTTTTGTAGCAAGCCATTGTAAAAAGTCAGCATCAATTAAAACGATTCCTATTTTCGCCACCATCTGGTAAGTGATCGCTAATCCCGCGGTGACACGTCAAAGCATACCATGACTATCTGGTAGACCGGGTCAACATCCATAGAGGGTAGTGGTTCCCAAACTCTTCTCAGTCCCTAGTCCAGGGGTCGGCAACCCGAAACACCCAAAGAGCCATTTGGACCCGGTTTCCTCGGATAAGAAAACACTGGGAGCCGCAATTACTTTTTGACGTCTAAAATAAAGGTACCTTACTTATTACCTTTACACTTTGTATAAACAAGTGTGCAGCTTCTGAAATTCACAAAGTATTACGGAAAAAAAAATTATTTTATTTATGTAATGAACTCATTTTGAGATTTGGGCTTTCAGAGCGTGTAGCGGAGCCTTGACCTGAATTTTAAAAATAAATCGGGAAAAAAATCACTGTGTCAGTAAACAATATAAAATAAATATTTGCAAAATATCTTCATGAATATTTATTTTACCTGGTTAATGGGACTTCTGCCCTTGAGCGGCGAAAAATAATGAATATAATTTTATCTAATATTTCAAGATCACAATAATCTTCCAACTTACAAGTTAAAAAAAAGGAATTAACACAAATGAAATACACTTCAATTAAATATTTATCATTTATTTTCCCAAGCCACTCGGAGCCACAGTGTAAGGATGAAAGGTTGCCGACCCCTGGGTTCGCCCCTTAGGACACTTGACCCCAGACATGTACTCCTTCTCCCAAAAGTCAATTGTTTTAGCTTCAATTTGTCTGCGCGACAGCCTTTGCACACTGTGGCCGAGTAAATCCATCAGCACGCGAAGGCCAAAGCTATGTAGCCTGCATCGCATTTGCGCCTTTTTTTACAAGGTTGGTTCTCTAAGCTGAGGCTACATGAGGCTTTGCATCAGACTCCTCATCGCCTCATGTGGCTAGGATGTTAGCCTGGCTAGCCACTAGCGCGCCACTGATGGCATTCTCTCTGCGAGGAACACCATGAAGTTGAGGAAACCCCTGCAGTGTCGTCGCTGGCGAATGCATCCTCAAGCTGATGTCCCCCTTGATAGGCATTTTATTCTTTTTATCCATTTTCAGTGGTTAGCTTAGCGACAGAGCAGTGGTGACTTTACACAGACCTAGCCACCAGAGGGTAGTCTTTAGATATGTGTCATTTCAGCAATGCGAGAAGTCACCTCTGACTTTTGCGTTCCCCGTTCTCGGTCAAAATATCCACTTTGGACGGATCTAAAAAAGCCCGGAGTGGTGAGTCTACGGGTTCAGTCCTTGCATGCTATGAGCTAGAAGTTGCGCGGGCTTAACAAGAAGACCACATGTGGACGCCACCTCCGTTCTTCGCAGATGCAGACGCACAACCCTTAGAAAGATCCAAACCAACCCCTGTCGTCATCTCCAGTCACACCTCACCCTATGAGGCCGGCATCCAGGAAGTGTATCTGGTGTCTTCAAAGACCGGGCGCCCGCCTCGCCGCCTCCCATGACGCAGGCAATGACTCATGGCCGACGAAAAGGAAAGACATGCTCTTGCCTTCGTACCAGCGATATGAGTTCATGAACCATCAGCATCCTGGGTCAATACTTGTGTATCTAGCATCTGTTTTCGGATGTATGTTTATGTATGTGCGTATGTTTTGGAAAGAACAAACCCAACAAAACCAGCTCTCACCCCCCTTTTTTTTACAAATAGATACATGCTCAGCTGAGTAGCTAAGCCGCTAAGCAACACATCACCGTCCCACCTCATTGGGGCGCATCTACTCAGGGGAATACGTGGGGAAAAGGTGGACAAGCGACTAGCCTTTCTGTGTTACAAGACAGAAAATTAATCATCTAAACATGTACTTCATGGACAGATCGCACAAATCGGGGATACAAGTGTCACTTTTGACACATTTTCCGTGCCTTCGGTAAACCAGGACGTAAGACGTGACTTCCTGTGCGCGTCCATGGCAACCTGCCTCCTCCTCAGTTAGCCACATAGCAGCTCGCAGGCTAGAGATAGAAGAGAAGTTTCACAGTAGCCACTTTTTTTTTTGGTACGGCCCGTGAGGTCTGCGCAGGGATTCTTTTCATGGAAAAGCTGTAATTATCTTTGTCATCATAATCATCGTCGGTGCTGATATCTCTGGCTGACCCCTCTCGCTGTTTGGATATCAGGAAGAATTGAAGTCATTCTGATCAGAATGATTATTCTAATAACTGCTGGTGTATTTTTTTTTTTTCAGGATTTTGCAAATTTAAAAAAATTAAACATGTAATTAAAGTGTGATTATGTATATTGTACATGTTTCCCATCCCTTCATTAATGGTTGTCCCGTTCAGGTTACCATAACAGGTATTTAAATTTTGAGCCACCTATAATAGCGCCTCCTAGCATGGTTTAACATGGTTTCCTCACTTTTAAGGGGTTTTTAGCTATTTTTAAGAGTTGCCCAGGAGAAAAATATGCTCCAGAATTGAGGGATGAAATGACACAGAATTCTCTGGTGAATTCTTGTTGAAATCTTCTTGTTGTGGCAACTTCATCTGAGAGGCTTCTCCCGTTCTAATAACCTGTGGGGAGTTTTCAAATATAACTGCCAGGGTTTTTGGGCTGGTCTCCGTTATGGTGGCTTGTTATCTAAATGTAGGAGTTGATCGGCAGAAACTAGGTCTAAGCGGGCTGCCCTTCTTATCTCCCTTCACTGGCTCCCAGTAGCCGCCGGCATCAAGTTCAAGACCCTGGTGCTCGTGAATTGACCCCGTCATATCTAATTGCACATAGCCCCCCCCCCCCCCCCCCTAAAAAAAAAACGAGAAATTAATGTATGTATTTATATGGTTTTGAGATGGCTATTTGGTAGTGGTGACTTCTGGATAACGACTACTGGTACTTTGGATTTTGGATCTTCGGTTATTGAATTGCAATTTTTGTAAGCCGCTTTGGATAAAAGCGTCTGCTAAATGACTGTAATGTAATGTAATGTTGCTAAGCTAATGGGGGTGTTGCCCCCCCCCCCCCCCCAAGCCTCTCGGATAAGGGGTGAAATGTCTTCAGGTGAAGAATTCCAAGTCCAGTTGCAACAACAAGAAGATTTTGACAAGAATTCATCGTGATTTGGATGACTAATAACCTCCAAATACAATTCTCTGGTAACCAATGTTAGCAGGGGGGGCCCCTGACGCACTTGCCCCTGGGCCGCAGAAAAGCTTAGTCCGCCTCTGCCAGAAACAAAACCAAACCAAATCCTGATTGGTCAATCAATAGAAGGGGGCGTGGTTTCCTCCAATAAGATAAAGTGAAAGCCGGCTACACGCGCGTGGCTTAAAGAGGAAATGCGATTCGGTTCCGGGTAACTTCCCCTCCGGTTCTGGGAAAATACACCGAGTCGGGAGCGAAAGAGGACGCGTATAACGCCCGGAGAACAAAAGAAAAGAAAAAAAGAACTCAAGACGCCATGGTTCCTCCGCCGCCGCTCGCATTTCTTTTGGCAGTTTGGTCGCTGAGCGGCTCCGCAGGTAAACACCGTCTTAAATCGGGCGGAACTCGGGGTTCGCGTCTAAATCTCGCGAGAGTTCCTCGGTTCGGTCCTATGACGCTGTTTTTATTCAAGTTTTTTCAATTTATTCAAGTCCGGGATTAATAAAAATAATAATAACAATGATAAATGGTATTATAGGCGCCTTAATCGACGTTTTTAAAAATACCGTTGAATTATGGCGGGGGAGAGTGAGGACGGGGAACTTTGACACCAAGGCGTCCACTAGGCTAATATCCTTCCGCTGCCTTCCAGGCTGTGATTGATGTAAAATAGATCCCGGTGCATCAATAGATGATTAAGAGCGATATATTAATACACATAAACATACTATATAAAATATGTTGTAAAAATAAAATTATATATTTTTTTTTTTATTAATTTTCATTTTACATTCCTTCGATTTTGTACATATATTAGCGGTGGGTAATTGAATTACCCACCCATTTCCTTTTTTTTAATACATGCCATTCTGATTCTGTTAGTATATTTTTCCAAATCCTAATCAGTGAGTTTTTACATATAAATATGTATATGTTTGTGTGTGTGTGTGTGTGTGTGTGTGTGTGTCTGTATATACAGGAAAAATTAGAATATTGTGATAACGTTCTTTATCTTCTGTAATGCAATTACAAAAACAAAAATGTCATACATTCTGGTTTTTATTACAAATCAACTGAAATATTACAAGCCTTTTATTAGTTTAATATTGCTGGTTATGGCTTATATCTTAAGAAAACTCAAAAATCCTATCTCAAAATATTAGAATATCATGAAAAAGTCATTTTTGTTTTTTTATTTCATTACAGAAGATAAAAAACTTTATCACAATATTCTACTTTTCTGAGACAGTCCTGTATATCTTAAGTATATATTTTTATCCATATATACATAGACATGTTACACACACACACACACACACCATATAGTATATAGGTCTATCTCTATAACCATATATTGACAATTTTAATATCCATATTATTCTGCTTATATACTGCTCAAAAAATAAAGGGAATATTGTTTTAAGGACATTATATCAACCTTGTATCAGCCTGTCATGTTTTTTTCCACTTTAATTTTAAGTGTGACTCCAAATCCAGACCTCCGTGGGTTAATAAATTTGATTTCCATTGATCATTTTTGTGTGATTTTGTTCAACAAAGTATTTAATAAGAACATTTCATTTATTCAGATGTAGGATGTTTTATTTTAGTGCTTTTTGAGCAGTGTAAGTTTTAGTCCTTTGTTGATACTATTTTTTTTTTTATATTATGGTACCTCTACCCTTAAATATAATGTATGAATGTACCCTGTTGCTATGACAACTGCTATGCTTCATGAAGTTTATTTATCTTTGATGGCAGCCACATCATAAACATCCAGTCTATTCCGAACACAATAAACACACCGTGACCACATCCAGTCGGCGTGGTTTCATCCGTTCACAGGTCCCAAAGATGTGAATATTCAGAGTTAATTCTGCGAATCGAAAAGCGGAAAGAAAAAAAGCGTCGAGGACGAGCGGTTTCTCGGAAAGCTCTATTTGAAATGTCAGACGGAAAAACAAAGAAGACGTGACGATGATAACGACAACAACAACAGAGGGCTCTTTCAAAATAAAATGGTGCAAATATAGCAGAATAATACAACGTTTTGTTTTAAGGGCGCCGGCCATTTATGTATCGTCACGCAGGAAAAATACCTGCAGCTAACAGGAAGTAGAAGGAGGGCAGTGGACAATGGCAAAAAATAAAAACCGACCAAATGGACAAATCGCCATGGCGACCATTACATCAAAACACAATTTTTTTTTTTCCTGTCACGGGATGAAGGGATTTCGGTGAATATCCCCCTGTGGGGGGTTTCTGCGGTCCTTCCCTGTCCAAAACAGATGATTCCACCAATTTAAAACACACATCCCATAATATTTGAAGGATAATTTTGTCATATTGTCTTCCTTTCTAAAGGTCAGCTGAATATCAACCTCACAAAGTAATCGGTAAAATATCAGGATGCTGTTTGTTTTTTTTTGGGGGGGGGTGGGCAAGCTGTGTGTGTGTGTGTGTGTGTGTGTGTGTGTGTGTGTGTGTGTGCGTGTGCGTGCGCACGCGCGCGCGCATGTGTGTGTTCACTCTGCTCTGTTCAATACCTGGACCTACTTTACGTCAATCACCAACAGGTTAGAAAGACGGCAGATGGATACGTTGCAACATGGGATCAGTGAATTATCACACATATTGTTTGTGTGTGTGTGTGTGTGTGCGTGTGTGTGTGTGTGTCTAGCTCTCCTCCACCCTCCCAGAAATGTCCGCCTGACCTCCCACAACATGAACCTGGTGTTGCAATGGGATCCACCCGAGGACGCCGCCGGCGGCGACCTGGTCTACACCGCCGAGTCCAGGTAGGCATCCGTCGAACCCGGGGCGCCGTTTGGATTTCGGCAGGTTAAATCCCTCTGCTTCGGCAGGAGCTCGGTGACCAACTTCACCGCCGCCTGCGTGAGCGACCCAAGCCTGCGGTGCGACATCGGCGGCGGCGGCAAGCTGCACATCAGCCAGTTCGGGGTGTACACGGGGCGGGTGCGGGCGCAGCGCGGGGACCAGAGCTCCGAATGGGCGCAAAGCCAGGAGATCACTCTGGACAAACACAGTGAGTGACCGGACACGACCCATCAAATTCACACGCAGACGTGGAGGGCGTCGATCAATCACACGTATGGAGATCGTAAGAGACGTACGTGTCATCAAGCGGTCGGGGTTTTTACTCTCTATCTCCCTCAGCCGTCATCGGGCCGCCCTCCGTCTCGCTCCTCTCCAACGGGGCGATCTTGGAGGTGCTGCTGGTGGACCCGGAGCTGGCCGTCTCCACCGTCAGGCGCCTCTACATCCACAACCGCAGCTACAACATCACCTACTGGAAGGACGGCCAGCCGGAGAAGGTGGGCGCTCCGGGGTGGGATGTGTCGCCGCGGTAACTGATGCCGGAGACTTTCCAAATAGAGATGGACTTTGTTTAGACCGGGGTTCGGCAGTCTTTACCACTCAGAGCCATTTGGACCCGTTTCCACAACAGTCACACAACGCTTTTGAAATTTAAAATGAATAAACATGGCATGTAATGTTATTTTTTTTATGCCTATATGCTTAGGATAAACAAAACTTGCGTCGCATTTTTTTTTTAATCAGTGAACAACTGCAGGGAAAACGAAATGACATTTCTGCATACAACTAAACATTTTGAACTCCAAAAAAAACTTTGAAGCAAAATGTAGTCGTTTATTAAGAGGGACAAAAATATTCTAACACGTTTTATTTAGATGTAACAAGATCATGGTAATCTTCAAATTTTAAATGGCATTTTAAAAATGAACAATTAAAATAAAATACTACTTTAAGAAGCCACAGAGAGCCGGATCAATGGGAACAAAAAGCCCGACCAAATCAATGTATATAAATACACACATGTATAGATATATAAATACACTGCTCAAAAAAATAAAGGGAACACTTAAAAAACACATCCTAGATCTAAATGAATGAAATATTCTTATGAAATACTGTGCTCTTTACACAGTTGAATGTGCTGACAACAAAATCACACAAAAATGATCAATGGAAATCAATTGTATCAACCCATGGAGGTCTGGATTAGGAATCACACTCAAAATTAAAGTGTAAAAACAAACTCCAGGCTGATCCAACTTTGATGTAATGTCCTTAAAACAAGTCCAAATGAATCTGTGTTGCTTCCTGAGTGGACACTATGATTTCACACAAGTGTGATTGACTTGGAGTTACATTGTGTTGTTCAAGTGTTCCCTTTATTTTTTTGAGCAGTATATATATATATAGTGTGTGTGTGTGTGTGTGTGTACATATACACATAACCGCTACACTACAATTTTTCCTTTTATCATACTATTGTGCACTCCTTACCTCACTTGTTACTAAGACACTTATAGTTTTATCACTTGTTTACTAAGACACTTTATAGTTTCACTGAGACACTTTATAGTTTATTTTTATTTCTAATTCTGCCTTTTTCTTTTTATCATTTATTACTGATATATTTTCTGTAACTCTTGCACAACAATTTCCTTCGGGATTAATAAAGTTGTTCTTATCTTATACAAAAAATAGCACTGATTAGAAGGTTTATGTTCAAAACAAAGCACCTGGAAGTGTGAGCCGCCATCAGGCTCCGCCCCCTTTCCTCCTAAGCCCCGCCCCCAGCTCACCCCGCCGCTCCTTTGCAGGCCCGTAACATCACGAGGATCCAGCAGGAGCAGGTGGTTCTGGACGACCTGGAGCCGTTGACCCGCTACTGCGTCCGGGTCCAGATCGACACCATGCGGAGGCCGGAGTTCAGCGAGCCCAGCGACGTCGTGTGCGAGAGCACCTCTAGTGGTGAGGAGGACTAACTACACCCACGTTTTTTATTTCGCATTCACACCGAAATGGAGTCGGTTGTAAACCGAGGTCAATCCGGGGGGAGGGTCAACAGAAGCCAAGGCGCCATGGGTGCCGGCGGTAGTGACGTTCATCGTCGTCACCTTGGCGATCGCGGCGCTGGTGGTCCTGGTGGTTTATCGGAAAAGAATATCCCACTTCCTGTGTCCCAAGGACACGCTGCCCCAGCACTTGAATGAGGTGGGTTCAACATGTCGGAATCCTAAAAGGACGTTCTCCCCCTTTTTTCTTTTAAACCTTGAGACAACTATTTATGACCATTTGCCGCAATGTATTATTTTTCTTCAGTATAAACCTCTGTTATTGTGGTCTAAAGATCCAATTGATGTTTCACTGGCTCACAGGCGCCCCCTAGTGGACGCTGTTAGAGGTGTATTTTAATTGGGCAAGACCAGACTAGAAATCAAATTAAATTAATGAATATCTGATTAAATGACATCATAACCAACTAAATTAATGACCTGAAAGTGAGCTGTGATTTGGGGAAGTTTTTTTTTTTTCTAAAAAAAATAATTTCCAGATGAAAATCAGAAAGTGAAATATTGGCCGTAAAATTGACAGAAGAACACTGAGGATGTGTGTGTGTGTTAGTGTGTGTGTTTGTGTGTGCGTGTGTGTATGTGTGTGTGCGTGCGTGTGTAAACAACAAGTATCACTGATATTAAATATCAATTTAAACCAGTCCATTAACCAGTTTATTGATTGAAATTGCAACAACAGTAATTAAAAAAAGTATTTTAAATAAAATGTAAAGCTAAAATGTAAAAAAAAGTGCAAAAAACATTTTAATATAAAATTTATTGAAAAATATAAAGCCAAAAATAAAGTATAAGAAAATTAAAGAAATTGAATTTTGTACAAAAAATGGATTTCAAAACAAAACTATATATATATATATAAATCACAATCTGTTCAAACAAAAGAACAAAAATGGAATGAAATTTTAAAGATAATATGAAATAAATACAATATGATTTTTAAAAAAGTAGATTTAACAAAAAGTATTTGAACTAATTATCATTTGTTTGAATGAAAACCCTGAATAAAATAAAAAAAATAATAATTAAAAATTATATCTGATGCCCTTTTCCTCAACCTCCTCCCGAACTAGTACCTGCTGGATCTCCCCAACCCATCCATCTACACGGCCATGAAGAACTCCCTCCCGCCCCATGAGATCTTCGACCCGGTCAGCATCATCGCCAAGGCCGACGACGGGCGCCCCCAAGAGGCGACGGGGGGAACGCAGCCTGAAACGGAACGGACGTAAACCAAAAAAGAGAAAGAAACCGAACATCTGAACAGCGCATAAGCTGCAAGCAATAGCAGACCGCTCGCTGGAAACGACGCGACGCGGCGATCCGGTCCGCAGACGCTCTCGCCCCCGGAGCCGAGCCCGGCGCCAGAATTTGGTTTTTTAACTCCGTTGGAGCTTCAGAGGGCGCCAGTCTGCTCCACAAGGAGGAACCAGGGGATTCAGGCGTGCAGAAAGGGCCCATCCACCGCTGGCTGCTCCGGCAGTTCTCCATCACAAGGCTTGAATTAGTGTGTGTGTGTGTGTGTGTGTGTGTGTGTGTGTGTGTGAGTAGAGTAGTCCACATGCCTCTATCCCTGAATCTTTAAAATGTGATCACGTGAACAAGCAGCTCTGTGGAAGGTATGCTAGATTTTATTGTTGTTGTTGTTGTCGTCGTCCGTGTGTTTGTGTGTGAACCAGCTGTCCATGCTGGAGTTCAGCGTTGTTCCTATTTATTTTTTTAACGATTAAAATTTACAAGATCTACAGCAAGGTGGCGCCGGAAAGGTCGCATTCATTCACTCGTTCCTTTTGAGTCCTTTCCAGACTATTTATTTACTGAATATTAACTGCACTGGACAAAAATAAATAAATGAATATATGCGGACGTATATAGGTCGCACTTATCTATAAGTTGCAGGTGTTGTGGTTGTAACGTGAGATATTTACACATAAAGACGTCACGCAAAAACATTATTAAACATTTAATAAAATGCAGAAATGTTCAGAAAATGCTTTTTTTTTCCTGAACAGTACCTTTAACACAGCTGATGGAAAAAAGATTGATAATAAATAACACAAGGAAAAGTCCATCCATCCATTTTCTATCCCCGCTTTGTCCTACTCCGGCTGATCTTCGTCTTCCTCCTGAGCGCTCTTGTGCAAAAGGTCAGTAAGTAATATCATTTTTTTTGTTTTTGTTGCTTTTTTTTTACTATAGAAGCATGACGGTTTGTCTTTTTTTACAATAGTGTCATGATGTTTTTTTTTTTGTTTTTGTTTTTTTTTTACAATAGAAGCATTATGGGGTTTTTTTGTGTTTATTTCCAATAGAAGCCTGATGTTTCTTTTGTTTTGTTTTGTTTTTTTTTACAATAGTGGCATGATGGTTTTTTATTTTGGTTTCTTGACAATGGAAGCTTGATGTTTTTTTTTTATTTTACAATAGTGGCACAATGCTTTTTGTTTTTTGTTTTGTTGTTTTTTTCCCAATAGAAGTATGATGGGTTTTTTTTTTACAATAGTGACATGATGGGTTTTTTTGTGTTTTATTTACAGTAGAAGCGTGATGGTTTTTTGTCTTTTTTATAATAGAAGCCTGATGTTTCTTTTGTTTTTGTTTTTTTTAACAATAGAAGCATGATGGATTGTCTTATTTTACAACAGTGGCTTTTTTTTTTTTTTTTTTTTTTTTTAGCTTTTATGTTTTTTTACAATAGAAGCAAGATGAAGTTTTTTTTACAATAGTGGCAAGATGTTTTTTGTTTTGGTTTCTTGACAATGGAAGCTTAATGTTTTTTTGATATTTTTTTTATTATAGAAGCATGATGGTTTTTTTTTACAATAGTGGCTTGATGAGTTTTTTTGTGTTTTATTTACAGTAGAAGCATTATGGTTTTTTGTCTTTTTTATTATAGAATCCTGATGTTTCTTTTGTTTTTTTATTTTTTTTAACAATAGAAGCATGATTTTTTACAGTATAAGCACAGTTTGTTTTTTATAATAGTGGCATGATGTGTTTTTTTTTGTTTTTCATGTATTTTTTTACAGTAGAAGCATATTTTTTTTTTACTATAGTGACATGTTGTTTTTTCTTTTTTGACAATAGAAGCATGATGAGTTTTTTGTAAAACAAGAGAAACCGGTTAGATCATTCAGGCTGAGGGCCCAGGTTGCCAGGGCTTGGTTTCTATTTTGGTCGTAGATTTTTCTGGGTGGTTCTCGGGGTGGAGTAGGATCTGGCAGTGTTGTGTGTGTGTGTGTGTGTGTTGATCTGTCTTGGGAAAGATCCAGCACAGCGTTACATGGAGGTGAAAGGTGGTGCCTGGACCGCCCCTCCCGTTTGACATAGATGGTTTCCTTGACTCCACTTTGTCTTCCCTGGCCAGAATGCTCAAAGATGTAGGGGGAACACTTGGCCTTCAGGTGTAGGTGGACTGCCGAGTCCTGACCTGTAGAGGTGGGCCTCCAACACCTTCTCGACTGAGAACGCTCTCTGGATATACCTTCACCTCTCAAGATTTGCCTTCCACATGCTTGCTGCAGGTCACAATGTCATTTGCAAACATGACTGAGTGCTTCTGCCTCATAGCAAGAAAGTTCCTGTCTGGTTTCCCACAGGGGGCCTTCCTGTTGAGTCTCTATGTTCTCCCCTGTGTCTGCGTGGGGTTCCTCAGGGTTCTTCCGGGGTCCTCGCACAGTCCAAAAACATGCAGGAGTGAATACGAGGGCAAACGTTGTATGCCTTTATGTGAAGTGCGAATGAGAGGGCGAACGTTGTATGCTTTTATGTGACGTGCGAATAAGAGGGCAAACGTTGTATGTCTTTGTGATCTGCGAACAAGAGGGCGAACAAGATGGCGAACAAGAGGGTGAACAAGATGGCGAACGTTGTATGTCTTTGGGATGTGCGAATAAGAGGGCGAACGTTGTATGTCTTTGTGTGACGTGCAAATGAGAGTGCGTATGTTGTATGTCTCTCTGTGTGGGTCTGTGACTGACTGGTGAGCGGTACAAGGGGAAGTCCAGCTCTCAACCAAAGACAGCAGGAACAGTGATGTGCGATGCCACATGTTTTGGTATGACTCTGATACACTGATACCAATACTTTTCAGTAATAACGATGGACGCAACATGATATTGCAGAATCCCACTTCATTTTGCTGACCTTTTAAGGTTTTTGTGACATTTTTATTTTAATAGTTAAAACCCATGACAGAATTATGACAAAGGTCTTGGTTAAGTAAATAAAAATTCCTTTATTGTCAAAAAGTTTTATTTTTCCACAAACAATACAAAAGCTGTAACAAATTCATTTTTCAGGTGGTGTTCAGAAACTGTAATATAAAAATTCTGCTCTTCTTTTCCAGAGTTTTTTCATCATATAATAATAAAAATACATTTTATTTTTAAGGCACCTTATACAAGAATCATACCTCTTTAAAAGAAACAATGAAAATAAAAACAAAGAAGTGGTAGAAATTAAAAAAATAAAATAAAAATGACAAAGCAATTGGTATCAGCTTGATCAGACGTGTTTGGGGTCGTGATTAACAAATAAATAAACAAAACAAATAACAAATAAATGAACAAATACAAAACAAATAAATAAACAAAAACACAAGAAATAGCAAGAAGACAAAATAAAGAAACAAAGCATTCATATGATAAAGCATTCAAAACCAGTTTTTCAAGTATAACGTGTGTTAAGGGAATCCAACACAAAAATGAAACCAAAAATCTCCCCTTCAGTGCATTTCTTTTCTTTGCTTTTCTTTTTTTAATAAATAAAATATATGAATAACTGGTTAGAAAATAAAAATTCGAGGAACAAGAGCGAAACTAGAAAGTATTGATCTCATCCTACTCATATTAATCTGATACTGATATTGACTTGGAATTGATACTATCAATATTCGGATGGATCCACCCACCATTAAGTTGGAATACGCTGATAAGTGATATAAATAATGAATGAATCAATGAAAAAAGCAATTTATTAATGAATGTCGAACCAAATTACTGATCACTCCCGGCTTTCATTACCTGCGCATGCGCAATAGTTGCTCAAACTCGACCTACCGCGGCTTTTATTTTGAAAGCGCCCACCGGAAACGACTTGCTGTTTCCGGTTGGCAACCGGCGTTCACCGCTGTTGCAAACAGATCGGTATCGTGATCATGGATTCCTGAGGTGTATTTGACGGATTTTTCACTTTCGGCGTGAAGAACGATGGCCACCTTCGCCACTTTCGGCGTCGCTTTACTCCTGCGGTTCCTTTTCGGTACCGCCGGTAAGTTCGTTTATCCTTCCAGCTTGAGTCGAGACGTCGTCGGCTTGTTGTTTTTTTCGGCGTTCTTGGGGGGGGTGGTAGCTAAAAAAAAGGAGACTGGAGACACAGATTTTTGTTTTTATTGTTTTTATTTTTGGGACGGGGCGGGTTTTTCAACCGAAGGAGAGTTTCTGAGGTTAATTCTTGGGGAAAAAAAAGTGCTGTTTTTAGAAAAAAAAAAGGTTATTTTATTAAACAGCTAGCTTGTTTGTTAGCTAGCTACCTGAAGCGCTAGTTAGCTCGCTAGCAAGCAACGAAATGCTACCGTAGCGTTGCAACATCTCATATGCGCTTTCACTTCTGGTAGAATTTTATATCGGTGTGTTTGAGGAAAATCGGCTTGTCAAAATCACCCGGGGAGGTCCGATGTTTTTTCCGTCCAAGTCGACGGGACTTTTGTTGAACAACCATTGTCGTGGATTCCTTGAAGCCAGTTGCATCTGGATAAGGATAAATACTTTATTGATCCCCTTAAGGGAAATTCTTTTGTCACAACAACGCAACAAATATGAGTGTATGCATAAATGAAAGACACAACTAAAAGATAGCCAAAGACATCCACAAAAAATAGACAACAGAATAAAAAAAACAACAGCGCCAGGTTCAGTTTCACCATCGAGTTGGCTTTTCTCACGAGCTTGTCGGGCGTTGTTAGCATTGAAATGTCGTCTTGTTTGTTTTTTTTGGTCGTCATGTCGTTGCATGGACTTTTAACAACAAGTGTGTCTTTAGTTTTTATTCACAGATGAACCTGACAGGTTAGCTTTTGACCTTGTTTTATATTCAAGAAATAGTTGTAGTTGGATTCATTTCATTCAAGGTAGCATTGGGTGAGAGGCGGGTACCCAGAAAATCTAGGAACCTCATATTGAGAGACACAACTATTCACTCTCAAATTCTTCAGAATCAGAATCATGTTTCGCTGCTGTGACAAAAGAATTTCCCCTACGGGGATCAATAAACTTATCTTGTCTACTGTGCAGAATTGTGTGAATTGTACCATTGGTAAGAGACCGTTGGTGTAAACCGCACAGGGGGCTATTGTGGCTACTCGAAGGCCGGGTTTAAGTTGTGTAACTGGTCTGCAAGGATCTTTTTGGCTGTTTTTAGGTAATAATATGTGCTTCAAATTGTGACGCTGTCCTCAAATAACCTCAGCCTCCTGAGTAGGTACTGCCATCAGTGAAATTTCCTGAGGATTTCCTCAGTGTAAGAGAGGAGCTTCAGGAGATTGTCAAACAGCCTCAGTCAGTTACTCTGCCTGCTGGAAAACGTGATCACCATGTTCTTAAACACTTTATTTTTCCCCGAGGGGCAAATGGAGGGTGCACGAATATCGTAAACATCTGAAAAATCAACGGTTAAAAAAAAAAAACAAAAAAACATTTGTGCATGTATGCAGATGACTTTATATCTCTAACAACCTGGACAACTTTACAAATGGGCAGACACCAAGACCTTGGTGGTGCTTGTGCTGCAGGGTGACGAATGAATCCACTAGATCTCCCTGGGTGGTGGTGGTCTATAAATCCAGGAGTATTTAAGCTAATTTGGATCTCTACTCTATAGGGCTGAATATGAATCTTGGATGTGATTTATTTAATTTTTATTATTTTATTTTATTTTTTTAAGAAATTGCAAGTGGAATCTCAAAATAATTTGAAATCCCTTTTGTTTCCCATTGAAATCCCATTTGTTGAGAAGCTCGGGTTCAAAGCTGAACTCCCATTGTATTTGTTTCCTGCAGGTCTGGTATGTTTGTTTAAACTTTAAACAAACATGTTAATGATGCTTTAAACTTTAAAAAAAAAAGTGTGTCTGTGGGAATACACTGCCATATTGTTTGTTTCTGTGGGCAGGCGGACAAAAACAACTCCTGTTTAAAGCTGTCCCTTTCATGTAAAAATAAAATCCTTCAATTTTGTTAAGAAAAAAAACATATGTATTAACAATTAAAAAGTTAAAAATGGAAATGGAAAATTCAGCAAAAAAATTATACCTTTGTAAAACATACTGCAGGTTAATAATAATAATAATTTTTTTTTTTTTTTTTTTATGTTAAACTTCCTGTAACAGGATGTTAGGAAGGGAATACAGTGGCCGGAGACGTCCCAGCTCTCTTCCAGGAAATTGTTGTGTTCCTGCAGGGAAACTGATGGAAGGCCATCGTCTTCTGACAGAAGCTGCCAGTGCAAATGTATTCATCGCTCGAGTCACGCGGAAAGCTGCGGTACATCCATCAAACTCCTTCCCTTAGCTCATGAGAGATTTTTTGAGGTAGTCTCCGTTGCGAAGAAGAACAACACAATCTAAATGGGAAGTCTGCACTGTCGTTGGTCCTTCCTCTCTTTATGCCTTGCCGGAGCCTAGGTCGGTCCATCGGCTGATGTTCTTTGCCCACGTTGCTGTTGGCCTCCCACCTCCTGGCCGAGCTTCATGCCCGATAGGGCTTTATCCTTCGTTGTACACTTCGTTGGTCCATCGGCTGATGTTCTTCGCACCTTCCTCGCCGAGCTTTAATCGCTTTATGCCTTGTTGTAGCATATGTTGGTCTGATTGCATCCGCTTGTGTTCGTTCATTGTCTTAGCATGGTATATGGTTACCTTTCAGCTTGTACAAAGGCTAGATTTACTCGAACAGCAGTAGCGCTGGAGGCAACTGTTGTATGACACCTGTAGACAGAGAGCCCCCCAACCCCCCTTTGGTGTATTTCATGTTTTTGTCACAAGTTGGATCACAAGACCGAAACAACTTTTTTTTTTTTTTTTTTGAAAGCTACAGGTGACGGTGAATCAGCGGCGCGTCAAAGCCGCAGAGATGCCGAAATTATTCACCGCTTTCGCTGCTCTTACGTGCGGGTTCCTCTTTTCTGGTTCAGGTGTTTCCATCGCATGTGACACAAAAGAGACAATAAACACCGATCCCCTTCTGTTGTTTACGTCCGCACTCTGCTGGTCGTCGCGAATCTCTGCATTGCAGTCGGCCGTACGGACAAAACGGCAAGAAATGTGGATGAAGTTGTCCGGCGACGTGGACAACGCTTCTGCCTCACAGCTAGAAGGTCCCTCCAACCATCCCAAAGAAAATAAAGAACAATAAGCAAGAGAATCAGACAAATAATTTAGGCGGCGGTCTTTGTTATGGGGTTTCCTCCCACACCTTGCGCTCTTCCTTCTGCCTTTTGTCCACCTTAAAAAGCCTGGCTGTTACGTGAATCCCGACGACGGCAGGCGAAGCAGGTCTAGACGACAAACCGATGAAAAGTCAGATGGGAACTACCGAAAAATTGTCCAGGTGGTGCTGCAAAGGCCGTAATATAAGATAGACTTTGTTTGCCCCTCTCACTTGTCCCAGTGGGAATATGAAAATTGAGGATTTGGATACAAATGAGCAAGATAAATAAAAAGAAATTGTCTTGTGCAAGCAATGATTATTGAAAATACAGGTGAAGAGTAGGAGATGCGGGTAGAAAAAAAGAGGAACAACAACTAAGGTGTCCTGGAGAACGTATCAATATTAATATTGAGCTGTTGAGAGTGGTAAGTAAAGATGGAGGTAATGCCAAAAAAAAAAAATTGTGATCCCCGTTAGCATCAATATCGTGCTACGTTCAAAGAAATATTTGTTTTTCGTAGGTGTGCAAGATAAGCGTTATGTATAACAAACGGATGGAAAAAACAGAGCGAAACTACTTAAATGATCTTGAAATTGTCCAGGTGGCAGTGCTCTAACCCACTTCCCAAAAACCAAATCAAAATAACACATGGTAATCTCTCTGAGGAACCAAACCAGCGTGCCATATTTGATGTTTTAATAATAAAATTAACCTTTTATTTTGTGGCGGGTGTTCTTTGAGGGTATTTAAACAAGAGGAATCCAAAGTTCAAGCACCCCCGTGTACTGTGTAAGAAACAAAAATGAAAGCATCTCGGCAGTCCGGAGCTTCAATTGGGATTTATAGATTTATTTTTTTTTTTTGCTGCTTTTCTCTCAGCCGAAGTCAAGCCGCCGCCCCCGGTGAACGTGAGGATGGCGTCGATGAACACCAACTACACTCTGTGGTGGGACTGGGACCCGATCGCCGCGGAGGCCCAGCAGGCGGTTACCTTCACCACGCAGTATATCGGGTACGAGTCTCCGCACCTTTCCACGTACAGAAGGGCCTGGACCAGCGCTCTTTGAGATGACCGACAGAAAACCCCGGCATTCCCCCGTGAGCGAGAACCAAGCGAGGCCCGGGCACAGATGATCTACTACTACTGCTAATACCAGCAGCGCTAACAGTCACATGCTAATACAGTGGTCCCTTAACATATAATTCGTTCTTGAAGTATGTTTTTTTTAGGTATCCTAAAGGATTATTAAAAGTAATACACAAAATAAGCAGAAAGATAGAATGATGCCACAAAAGAGATTGGAAGAAATGATCTACTACAACTACTGCTAATACCAGTAGCGCTAACAGTCACATGCTAATACAGTGGTCCCTTGACATATTATTTGTTCCAGAAGTTTTGTTTTTCATATTTTAAAGGATTATGAAAGATAATACACAAAATAAGCAGAAAGATATAACGGTGCCACAAAAAGAGATAGGAACTATAGGCACAAATGATCTACTACTACAGCAAATACCAGTAGTGCTAACAGTCACATGCTAATACAGTGGTCCCTTAACATATGATTTGTTCCAGAAGTTTTGTTTTTCGTATTTTAAAGGATTATGAAAGATAATACACAAAAAAAGTAGAAAGATATAATGATGCCACAAAAGACATAGGAACTACAGGCACAATAGGCACAAATGATCTACTACTATTGCTAATACCAGTAGCGCTAACAGTCACATGCTAATACAGTTGTCCCTTAACATACTATTCGTTCTTGAAGTATGTTTTTTTTTTTAACGTATCCTAAAGGAATATTAAAGGTAATACACAAAATAAGCAGAAAGATATAACGATGCCACAAAAGAGATAGGAACTATAGGCACAAATGATCTACTACTACTGCTAATACCAGTGGCGCTAACAGTCACATGCTAATACAGTGGTCCCTTAACATACGATTTGTTCCAGAAGTATGTTTTTTTTACGTATCTTAAAGGATTATGAAAGGTAATACACAAAATAAGGGGAAAGATATATGAGATATGCGTATTTTACTAACTATCCAGACCAGGTGGCCGAGGGACACTTGAAGCTGCGAAGCGTTCTTCAAGGCCAGCACAGAAGATGCGCAAATTTCTCGCTCTTGTATTCGTATCATAAAAATTTCTTCCGGATTTCAAGGGTAAAAATGCTCAAATCCTGCTTCGTACCTTAAAAGAATTGTAAACAAAGCGAATTGTATCTTAAGGGGCCGCTGTATGTGGCGTAGCTTCAATAGATAATCCTGCTAAGACACCCCGCCTTTCCGTCTCCTGGCGCCCTCAGGCAGCACAAGCTGAAGCCCAGCTCCAGGCGCACCCCGATTTGGAACACCGTCTGCGAGGAGACCTCGGAGCTTCGGTGCGACGTCACCTCGCTCAACTTGTTATACCTGGGCAAGTTCATGTTCCGCGTACGGGCCGACGTGAACGGGAGTCACTCCGACTGGGTGGAGGAGCCCTTCTTCCCCGACAAAGACGGTAAACACTCGTCGTAACCGCGCTTTGTCTTCTTGTGGCTCCAAACTGCTCGTGCGTTACCATTCGGAGAAAACGAACGGCGACACCCGCCAACAGGAAGCATCCTAACCACCGCGATGACGTTTGCTTTTGAGCGTCTCCAGAGTAGAGGCATAAAGAAACAGCGTGATTATTACAATCTTTCCTCCCGCGAGTCTTGAAACCGAACCGGGAAATAAAATGGAGGTCAACGTTCCCTTGACCTCGCGCGGATCTGATCTGGTTCTCCTTCTCGTTCCCGCCCGCCAGCTGCGGTGGGGCCTCCCACCAAGGTGGAGCTCTCTCCGGTCGGCAGCGACATGGACGTGTCCATCGTGGACCCTTTGACCAGCACCAACCAGTCCATGAAGAAGAAGCTCCCGCATCTTTACTTTCACATCCTGTACTGGCAGCACAGGGACGGCAAACAGGTGAGGCCCACGCGAGAGGCTAGCAAAACAAAATAACAACGGTGCGTGAACATGCTTTAATGAATAAACAACCTCCTTCCTTCCACACCCTTCCCTTGTCTCAGCCCCTGACCATCCAGAGCCTGAAGAGCAACGCCAACCTGGTGACCCTGTCCACCCTGCAGGCCTGGACGTGGTACTGCGTGAGCGTGCAGACGCGCAACAACGTCTACAACAAGAGCAGCGACTTCACGGTGCCCCGCTGCATGCAGACCGAAGGTGACTCCTCGCGGTGGACGCCGCCTCCTCCGGGGGGTTCGGGGGGGGAGGGCTTGGGCGGAGATGGTGATGCATTTGCAGGGGATTTCCGTCGACCCACATGATCAACATGTGACATATTAAAGTTCTGGGCAATTTAGAAGAAGAACTTCATTGCCATTTTGTTTAAAAAAAAAAAAGGAGGTGTAGAGCGATCGTCAATGTGTTGTTGAGCAAGACCTCTAAGTGCTCCCCTGGCGCCACCTGATGGCGGCCATGGATGAACCACGAGTGGTTAAATGCAGAGAAGGAATTCCCCGTGAGGGATTATTTAAGGTATTAGTTATTATTATAAAAAGACAGTGACATAACAGGGGAGAACAGGAGCATCGGGTGAAAAATTAGGTGAAAACTGGGCTCTTGTAAGGAGGCGGCGCGTTAGTAAAAACACGCAAATGCGCATTTCATCCGCATAACATCCAGGAGAGCAAAGAAACCAGTTGTTTTGGGTTCAGGCTGATTCATGTAAGTTTTAAGTCTCTCCGGTTATTTCAACAGCGACAGACGTTTACGGCTTCTCGCTGCCCAAAAGTGCTGCCGACGTCTTCCGAGCGATGCGCTAGATCAGGGAACCGCCAGCTACATAAGGTAGCATACCTATTATCATAATCCCAACGATGTAAACGTCTTCAACGTCCTCCGCGGAAAGGATCGACCGGCACGCCGTCCTCCGGTCCTCCCAGGAGTCCATGGAGTTTCCGGCTGTCCCCGAAAAATTGGTCGATTACGTTGAGAGACCCGTTGATCGATTCGATAACTTTAGGCTTCGGACGAAATGCGAAGACAGGCTCAGAGACAGCACAGGGCAAAGAGCAGCAAGCAGCGGAGATAAGGGCAGGAGAAAAAATGTCCCTCTTCGTTGAGACAAGCTGTGGATTAGCTCTCACTGGCGTCTCCGATGAAGCTCCTGCATGTTTGTGGACTGTGAGAGGAACCAGGAGGAAACCAAACACAGACATGGAGAGAACATGGAGACCCTTCACAGAAAGTTCACCCCTTGTAGGAATCCAACCAGGGTTCTTCTAGCTGTGAGTCCAAGGGGCAAGAGTTGTATGTCCGTAACGCGTCAATCTGCTCTGACCAACAGGTCCGACCCCCTGGTGGCAGATCCTCGTCTTCTTCCTGGGTTCCCTGTTCCTCTTCCTCCTGCTGGTCCTGCTCTCGGTCTTAATGTCCTTTTTCTGCTACAAGATCATCAAGTACAGCTTCTACCCCTACAGCCAGCTGCCCGTGCACATTATTGAGGTGAGTGGCGTTCATAGGTTATCTATCCAAGGGAGATATTAGTCACTGATTAAAAAATTAAATCTCAAATGTTCTCCTTGTTGTGACTCTAATCTATTTTCATCCCTTTCACTGTGATTCTGTAACAGTCCGTATTCTTGTTATTGTCTTCATCCTTTTGTCTTTGTTTCTATCTAAATATTATATACATTTATTGTTATTGTTGCACCGCTGTGACAAACAAATTAACTGATGGGGATCAATAAAATACTATCTTATCCTCTTCCTCCTTTTCCTGCTCCTCCCCGTCCCCCCAGTATTTCTGCCGTCAGTCCAGGTCCGATCACTCCCAGCTGTTCCTGGCGGACCCAGAACCGGAACCCTTTTGCGAAAAGGTGACCATCAGCCCGGGACTGGAATTCCTGGAAATCCACGAGGCTCCTGATGCCGCGCTCCCGGCAGGCCTGGAGCCCAACAATAGGTCAGTCGGACCAGTTTCTGGTCCAGGATTCACTCTTTCATTCACTCGTGATCCAGACAAGCGACCATTTATCGTAATTTCCGGACTATTGAGCGCATCTCAACATAAGCCGCACCGGCTAGTCAGGGGTCGGCAACCCGAAACACCCAAAGAACCATTTGGACCCGGTTTCCTCGGAAAAGAAAACACTGGGAGCCGCAATTACTTTTTGACGTCTAAAATAAAGGTACCGCTGTATATATTGCTTTTTATTACCTTTACACTTTTTATAAACAAGTGTGTTGCTTCTAAAATTCACAAAGTATTACTGAAAAAAACAAAAATTTATTTATGTAATAAACTCATTTCGAGCTTTGGGCTTTCAGAGCGTGTAGCGGAGCCTTGACCTGAATTTTAAAAATAAATCGGAAAAAAAAATCACTGTGTCGGTAAACAATAAAAAATAAATATTTGCAAAATATCTTCATAATATTTATTTTACCTAGTTTATGGGACTTCTGCTGCTGAACAGCATCTGCAAATCGGGACTTTACCGGCTTCCGCGAGCGTGACGTTATTTTGAGCGGCGAAAAATAATAAATATCATTTTATCTAACATTTCAAGATCACAATAATCTTCCAACTTAGAACTAAAAGTCAAAAAAAAAAGGAATTAACACAAATGAAATCCACTTCAATTAAATATTTATAATTTATTTTCCCAAGCCGCTCGGAGCCGCAGTGTAAGGATGAAGGAGCCGCGGGTTGCCGACCCCTGGGCTAGCCGATCGCTATCTCGGGCTTCCTCCTGCGCACTAAAACCGTCAAAGTCGTCTTCTTCGGTGTCGGAGTTGAACGGACTCAGAATTTCCCGGTCATTTCATCGGCCCGATGTGACGAGGATAAATGTTTCAAGACGTCCATATATTAGCCGCATCGTTGTTTACGTGAAAAAAGTCACGGCTTATCGTCCGAAAATGACGGTACTCTCATTCATACACCATGGAGACGTACCGCATTCACCCTCTCATCCACGCGTGGAAGTCAAATAAATATTCTCTCCCTGTTGTCCTTTCCAGTGAGAGACACGTACGCCAGAGCAGCGGCGACTCAGGAGTCTCCTCCATGGACGGCAACTCCGGCCACCGGCGGCGGGCCGACAGCGACCACCACTTGGCGGAGGAGGAAGGCTCCTGGGAGGGCCTGGCCCCCCCGGAGCAGGTGAAGATGCTGGACATGACCTCGGGACCCCTGGCGAGGGACGAGGGCATCAGAGACATGTGCGTCTGATGGAGGTTTCCATCCGTCACTGTGAAAAGACCAGAGGACGGCGGTCCCATCTGGTGCGGACGTTCCACCCCTGCTCCTCCGCGGACCAGCGGGGGGTTTTGGCGTCCACGTTCCTCCCCTGCACTTTGAAGAGCTTCGACGCCGGATTGTTGCGGAGTTTCGGTTGCGGTCAGGCAGCCCGTGATTGGCCGCGTTTCCAAACGCCGTCAACATCAAATCTGGGTTGAGTCCTTAATTTTTCGGTACTTTTTTTTTTTTTGTTTCGCCAGGTTTCGAGGAAGCAAATGAGCACCTGCGCTTTTAAGAAAGTCTCAAGTCTGGTCACGCTTGAACTTGATTTACAGACCATTTGGGGAAAAAAACAAAACAAAAAAAAAAACGCAATTATCATATCTGTGTATCATATGACGTATGAGTTGCATTACGTATTATCATATATTAGACATATGCACACATTTAATAATAGATGATGGGAAGTAAATGGCTCATAATCGTCTGCCATATTCATTGCTTGGGACCCTGTCGCCGTGGAAACAAGTCAGCTATGCTTCTTACTGGAAAGTTAAACACCCCAGACGTGTTTATACACACACACACACACACACACACTGAGGACGTGAAAGGCCTTCAAGTCAGATGGATAATCCGTCGCCTTTGACTGCTTGTTGCCTTCAAACTTTTTTTTTTTCTTTTTTTTTTTTTAGGAGCGTTTTCGGCTCTTGACCACATTGACCTCATTTTAAAGGGAAAAAAAACCTGCAGGAATTTTAAAAATTGGAACGACATCCACGCGAGGAAGAAATCGGGATGACGAGCCAATCATCTGCCTCCATCTAACCCTCTTCTTGCTAACTTCCTGTCCTCTTTCCCTCCATCCATGAATGTCCTGGTACCTCCACCAACCCTCTACCCAGATCTTCACCATCCCTCCTCTGTCCATGTCCAAACCATCTCAGTGTGTTTACCTCCACAATATCTAACACTTGCTCTCCACACCCACAGAGAAACCACCACATCTTCATCTTTAACTTTTTTTCCCCCGCCCATTTCCAACTTATTGACACTTTTTAGGTGAAATACGATTCGGCAGATGACCCCTGACCTGCATATTAGCTTTGACAACCCCGGGTTACTGGAGTCCATGGAAAAAAAAAAACAAAAAAAAACAAAACAGTATTTATGCTGAAATTGAATGTTACCACTTCCCTCTTTGACCTTGGAGAGCGACGCCAGAACAGGAACATGTGTCCAGAGCAGACGGTTTCGAAAACACTCTCCAACCGCAACGCTCGACACGCTTTCGGTTTGAACTGCGTCCAAGGGATCGTGAACTGATCTGCCCCCCCTCTGAATTTGAGGGGCGAATCTGCCTTGCCTCATAACTTACATTTTCCCCCTTGAATTTGTATGTAACCTGTAAATAAACAGAATTTAAAAAAAAAAAATCTGCATTTTGTGTGCAGTCACACATGACCTGTCCCTTTGTTGCCTTCGAAATCTTCGGATTTAAAAAAAAAAAGGTGCACTTGAGTTTTTTTTATTTTATCTTTATCATGCAGTATGTGCCAGTTTATTGTTGATTGTTTTACTATTATTATGAAATTCTATATTTTCAGTGACATCTAAATGTGACATTAAACCCCGGGTATTATGTACAGAAGTGTCTTGTGAAGTCAGTGTGTGGTCATATAAAAAAAGACAATCATGGCTAATAAAGAAGATACTGGATCTTGAGTTTGTTTATTATCTTTATTTTGACTGGATTATCTCTTTATTTGTCCTGACAAGTCTGGATTTGTTTTTGTGCCCTGCAGAAGAAAACTCGCGAGATCGGCATGTTCTCGCGAGAGTAACGCCACACTCACACATTTCCGGGCAAAGGCTTTAGCTGACCCATCAAACCTGTCGAGCCGTGAAATGGTGACTAAAAATACCCTTCTTATCACCTTCCTGCTTTACATCGTCGAAGGTAATCTTTTATTTCCCTCTTTTTTATGGTTAAATTCTGCTTGTCACTCACGTTGTTAGCCGTCATCCACTGTTGACCGAGCGGTGCTCGCATTGCCTTGCTAGCACAGTTAGGTTGCGTAATCTATCAGTGGTATTTCGTTATATTACGCGTTTTAGCCAAAACAACATTATTATTGTTATTATTGTTATTATTGTTATTATTATTGTATCGGTTTTAAAATGATTTCCTGGCCATATATTAGTTAATTCTTTTTGTTAGACGGGATATATTCAAAGTGTGTCGACACAAGCTAGCAATCACAGAAACATTGTTACCTCTGCTACGTGCGACTTCTACGATGAAGTGTTTTCAAAATAATAATAAGTAAAAAAGTTAAATTAAAACCATTAGTCCGGATTTCGACTCAAAACAGGAGGACATTATTTGTCCTTGCTAAATGTAATATGAATGCTCTTACATGTAGTATTTCAATTGTTCTTATCCATTACATTTTCTTTTTCCGGTTCAATTTTTTTGCATTTTTATTGAATTTAAGAGCTTATGTTTGCTTCATTGCTTTCGTTTCCAGTACTTTTTAACGATTTTAATGCAACAAGGAACACATTTATGCATCTGCATATCACAATTGAGAACTGGATACATTTATGGTGATATGTTAATAAATATGTTGTGGCTTTAACATTGGATATGTTGGATCCTTGGCCCTGCGGGAGATAGATTAGTCCGGACACAGATGTCGGAAAGATGTTTGTTTCCGGCTTTAAATTTCCCCGGCCTGTCCTCCTCTTCCAGTTCGATGTGAGACGGCGCTCTCCCCGCCTCAGGATGTCCATGTCGATAAGGGGGAGCTGGTGTGGACCCCTGTCCCCGGAGAGAACAACCTGACTTACACAGTGCACCGGACAAAGTGAGCTTCAACCCGTCGACCGAGGAAACATCCATCAACTCGTGAAACTATACAAATACAGTAGAACCCCAGCTTATGAGTTTTAACTCGTTCTTTGACTCGTAAACCAAAACGCTCACGAACCGAATCAGTGTTTCTCACTGAATTCAATATAAACCCCATTGATCCGTCGTCAGGCGTCAAATACATGCTGTGGTCTTTTGAAACTCTTTTATGGGTTTATTTGTGGCAAAAAATCCAGATACGAACTTTAGATCAACTGAATTATTACAGTTTTTCTGCTGTTCTTTCTCTTCTTGACTGCACTTTTCCTCAACGTTCCCTTTGCTAAATCAGCAAAAATAAAGCCTTCTGGCATATGAGACCCTCGCTAACGCTATCTGCCAATGCTATATCCAGCGAGCTGTCTTTCATTAATCCGAACTATCAATAACTTTTCTACTTCTTCGAAGACTTGAGACCTTAGTTTTGTTAGCGTAGCCGCCCTTTAAGCCACATCAGCCGTCTTCAGAGCATTTTTGATGGTTGTCTTCGCCAGGTCGTAGCGCTCGACAAGCTCTGTAGCACGGGACACCGCTCTCAAGTTTAGCTATTTCCTTCTTCAGATCAACTGTAATTCTTAACTTCTCCTTAACTCCACCAGCACTGGCACTCTTAACTTTTTGGGAGCCATAATGAGGGTTAGCTTACTGAAAAAAAAAGCACATAAAAGCGTTATAACAAGAGGACATACCGATGAACCATGTAAACAACGAGTTGCACGCTGCTATGCTAAGCTTTTTTCATTTGTGTGTTCATGCAAAATTCCGATTTATTCGCGATTAGGTGCGTCCCCAAGCCGAGGTTGTGCTGTACTTGAAAATGAAGACCTTATCAATATTAATCTTAACCTGTTTAGTACCTCGGACTCGAAGCAAACCTGGCAGCCCATACCTGCCTGTGTCAGGACGCCACTGACCTCCTGCAATGTGAGTTTCACCACGACGGAGCCCACGTGCGTGTCGCTGAAGTTGCGAGCGGAGAGGCCGGGCGCCGCCTCAAAATTTATCGATGCCTGCAGCCGAAACGGTAAGACGGACGGCTCAGATTTGAATTTGAGTGTGTGTGTGTGTCAGAAGACTTAATAGTGGGCGATGTGTGTGTTGCTCCTCCAGCGTCCCGCTGCACTCCGGAGGTCAATGTGACGGCACAACCTGGTTACCTCACCATCCATCTGACAAGGACTGGAGTCGACCTGGTGGAGCATCACGGAAGCCACGTCAAATACCGGATCCTGAGCGGGAAGGAAGGCGAGGATCTGAAGGTCAGACGCCAGGGAGCTCCTGCGAACATCCGCTCAAATTGCAGAATATCTTCAAAAATGATGTTGCAGCAGTTTCACTGCAGCTTCCTCTTTGCCATTGGATCGACTTCAGCGTGAAAAATAATGTATCTGAAATCAGCGATAGTCACCGTATTTTCCAGACTAGCTGCACCCACTAATTAAAAAAAAATACATATATTTACACATATTAGCCGCACAGGACCATATGTCGCAGATATCCATGTTTTGAAATTAGATATTCAAACAGAAAAATTTTGTAAATGTTTATTTACATACCTTAATTGTTTCCAACACGGCTGAGCAAACAAAACAGAAAAGTCACTGTTGGTTTTGTTCATCCTCCTCAAAATCGTCGTCTTCGGTGTCGCAGTTGAAGAACCTCAGAAAATGTCCGTCGCACATTTTTTCGGTCGCTCGCGACGTCACGCAGCAGCCCGGCCCTTCGGAAACCCGCTGGCGATGGATTATTTCACACCGCTCCACTGGCAGATCAGCAGAAAAGGATGCTCTACACGTGCGGACGGTTTTTCTGAATGATTCACGCTAATGTCGAGTGGCTGCTAAAACTATATGTTTTGCACGTTGTGTTGTATTTTCAAAAACGAGCGTCGTCTTCTTTTTTTTGCTCTCTGACCTCCGGCCTTCGTCTCGTTTTTCTCCGATGGCCGTTAGCGAAGAAAAATCCCTAGATTAGCCGCAGGTTTCAAACAAGTAGCGGCTTATAGTCCGGAAAATACGGTAGCCAAAAATCCAGGGGGCACATCGGCGCGTCCACCTCGCAACAAGAAGCTTCCTGATTGGGTGGGGTCTCCATGTTCTCCAGACACGTGCGGGAGATCACCCAGACGTGTGCACGAGAAGGTGCACGGTCGTATGTCGCTATATGAAGCACGAACCGGTCCGGGTCGACCTCGCCACCAATGCTAGCGGTAATAAACCGCAACCCCGAGTGAAGGATCAGTATTATAGAGCAGTGTTTCCCAACCTTTTCTGAGCCACGGCGCATATTTTACATTAGAAAAATCACACGGCGCACCACCAAATAAATATGTCAAAAACAATTTTTAACAAATTCGAATGAAACCTGCTCTCAATTTACTTTGTGTGAAATCTAATGTATCTAATATCTGTAGATTCGTCAAGTTCCAACGCAAATTTCCCACTGATGTGCAACTTTTCCACAACACTTTTTTGCAACGTCTGAAGACACATCATCAATATGTCTGAAAATGGTATTATTTGAGAGAACTGGCTATTTCTTTATCAACGCCAGAGTCGAGCATTTCTTCTACAATGATTTTGCCGACAGGTCGTATTAATGTTTTGCTGTTTGGATTTAGAGACGAGTTCGGCAACTTTATAGCAGCTTTCACCGCTTTCTCACTCGTCTCGGTAGTTTTCAACAACACTGCCTGTTTGTTTACGCAGATTCAAGTACTTTTTATTTTAAAAATGTATCCGGCAAAGCCTCACTAATCACTCTGATACACAGACGCACAGGTTCATTCACTACCCGCTGCCCACATGGACATAGGAAGACACATTATTCGCGTCGGGTAAATAATTTTCGGACCGATCGGGTGAAAGTGGGCATTTTTCCACGGCGCACCTGATGATCTCTCACCGCACAGTGTTTTGGAAACACTGTTATAGATGATGGATAAAAAAGCAAAAATGAAAAGCCAATGTTTGACACGCTACGTAAACACTCGTTGCAGGACCTGCGTTTTTTTTTTCCCCCCGTCCTCCGTCAGATGTCGTCGGCCCGAGTGGGACATCAGTGACGTGTTGGTTCTCCACAGGTGTACAAAGACGTGTTTTCAAGCGTGTCCATCCGTGATCTAAAGGAAGGGGATCGTCACTGCGTCGCCGTCCAGTTCACCGTCTTCCAGGAGCCGGTGGGCCTGAGAAGCTGCAGCCGCTGCGTCACCATCCCATCGCCGAGTAAGGCCGCCATCTTGGGCGATGATAGGATTGTCTGATTGGATTTCCAACCTGAATTTGTGTGTGTGTGTGTGTGTGTGTGTGTGTGTGTGTGTGTGTGATTTCTCCACACAGAGACATACAGCCTGGAGATTGCACTCGGCACCTTGGCGTTTTTCATGATCGTTGGCAGCACGCTTCTCATCATTTTGCGCCTTTACAGCCCCAACATCAAGCGTTGGCTGAATCCCCCCGTCCGCATTCGAACCGTAAGCGCACAAACACACACACACACACACACACACACACCTAACGGTGATTCGATAGCTCAGTAGAAAAAGCTAGCTAGAAAGCTAGTACGTACCTCGGGATGCTTCCGACAACACCCGTTTCAGCCAGTTCTGCGATGGTGTTTGGAACAGGAGATCTTGGCGAGCCACCAAAACATGCTACATACACACACACACACACACACACACACACACACACACACACACACACACACACACACACACACACACACACACACACACACACAAGAACACTCCCCGCTGATTCAATAGCTCGGGAGAAAAAGCTAGCGAGAAAGCTACTATATACCCAAGGATGCTGTGGTGACACCCGTTTCAGCCAGCTCCACAGTGGTGTTTGCAGCAGGAGACCTTGGCGAACCACCGGGACATGCTATACACACACACACACACACACACTTAATGCTGATTCAATAGCTCAGTCGAAAAAGCTAGCTAGAAAGCGAGTATATACCTCAGGATGCTCTGACGACACCCATTTCAGCCAGCTCCACAATGGTGTTAGCAGCAGGAGACCTTGGCGAGCCACCAGAACATACACACATGCAAGCACACACACTCACACACACACACACACACACACACACACACACACACACACACACACACACACACTTAACGCTGATTTGATAGCTCAGTAGAAAAAGCTAGCTAGAAAGCTAGTACGTACCATGGGATGCTGCCGACGACACCCGTTTCAGCCAGTTCTGATGGTGTTTGGAGCAGGAGGTCTTGGCAAGCCACAGGAACATGCTACACACACACCGACAGACACACACACACACACTCACACGGAGCAGGACAGTGAGTCAATCTACCAGCCACCTCGGTGAGGAGGACGTGGGGAAACAAGACCTTCTTTTTGAAGAGGTTCAATGTTCCTCGTCCACGTAAAGAGAAACATACGGGGGCGTAGAAGGCCGAAGCTGCGAGAACGTCTCAGACCCTCCATCTCCCACGTCTCTGGTGGAGGAACTTGATAGAGATTTATTGTACGATGTGTTCAGATACCCTCGAGGTGGCACCCAGACCCGTCCTTGAAGCCGCTGTCTCTTCTTCTTCTCCCCCCCCAGGACTTATACCAATTCCCTCCAAGTCCTCTTACCGTTAACCAGCCTGACGAAGACAACATCGACTCCATTTCTGAAATCGTCGCCTTGGAGCCCGATGAAGGAAACGTCTCGCCTCCCTCTCAGCGCGTCAGCCCCGCGCCCTCACCGGTATTCAACGTACAAGATTCTTATTACCGACCACGGGAGCGTTTCGATTACGACATGTTTTGACTCCCGCCGCCCGTCCGCGGCTCCACCCTTCGGTCGGGCTGAAAACGTCCACACGCCAACCTGCGAAAAAAAGCACTTTGAACGTTCTCGAGGAGAACCGATGAGATTTATCCGGTCCCTGGTACCCAGGAAACTTTAAAAATCCAGTCCGTTTTCCAGAAAAGCCCTTCATTCCCTGCACCAGGAAGAGCAGGAAATCACACCACCATTGTGTTTTTTCCACCAATATATCAAATGCAAGGACGTAATTCAGGAAAACAACCTCCACGTGTTGCCGGTGGACTGCCGTTCCACACATCCCAAGTTTTCATCCAGTGCCTGCTGTCGTCCAAACAGCACAAATCGTCCCAAAAAACTGCCCCGAATGATAGAGTGTCTGTATATGTGACCCCACGATTGACCGGAGTCCAGTCCCGCCTCGCACTTTTTTCTGGACCGCAGGGATACACTCCAGCTTGATAAAGCGGCAACGACCCAGACGCAACCACTTCTACTCTCCCAAGACGTCGTCCTTCACCTTCGTAGCTGGATTCCATCCAAATCACACACTGGAGAAGGTGAATTTCGACAAGAGGACATAAGCATTAACAATCGTTCTGAGCTCTCGGCGGACAAATGGGAACGGGGGAATGGATTCCTTTAAATTTCCTATTAAAATTGTGTCTGTGTCTGTTTCATGTATTGCGTGGCCACGTTCAGCCGGGATGATCCACAATGTGACAGCGCCATGTAAGACGGTATTTTAATAGATTTAATAGACACATCGGATGTTTGTTTGCGAGTGTGGAGAGGAAGAGGGGAAAAACAGCCGTGGCTGGTTTGGAGACGCAACACGGGAGGAAGATATGGAGGTTCTAATCGGGAGTGAAGAAGATGGACAAGATCAGGAATGACGGCACATTTAATGAACTGTGTCTTTTGAATGTAAATCTCAAGGAAAACCCAGGTTTTTCCCCTCATCAGGACCTGTCCCACTTTATATGTTTGATTGTTCCATTACTTCATCCATATATTCTTCATTTCGAGGTGTGTTAAAGAGAATTTTTGCATTTTAGTAAATAATATATTTTTTTGTAATTTTTAAAAATAACTCAGATTCTCAACTCAATTATAAAGGGACATTATTAATTGTTATAGCCTGCAAATATGAATGTGTGTGTTTATAATAATATATATATATATGTGAGTGTTTTTCATTTTGCGTTTATTTCTTTTTTTTTTTGTAACTCCGCGCATGTCAACGTTCCGATAAGGACACGCCCCCTGACGTCATAAGCACGCGACGCACTGGAGAAACGTGGGACGAGACCGGGGACGGTGATAGCCGAGTTTACCCCGCTTCCGAGCACCCGAGTCGCCGCGACCATGGCGTCTATACAAGAACCGGAGGTCCAGCTGGCGCAGAGGTTGGCTTCGAACGAGAGACCTATCCGGACAAAGGCGATAAAGAAGCTTAGAAAGTACATTCGTGTCCGCTCGCAGAAGTCCTCAGGTAAGCTAGCTTCGTTTTTAGCTAGCTTGCTAACTACCCCGACCGTACGAAGGTTCGAGCCCGAAAAACACGCATATCGCTGTAAAAGTGAGCGAGAGAGTTCGGAAAAATCTCTCCGTGTGTGTGTGTGTGTGTGTGTGTGTGTGTGTGTGTGTGTGTGTGTGTGTGTGTGTGTGTGTGTGTGTGTGTGTGTGAGAGAGAAGACTAGCGGTTAAACTTTCTAACTTTACAATTACGGGCGCACATGGACCGGAAGTTGAGGCTCACATTAAAGATTGTATTGGTCCCAATGCGCTGGAGTGTAAAGTTGACGTCATTTCAATGTGTCGGAGCGAATTTCAAAATAAAAGTCATCTTTTTCCCATTTTTTTTTCTCTCAATTTAAATCTGAGAATTAATAATAAATACAACTTAAATCGCAAATAAGCCCTTACGTCCTAGCATTGGCAAGGCATCTTATTTACTTTTAAATGTTCTATTTTACAATGTAAAGGCTTTATAGCTTTGACTTTGACATTTTGTATTTTTATTTGTATTTCATATTCTCCCTCCTTCCTACTATTATCTATTATTGTTATGTTTTACATGAAACTCTGGCACAACGATTACCTTCGGGATAAATAAAGTAGTTCTTATTCTTAAATATTTAAAATCAATTTTCAATCACTTTAAAGGTCCTGAACTCTTTCTTATCGCCCGCCCACACTAAAGTCTTTAAAATGTTTAATGTCATGTAAGCAAATCCCGGACCTTTTTTTCATACCTGACTGCCTACTACTCCCATTTTATCGATAAGGTGTGTTTTAAATGTATAAAAATCTTTTTTTTTTTTTTATCCTAAACTTAAATATCTCCTGGACCTGTTCAGGCACATTAGAAGAATATGTTATTTCATTAAAAATGAGGTGAAGCAGCACATGGAATACCGTCACGCATAAATTTGCATGTGATTTTCCATGTACTGGTCATCTTTGCATCTGCAAACCGCTAGCGGCTGGAGGCTTGTTTGTGCGCGTGACTTTCAAATTCCCCTGCAGGCGGATTCACAAACGACGAGCTGCTCAAACTCTGGAAGGGTCTTTTCTACTGCCTGTGGATGCAGGACAAACCCCTCCTCCAGGTACGAAAGCGGCGAACATCTCCTCCTCTTCCGAGAGGAAGACAGATGACCGGGAGGGATGAAAACCTCGATTCTCGGTCGTTCTCGGCTTGCACATTAAATATCCTTCTACCGCGTTGCAGGAGGAACTCTCTCAGCTGATCTCCGGCCTGATCCACAGCTTCCACGACCTCGAAGGCCGTAAGACTTGACGCGGGGAGTTGCGAGACGCCGCGAACCGGTCGACCGAGTTCTCACGGTGGGGTTTTTTTTTTGTTGATTCCCGCAGAGCTCCTGTACCTGAAAGCATCCCTGCAGACCTTCAAGAGGGAGTGGACCGGCATCGACCGGCTGAGGATGGACAAATTCTTCCAGGTGGAGTTTTGACTTTTACGAGTATTTGGATGTAAGCTAAAAAAATGTGTAAAATTTAAAAAAAAAAAGGAAAATATTCATTAAAATTATACATTTATATTAAATAATTTAAACAATTTTTTTTGAGTGTCTTAAAATAAGAAAAAGTCAATATATATATATATGTTCAACTGCTGTTTTTTATTGTTTTTTTTTTTTGGTAACAAAAATACAGACCTGTCGATTGCGCTGAATTTAATTCGATGTGTTGCTTTTTTAGCTACAATTCGTGCCCGAGCTTTTCTTAAAAGTGGCAGATGGGAATGATTTTTAGTAGGGATTGAGAGGTTGGATTCTCATGTTTTTATTTTTTTTATTTTTTATTTTTTTCTAGTTGGTTCGCTTCATCTTCAGACAAGCGTTCGAACTGCTGAGGAGGAAGAACTGGGACAGCAGGTAACTCCTCCATTCAGAAAGAATAAACAGTATTAATTCATCGCACAATAAACATTTTAAGTTTATTAAATGTTAACCATGTCGGGCAGCTTTTACCTCTCAGAGTCATTTGGACTCGTTTCGTTAAAGAAAACACCGGAAGCCACGCGACCTCTGAAATTTAAAACGAATCAACACGGCGTGTAACGTTATTCGCCTTTACGCCGCGAACCATCAAAATGTGTTATTTTTAAAATCAACGAAAAACCGCAGAGAAAACAAAAAATGACGTTTCTGCATGCGACAAAAGATTTTGACGTTGGGTTAAAGGTTACTTTTAAGCAAAATACTCCATGTTTATTTGAATCCTCCTTGTATTTATGGGGGAAAAATAGCTTTCACTGGCGCGTGGGGGATAAAACGACAAAAATATTTTAATAAATAGATGTTACAAGATTGAAAAAAATCCTTTTTTTTTTTTTTTTTAAAACCAAAAAGTAGAAATAAATGTCATTTGAATGTAATCAGTGCAAAAATTGAATTTCTGAATGATGTGTGAATAAACAAGGGCCTGAAGGCACGTCTCAACATACCACCCTGTGATTGGCCGGTGCGGGGCGAACTCGGCCAATCACAGCCGAGATAAATCCCAGCATACACATCCATAACAAGTGAACGGACGGTCGCGGAATCCTTCTCCCGAACTCGCCGCCTCCTCTTCCCTCAGCGCCGTCGGCAGCTTCCTGGATCTGGTCTCCACGGAGATTCTCCACGGCGACAGCGAGGCGCCCGCCGGCCTGCAGTTCCACATCCTGGACCTCTACATGACCGAACTGGCGGCCGTCGGCTCCCAGGAGGTACGTCTTCTCTTCGCCCCGCGGGCTCGGAGTAATCCCGCGAGTACTCGGATACATCCGTCAGAAGTAACCCCCCCCCCGCCCGTGGCGTTCCCCAGCTCACCGCCGACCAGAACCTCACCTTCATCGAGCCCTTCTGCAAAACGGCGGCAAAGACCAAAGAGTAAGTCAAGATGTTTATCGATCGAACCTCAGCTTTTTAATCCTTTAATTGAACTCGATTATTGATTTTTAAGCGTTTTAAGACGTCGAGTGATGTTTCACCTCCGAACCTTCTGTTTTGGGTCGCCGCCTCGCCAGTCGGACGCTGTTCCGGGCGATCTGCGGCAGCTTCTTCAGCGCCATCATCGACCAGGCGCCCTACGCCATCGAGGACCTGATGAAGGAGCTGAAGGCGGCGCAGGACTCGGACTCGGACTCCGGACAAGCGTCCGAGGAGGAGGAGGAGGTCGAGAAGAAGGAGTGCAGAGCCAGAAGGAAAGAAGCCAAGAAAGGCAGAGAGAAGCAGATTAATGGTACGTTCATTTATTTTAATCTTCCGTTGTTTCTTTTACATGCGTATTTTGTGTCTGCGCCTTAAATAAAATGTGGAGCGATCCCTCGCTGTTGCGCGAATTGCTTTTCACGGTTTCGCTACTTCACGGATTTGCATCGTGTTCCGCATTCTGATTGGCTAAAAAAAGTCACTCCGCTTCTTCTCTACCTGTGCGTCAATAACGTTGCAGTTTAATACGTACACGTACGTAAAACAGTTTGTTAAATTTACATGACGTACGTGCAAATTCTCTTGCGATTTCGAGTTTCTCTAAAACCCATAATGTTGACAAAACGCTCTGGAGCGACAAAAGGGCCCAAAAGGCAGCGGAAGATGCTATCTATGGCAGATAAAATTAAACCTCTGGACATGCTAAGGGAAGCTAAAAGCTATGCGGCTGTAGGTCGGCATTACGGAATGAATGAATCTTCCGTTCGTTCCGGAAAGAAGGAAGAAAAAAACATAAGGACGACAGCGGTGATAAGTTTTAATAACGATGAAAAAGGGTTGCAACTGTCCGCAACAAGACCATGGTGAGGATGGAATCTGCATTAGCTCGACATTACGTTGGATACAAACGTTACCTGCACAAACGCGAGCCTGTCAAATGGTTTGTTCTTTTTTTTCAATGTATAATAGAGTATTTAATTGTATAATAATTTAAAAAAAAAAAGGTTTCTACTTCACAGATTTTGCCTATCACTGGTTCTTTTTGGAACGTAACCCCGCGAAAAACAAGGGTTTACTGTATTTATATTATCAAAAATAGACGTTCCAGGCAAAGGGGACGTTTTCGGGACGGAACAATCCGGAAATACTTTCTGATTCTTTTTGAATGTTTTCTTTGAAGGGTTTGTCAGAAAATTCTTGGAGGCCAATTTACGCCCAGGTTGCGTTCGTACCTTCAAAAAAGTCACTTACCATGTATGCTTTCTGTCGCCGTGGTTGAGCAAAAGGTGCAATGAGTTTACGTCAAAGTTCTGGATCAGAAAAACGCCCGCTGGCGTCGACTTCTGTTCCAGGAAGTAGCCTACACCTTTTTTTTAACTTCGCATTCCCACAAGCATGGGGGGACCAAGGTGGTGGACAACATGGAGGTGGAAGCTGCCACAGTGTTCATGGACTATCAGATGGGTTGAAGTGTGAAGCTTTTTTTTTTTGGCTATGAGTTCCACCAAGCATCAACATCAAGAGTTCCTGTGGAACCGTAAAAAGTCCCCGGCTCGGCGTAGGAGCTAAATTGGAGCGTGGAACTGAACCGAGGTCCTGATCCCGGGTTCCCCTGCTGTCCGAAAACGTGAGACGGTCAACTTCCTGGAAAGGCTCCAAGCACTGCAAGAAGTTCCTGAAGTTCTTGTCGTCTTGTCACGAGAAGATTCTGGTGTTCGGAGTAGCTTGCAAGTCCCACCAATCACAGGTGTCACATGAGTTCCTATGGAAACATGAAGACCCTGGAAAGGGAGCTACGCTGGTTTTAGGGACTGAAGGTCCACTATCTTGGTTCCTTGTTGTCTGAATGGATCAAGAAGTTGACTAATTCCTGTTTTCAGGTCATAAATCCCACCAAGATGACGACGACGATGAAGATGAGGACCTTCTTCACCTGGAGGAGTCCGACTCAGAGTTTCCACTTGACGATGAGGACATTGGACCGGTTTTACAGGTGAGGTTGAGGACCACCTGAACCCAGACCGCGGGATCGTCGCTTGGTTGCTCAAGAGCTTCTGTCCACGTTCTGCAGTTTGACTACACGGCTCTGGCCGACAAGCTCCTGGAGTTGTCCAGCCGGAGCTTCACGCCCAGCGAGAACCGGAAGAGGCTCTACGGGATCATTAAAGTGTGAGTCCTCCTGACCCGGAGAAATTAAAGAAGGAAAGCGACAAATGTCCGGAATTGAACTCCTCCTTCGGATTGCTCCTTTCGGGGTCACCACAGCCAATCATCTGCCTCCATCTAACCCTCTTCTCTAACATCCTGTCCTCTCCTCTCCGGTCCTCCTCAAGTTTCCCTCCAACCTTCTTCTTCATCCCTCTTCCGTCCAGGTCCAAACCATCTCCAACTTTATCTCCAGAACATCTATCATGTGCCGTCCCTCTGGTGGACTTTTTCCCGATCCTCTCCTCACCCCGACAGAGGAACCTCCACATCTGTATCTCTGCTGCGTCCCGTCTTCTGCTTCTCCTCTTGTATAACCCCTGAACCATTCCAGTATGCTTGTTTCTCCATTCCTCTGGACCGTCAACCCTTGGTACTCAAAGTCCTTCTACCTTCTTCTCCACTCCCTGTGGACTCTCTGCTCCTTGTGGGTCCCATCTTGCCTCGGTTCATCTTCATTCCCCTCCTTCCCAGGAGCATACCTCCTTCCCAGGAGCATACCTCCTTCCCAGGAGCAGACCTCCTTCCCAGGAGCAGACCTCCTTCCCAGGAGCAGACCTCCTTCCCAGGAGCATACCTCCTTCCCAGGAGCATACCTCCTTCCCAGGAGCAGACCTCCTTCCCAGGAGCAGACCTCCTTCCCAGGAGCAGACCTCCTTCCACTCTCTGCTTTTCACTCCACATCTCGGTGTCCTCTGCAAAACATCGTAGTCGGTATGCTTTCTTGCTGTGTGCCAAATTTAGCGTAAACAAGCCTGAGTGCACCAGAGTGCGATAGCGGCTAAGCTATGCTAGCCAAATCTGATGACGGCCTCAACAAACACGTCCAGTTATGGGGAGGACCTCCTAAAAGACCTACAGGAGGGAGTGCTTTTGTGCTGCTGCCATCTGACCTGATGTCCTCTCTTGTGTTCCTGCAGGCTGCGAGATCTCAGTGAAGGTAAGAGCTGAAAGAAGACCTTTCACCGCATCCTTCGGGATTTCAGTAGTTGACCTCCCCCTTTCCCTTTTTGTTTTGCCTGTCAGGCATCTTCCCCCAGGACGAGTATCCCGAAGAGGTGTCCACGGACGAGGACGACGACATGTTTGGCACCAGGAAGAGGGTGAAGAAGTTCCACCACGGCAACGAGGAGGAGGAGGAGGCCCCTGGCGCCAAGAAAAGAAAAGGTCTGAACCCCCACTTTCAACCCCTGATTTGTGGGTCACCCATCTGCTGATTTGTAGTGGACTAAAGAAATCTGGCGGGTTTAGAGCTGCAGGGCGTTAGCAGTCACTCATCGCCCTTGGATACGGTTGCCAACCGCACATCTTTTTACTGAAACCAGCTGTAAAAGAAAATTTGATCTTGGCACCAAGGAGAAGTGTCCATACTTTGGACCGCCTGTTTAGCATTAGCATGGCGTTGACCCAGCGTTAGCCTGAACTTGGCATGGTGTCCGCTTGGCAATAACTTTGGCATTAGCCGAACCTTGGCTTGGTGTTAGCCCGGCATTAGTTTTGGGGTTAGCCTGGCGTTACCTGGAATTAGCCTAGCCTTGGCTTGGTGTTAGCCTTGACGTTAGCCTTGCCTTGGCTTGGTGTTACCTTGGCATTACCTTGGTATTAGCCCAACCTTGACTTGGTGTTAGCACAACCATGACATGGTGTTAGCCTGGCGTTAGCCCGGCGTTACCTGGGCATTAGCCTAGCCTTTGCTTGGTGTAACCCCTTGTGGCTTGGTGTTATCCTGGCATCACCTTGGTGTTAGCCTGGCCTTTGCTTGGTGTTAGCTGGGCATTGCCAAACTGTTAGCCTGGCATTATTTCTGGTGATAGCCTGCCATTAGCCTAGCCTTGGCTTGGTATAACCCCTTGTGGCTCGGTTTTACCTTGGCGTTAGCCTGGCATTACTTTCTGAGTTAGCCTAGCGTTACCTGGACGTTAGCCTAGCCTTGGCTTGTCGTAACCCCTTATGGCTTGGCGTTATCCTGGCATCACCATGCTGTTAGCCTGGCCTTACCTTGACATTAGCCTAACTTTGACTTGGTGTTAGCTCAACCTTGACATGGTGTCAGCCCGGCATGAGTTTTGGCGTTAGCCCGGCATTACCTGGGCATTAGCCTAGCTTTGGCTTGGTGTAACCCCTTGTGGCTTGGTGTTACCTTGGCGTTAGCTTGGCCTTGGCTTGTGTTAGCCCGGCATTAGTTTTGGGGCTAGCCTAACTTTGGCTTGGTGTAACCCCTCGTAGCTTTGCGTTATCTCGGCATTAGCATGTTGTTAGCCTGTCATTACCTTGGAATTAGCCTGGCGTTAGCTGCCTCCATGCCACCGCTTTTCCCCCCCATTCTGTCCCCGGGACACGAGTGCATCAGAGATTTTGAAAAAGTAAGACGACTCCCTCAACTAGCCAAGGTCAAACCTCGCTTAGCACCGTGATAACATCAATAACTACCCTTCGACGGGTTAACTAAGTTAGCAAGTAAACTCTGCCGCGCACAATCCTGCGCGTTGATGCCGTTTTCTGTCGGTTTCAGTGAAAACCAAAGCCTCGGATGGAACGGGCGAGCCGGCAGCGTCGGGCGGCAACAAGGACGAGGAGGAGGAGAAGCAGAAGAATAAGAAGAAGAGGAAGAAGAAAAAGAAGAAAGCGGGACCGAGCGGCGAGGAGGCGTCCAAGCAGGAGGACGGCGGCGAGGCTGTAACGCAGAGCGACGTCAACGACGAAGCGGCGGCGGCGAGTCAGGAGGCATCAGGACCAGAACCTTCAGAGAAGGAGGAGGAGATGGACCAGGAAAAGGAGGTGGAAGTTTCCACTCCGGACGGCGCCGCCTCCTCAGGGAAGAAGAAGAAGAGGAAGAAGAAGAAGAAGAGCTCCAGGATGGAGGAGCGACGGAACCAGCTGGAGGCGGAGCCTGTGGCGGCGGCGGAGACGAAAGAGGACGCCGGCGAGAAGACGGAGGAAGACGAGGCGTCCAAAGATCCCAAGGAGGACAAAGTAGACGTCACGCCTGTGGAGTTCTGTGGAAACACGCCGATGACGAGGAGGAAGAAGAAGCTACAGGAAGCGGCGGCGGCGGCGGCTGCAGGAACCGCTCCGCCGCCGCTTCCTGAGAGTCAAGGCGTCGCCATGACGACGGCCAAGAGGAGGAGGAAGGCCGCCGACGAGAGCGAAGGTCCTCCGCCCGACGAGAAGACGCCGGATTCGGAGGAGGAGACGCCCGGCAAGAGGAAGAAGAGGCGGAAGATCCCCGTGGTGTTTGAGTTCGAGGCCGAGGAGGCGGGGTTGGGGGCGGAGCCTGAGCAAGCCCCGCCTCCTACCGCAGGGAAGAAGAAGAAGAAGGCGGCGGCGGCGGCGGACTTTGCAAGCTTTCAAAGAAAAGCATCCGTCCCGACGCCGCTCTTCTGCAGGACCAAGGGAAGGGTAGGAACCTGTGTGTGTGTGTGTGTGTGTGTGTGTGTGTGTGTGTGTGTGTGTGTGTGTGTGCGCGTCTTACCCGGCGTGTGTTTTCCGCCCGCAGGTGTGTCAGGCGCCGTCGTCCGAGTCCAAGAAGGTGACCTTCCGCCTCAAGAACAACAAAACAGCCGGTGAGGAAACATCACGTCATGAAAACCCTATTGCAGGCGTTGTGTGTGTGTGTGTGTGTGTGTGTGTGTGTGTGTGTGTGTGTGTGTGGATCAATGGGGTTTTGGTTTTAATAAACTTACATAACATAACTTACATAGGCGTAAACATAAACTTAAGCACGCATTTCCAGTTGTGGCCACTAGGGGGCGCCAGAGAACCACCTAAAGGTTTTAATTATTAAACACACACACCGGACAAACTTTTCGCGATTTCTTCTTCTCCATACAAACGGAGCATCTCTTGCAGCTACTTGGCATCTGGAGAAATTAATTCATTCATTCAGATGTTTCACGATCCCACCGTGATGTGAAATTAATTAGAAAAACAAATAAAAAGTGCAAATTAGCAGTAAAGTGCATTGTTACATACTGAGGTATGAAGTATAAAATGCACATGTATAGGAACTGATATTTGACGGCATGAGAGAGAAGGACCAAAAGGTTTTGTTTTTTTTTTTTTTTTACAGTTGTACCGCCCCTAAAAAAATTTATTTTTTTTTTTAATTTATTTATTTATTTTTTTCTTCTTTTTCCCTTTTTGTACAGTTTAGAGTACAGGTTGGTAGGTTGTACCATAATGATATATGGTGCAGCAAGAGCATGATGGTTTTTTATTATATTTTATTTTTTACTTTTTGCAGGGCCAATTATACAAACAGTGTGCGTTCTTGTCCAGTGGACAATTCTGGGAACAACTTTTGATATGATTTTTTTGACTGCTTTTTTTCTTTTGTGTGCAAAGGTTGGTGGGTCGTACCATAATGGTATAAGGTGCAGCAGCACCATTTTTTTTTTCTATTTTTTTTTTTTTTTTTAGCAACGTGAGTTATACGAATTGCGTCTGTCTTGTCCACTTGATGCTTAATGTTAACAGGACCTTTGTAAAAAACAATTTTGTATGTTTTTGTTTTTTTTTTTGTATAGTTTAGTGCAGAGGTCAGTGGGTCGTACCATAACGGTATATGCAGCTCTAGCATGATGGTTTTCTATTTATTAAAAAAAATTTTTTTTTTTTTTTTTTTTTTTTTTTTGCATTTCTAATTTGCGTGGGTCTTGTTCGGTTCAATTTAACGTTTATTATATAACAATTATTTAACGTTTTTTTGACTGCTTTTTAAAAAAATTTTTGTGCAAAGTCGATGGGTCGTACCATAACGGTATATGGTGCAGCAGCACCATGATTTTTTTTTTTTTTTCCAAATTTTTTGTTTCCCACAACGTGAGTTATACAAATTGCGTCGGTCTCGTACAGTTGATTCTTACAGGAACTTTGTAAGAAAACAATTTTGTATGATTTCTTTTTTTTTTTATACCATAACGATATATGCAGCAACAGCATGATGGTTCACACTTGCAAGAACCTCATGAAAAATGATTTTTTTAATACTCTTTTTTTTTTTTTTTTTTTTTACTGCTTTTTAAAAAAAAATTTGTGCGAAGTCGACGGGTCGTACCATAATGGTATATGGTGCAACAGCATGATGGTTTTCTAGTCATTAAAAAAAAATGTGTTTCTGCAAGAACCTCATGAAAAACAATTTTTTTAACACTCTTTTTTTTACGGCTTTTTTTTTTTTTTTTTTAAATTGTGCAAAGTCGATGGGTCGTACCATAACGGAACATAATACGTCTGAAATCTTTTTTTAATAATATTCCCGGGTGCTTTATTTCAACACTCTGCGTTCCGCCCCGGGGGTTTTTACAAAAAAGTGCCTTAAAAAAGTAAAAAAGTGACCCGCCTTTCTCTCGGTTCCGCAGAGTTCCGGAAGACGGACCGCAGCCTCCTCCTGAGCCCGGACGGGACCTCCAGGGTGGCCTTCGACCCGGCGCAGAAGCCCAAGACGGGGGTCCTGAAGTCGCCCCTGGCGGCGCCGACGACGACCGCCGGCGGCGGCAGGAAGAAAGGCCGGCCGGCGAAGCCGCGTCCGACCGCCGCCGACTTCTTCTGACGGACCGCAAACACAACCGGAGACGTTCAAGGATTTTTATTATCGGGTTTGCAGGGAGCAGATGCAGCGCCCCCGCGACAAGAGTGACACTTTAATAAAAGTTACTCCCTTTTATATACTCTGTGTGTGTGTGTGTGTGTGTGACTTACAACACCTTTTTTTTTTTTTTCTCAGTGAACATCAATCAGTGCTTCAGAAAGCAATCAATCACTTTTCAGTGATTTTTTTTTTTTTTTTTTTTTTTTTTTTTGTTTTTATGTCTGAGCCTCTACGCTTGGAAGCTCCTCATGTGTGTGTGTGTGTGTGTGTCAACAGCCTTTTTTTTTTTCTCTCAGTGAACATCGATCAGTGCTTCAGAAAGCAATCAATCACTTTTCAGTGATTTTTTTTTTTATTTATTTTTTGTTTGGTTTTATGTCTGAGCCTCCACGCTTGGAAGCTCCTCCTCCGTGTGTGTGTGTGTGTGTGTGTGTGTGTGTGTGTGTGTGTGTGTGTGTGTGTGTGTGTGTGTGTGTGTGTGTGTGTGTGTGTGTGTGTGTGTGTGTGTGTGTGTGTGTGTACACAATCTCCACGGATATTAAGCGCACACATACAGAGGCTCCTCTTCTTCTTCTCTTTCTCATTTCCCTCTTTTCCTCCACCTCTTCTTCTCCTTCCCACTCATTTCTCTTTCTTCCTCTTTTCTTCTCCACTTTCTCCTCATTTCCCTCTTTTTCATCATCCTTCTCATCCTCTTTCTCCTCTTCTTCCTCATTTCCCTTTTCCTCCTCATCTGCTTGCCTCTTCTCTTCCTCCTTTCTTTTCTTCCTCATTTCCCTCTTTTCCACATCTTCTTTTCCTCCTCATCCACTTGCCTCTTCTCTTCCTCATCTTTTCTTCTCATCTTCCTCCAGGCAACGTCTTCCTCCTCATTTCCCTCTTGCACATCCTTCTCCTCATCCACCTCTTCCTCCTTTTCGTTCTCCTTTTCTTTTCTTCATTTCCCTCTTTTCCACATCTTCTTTTCCTCCTTCTCATCCACTTGCCTCTTTTCTTCTCATCCTCTTCCTCCTCATTTCCCTCTTTTTCCGCATCTTCTCATCCTCTTCCAATGTTTCCTTCCTCTTGTTCCTCCTCATTCTCTTCTCCTCACCCACCTTCCTCTTCTTCTCTTCCTCTTTATTTTCTTCCTCATTTCCTTCTTCTCCGCTTGCCTCTTCCCTTCCTTCTTCTCATTTCCCTCTTTTCCACATCCTTCTCATCATCTTCTCCTCATCCACCTCTTCCTCTTCTTCCCACTCATTTCCCTCTTTTTCCGCATCCTCTTCCTATTTTCCCCTCTTCTCTTCTTCTTATCCCCCTCTTCTTTTATTCTCTTCCTCATTTCCCTTTTTTTTTCCACATCCTTCTCTTCTCATCCCTATTTTTCTCTTCTTCTTCTTCCTCCTCTCCTTCCCGCCTCCTGGAAGTACCCGGATGAAGCTGCGGTTCCTCGCGGATCTTTGTTGCCGGAAGTGACGAGAGCAGGAAAGTGTTAATTCCACGGCCGTGGGGGTTCCGGAGTCCAGACTCCACGACCGGAACCGCCGGTACCGGTAACCACGGGTGGCCGCCGCTCGTCTTCACACCCGGATGAGGAGCTTCCGGCCGCGGACCGGAAATACAGACACCGTTTCCGGTCCGATTTCCGCGCCACCGTCAATCTGGTTTGTAATTTTTTCCCCCTCTTCATAAATAATGTTTTTTTTTTTATTCACACCTTATTGGTCACATTGTATTTTTGTGAAAATATGTTAATTCCGGATCGATTTATTAAAATGATTTTCAACCGAAACACGCAGTTCCCGTTGTGGCCACTAGGGGGCGCCAAAGAACTCCTAAAGGCATCAATTTTGGACCAACTAGTGTTTGGGGTTTTTTTTTTCTTCTTTTTCATCCAAACGGAGCATCTCGTCGAAGCCACTTGGCGTCTGGACGCTTTCACTCACTCATTCTTCTCAAACTGCATTCAAGATCACGCCGGGACTGGAGCTTTATCTTTGCATCTGAACCTGAAACCAGGTTTTTTTTTCTTTATTTGTTTTTTTTTTTTTTTTTTTTTTAATAAGAATCCCAGCTTCCGGTAAAATGTCTGACCTTCGGGTGTCCGCCCGACGGCCTGCTGCTCTCCGCTCCGCCGCTGGGATTTTATGAAAATATCCTCTTTAAAAAGTGAGTAACCGTTCCACGGATGATGATATTTCAGGGTTATTTACATTTTGTAGGAGTTGAAGCTGCACGAGACCCGATATTTTGACGACTAGCACTGCTAAGGATGACTTATTTGGACCAGGTGATTGAACCTGGTGACCCCGAGTCCAGGATAAGTGGAATAGAGCATGAATTAATTAATAAAAAAAAAAAAAAAAAGACAGATGAGACCACATTCAGGTGAGAAATATTATAAAAAATTTTAAAAAAATCTCATTTCCAGGCGTTGGAAAGTCAAAGAATCCTGGAACGAACCTTCGGAGAAACAAATCCTGGAAACCCGCTGCAGGTGATAAGAATATGGAGGACGGCAGATGTTATCAATGTGTGTGTGTGTGTGTGTGTGTGTTTACGTCCCAGGTGTTCTTCTTTTTGAGAATATGCTGCCGGAGATCTTCTCCCCGGTGACGTTCCTCCTCCTCATCTCCACGGCGCTGAACGCCATGTACTGTGAGTTCTTTCTTTTTTTTTGTCCCGCTGGGTTTCGAACGGCGTTGTCAAGCAGGGAAACCTGGGTTCGTTCCCAAACGAAGCGTTCACTTCGAACTTTTTAGGTAAAAAGTTAGTTTTATCCAGCAAGATCAACCATGTGCCCAAGAAAGTAATTCATCCATCCATTCATTCATTCTCGATTCCGCTTTCTTTGCATTAAGTGTTGTGGCGAGGGTGAGTTGAGATTGGGCCAATCACAGGGCCCCATTCTGAGGCGTACAACCATTCACCCTCTCATTCACGAGTCATTTTGAGACGTTCCTTGTTCAGTCATGTGTCATTCAGTCATTCACTTATTATAGAGACAGACTCATTCATTCATTCACTTACGAGTCATAGATGCAAATCGATTCGCTCACTCATTCATTCACGCGTTGGACAGAAAAGCAACCGTTAACTCATTCATCCAAAATTCACTCCAAAATCATGACTCATTTTCCCTCCTGGTACTCTTCCTTGTAGTGTTGGGCAGGCAAACTATGACCTGCTGATTGCAGGGAAGCAAGACATGTATGACATGGATTCTCATAACAAGAAATTCTGGATGCACTCAATGGTACGTTTGAACGGATCAGTTGCTGAATCACTGGGGCTAATGATTCGAATCTTCTTCTGAATCAGGAGTCTGAGGTCTCTAACAACGCCTTTCCTTTCATTCTGGCTGCTGTTTTACCGCACCTGTCACTTTTTCCACCCTTTCCAACCTCTTTACAAGTGTTTCTTCACCTCTTCCCCACCTTCTCCAATGCTCTGGGCTGTGGACCCCAAGTACTTCAAACCCTCCACCTTCTTTATCTCCTTTCCCTTTAGCCTCTGGGTTACCCTCGGATCCCTCTGATTCACACGCATGTATTTTTTTTTCCATTCCTTGCCTTTCCAGGACATACCTCCACCTCTCACTACAGATCTTGTCATCTGCAAACATCATGGTCCATGGAGATTCCTGTTTGACCTCGTCTCTCAGCCTGTCCATCACCTCTGCAAACAAGAAAAGGCTCAGAACTGATCCCTATGCCCTCCCAGGTCCACCTTGTATTCCCCTGTCTCACCTATGTCACACCTCACCACTGTTTCACAGCTGGCATACATGTCCTGCCCCACTCCAACACACTTCACCTCTTCATCCAGCTTTGGTTCCTCACCTTGCACCCAGTTGTTTGCTTGTTCCAGATCTACAAAGGGACAATGCAGCTCCATCAAAATGGCAATAACTCTAAACTTGAGGAGTCTGGGGAGAATTTGGTGATTCAGCTTCAATTTTCCTTCCAAGAAAGAGTGTCATGCGAAGCTTCTGCGGCCTGATTGTGCTCATAATCGGACAAAACGTCAGCGGTTATTGCGTTGCCAAAAAGCAGCGATGACGCGGGACATGAAGCAGCAGATGATTGATGCTCCTCTGATGGACGGATTTTTTTGAAGTATCTAAGCTTCTTATTTTCTGATACGCCAAAACATTTCTAAATGTCTAAATGAATGAGTGAATGGTTGTATGTCTCATTATGACGTGAATGAATGAGCGAATCTTGTATGTTTGCAGTATGATGTGAATCGTATATCATATGACATAAATGAATGATTGTATTTTTCTATAATGTGAATAAATGAGTGATTTGTTGGGTGTCTTTATAACATGTAAATGAATGAGTGAATGGTTTCTGGTCTATATGACACGTGAATGAATGGGTGACATTGTATGTTTGCAATATGATGTGAATCGTATGTCTACATGAATGGTTGTATGTTTCTTTAACATGTTAATGAATGAATGAATGGTTGTATGTTTCTATTACATGTGAATGAATGCTTGTATGTTTCTATAACATATGAATGAATGAATGAATGTATGTTTCTCTAACATGTGAATGAATGACTGAATGGTTGTATGTTATGATAACATGTGAATGAATGGTTGTATGTTTCTATAACATATGAATGAATGAATGAATGTATGTTTCTCTAACATGTGAATGAATGACTGGTTGTATGTCTCTATTACATGTGAATGAATGGTTGTATGTTTCTCTAACATGTGAATGAATGAATGTATGGTTGTATGTTTCTATAACATGTGAATGAATGGTTGTATGTTTCTCTAACATGTGAATGAATGACTGAATGGTTGTATGTTTCTATTACATGTGAATGAATGGTTGTATGTTTCTATAACATATGAATGAATGAATGAATGTATGTTTCTCTAACATGTGAATGAACGACTGAATGGTTGTATGTTTCTCTAACATGTAAATGAATGACTGAATGGTTGTATGTTTCTATAACATGTGAATGAATGGTTGCATGTTTCTATAACATGTGAATGAATGGTTGTATGTTTCTATTACATGTGAATGAATGGTTGTATGTTTCTCTAACATGTGAATGAATGATTGTATGTTTCTATAACATGTGAATGAATGGTTGTATGTTTCTATAACATGTGAATGAATGGTTGTATGTTTCTATAAAATATGAATGAATGAATGGTTGTATGTTTCTATTACATGTGAATGAATGGTTGTATGTTTCAAGAACATGTTTTGTATGAATGGAATTTTGTATTTTTTAGAAGATGTGAATGAAATTACAGGTGAATGAATGAGCAAATGTACATGAAGTGAGTGAAGGGTTGTTTATCTTTATGACAAATGAATGAATGAATGAATGAATTGTGTCTCTACACTAAGTGCACAATTATTGCTGTATTTAATTTTGTTATTTTACAACCACAGCTCTCCTGGTCAATCCAAAATGTGAACAAACCTGAATATTAAAGTAGTAAAAGTGACATTGTGAGTATCTATTAACTATAAGTGTGCAGAATTATTATAGAAAAACAAAGATTTTCCCATTTCTTTGTTTATTTTCACCTGTTTAAGCATGACTGATCAACAAACTCAACATTTCCTTCTTAAGGACGACCAAAACATTGTCAAAAAGGGTTTAAATCAGGTGAAGAAGGCGTTCATGTCATTAGTTTTTCATTTTCAAGTCCTTTACCGTCCAGACGTGCAGTGCAGCTGGCATACATGTCCTGCCCCACTCCAACACAATTCACCTCTTCATCCAGCTTTGGTTCCTCACCTTGCACCCAGTTGTATGCTTGTTCCAGATCTACAAAGGGACAATTCAGCTCCATTAAAATGGCAATAACTCTAAACTTGATGAGTCTGGGGTGAATTTGGTGATTCAGCTTCAATTTTCCTTCCAAGAAAGAGTGTCATGCGAAGCTTCTGCGGCCTGATTGTGCTCATAATCGGACAAAAACAAAGATTTTTCCATTTCACTTGTTTATTTTCACCTGTTAAAGCGTAACTGATCAACAAACTCAACATTTCCTTCTTAAGAACGACCAAATCGTCGTCAAAAAGGGTTTAAATCAGGTAAAGAAGGCGTTCATGTCATTCGTTTTTCATTTTCAAGTCCTTTACCGTCCAGACGTGCAGTGCAGTCCTTCCATACTTGTGCTAAAACCTCGTCTTGCATAAAAATCAATCTTCTTGACTGAACCGCTGCTTGAAGGCACATTCCTCGCGACCCTGTTGATTATTTGCAACGAAACATTTGATGGTTCTGAAAGACGGTTAAATCTCTTTTCTTTTGGTCAATTTTTCCCCGAGGAAACGGAACTACCTAAAAATTAAGCGCTCCTATTGGTTGTATAAATCACACAAATACACATCACATGATGCGCATCAAATACAACAAGCATTTAAGATTAAATCGGAAATGAAGTATAAAACGATATGATGTGAATGAATGAGTGAATTAGTTGTATGTCCTTATATGGTAATGAACGAGTGAATGTTATATGTCTATATGTGTGAATGAATGGTTGAAAGTCCTTAAATGACACAAATGAATGAGTGAATTTTTTGTCTGACATGGATGAATGAGTGAATTATTCGTATGTCCTTTTATGATAATGAATGAGTGAATTGAATGAATGAGTGAATTTTGTCTCTATATGACGTCAATGAATGAGTGAATTAGTCGTATGTCCTTAAATAATAATGAATGAGTGAATTTCGTCCCTACACGACGTCAATGAATGAGTGATTTTTTTATCTCTATGATTTGAATGAATGAGTGAATTTGTCTTTGTGACGCGAATGAAAAAATGAAAGATTATACATCTGCATTTTTTTGTCTCAATACGACGTGAATGAATGAGTGAATTTTATGTGTCCCCAAGGCATGAATGAATGAATGAGTGAATGGTTGTCTGTCAGGATATGATGTAAATGAATGAGTGAATCAGTCGTATGTCCTTATATGATAATGAATGAGTGAATGTTGTATGTCTTTGTGAATGAATGAGTTAATTTTGTCTTTATGACGTCGATGAATGAGTGAATTTTGTCTATGATGTGAATGAGCGAGTGAATGGTTGTACATCTGCATTTTTTATCTTAATACCAAATGAATGGATTAGTGATTTTTTTGTCTATGATGTGAATGAATGAGTGAATTAGTTGTATGTCCTTAAATGATGATGAATGAGTGAATGGTTGTACATTTCTATGTCTTGAATGAATGAGTGAATTTTGTCTCTTTAAGACGTGAATGAATGAGTGAGTGGTTAAAAGTCCTTATATGACACAAATGAACAAGTGAATTTTTTGTCTACGACGTGGATGAACGATTGAATGGTTGTTTGTCTTAATATGGTCTTAATGAATGAGTGAATGTTGTGTGTCTATTTGATGTCGATGAATAGTGAATTTTTTATCTCTATGAAGTGAATGAATGAGTGAATGGTTGTAGATGTTTTTGTCGCCATACGACATGAATGAATGAGTGATTTTTTTTGGTCTTTATATGATCTTAATGAATGAGTGAATGGTTGTTTGTCTTTATATGATTTTAATAAATGGGTGAATTTTGTGTGTCCCCAAGACATGAATGATTTACTGAATGGTTGCATGTTGCGATATGACGTGAATGAATGAGTGAATTAGTCGTATGTCCTTATATGATAATGAATGAGTGAATGTTGTATCGCTAAATGTGTGAATGAATGAGTGAATTTCATCTCTACATGACGTCAATGAATGAGTGACTTTTTTATCTCTATGATTTGAATGAATGAGTGAATGGTCGTAGATCTCTATTTGACTTGAATGAACGAATGATTTTGTCTTTTTGACGCGAATGAAAAAATGAAAGATTATACATCTGCATTTTTTTTGTCTCAATACGACGTGAATGAATGAGTGAATTTTTTGTCTATGACGTGGATGAATGAGTGGATGGTTGTTTGTCTTTATATGATGTTAATGAATGAGTGAATTTTGTGTGTCCCCAAGACATGAATGAATGAATGAGTGAACGGTTGTCTGTCAGGATATGATGTAAATGAATGAGTGAATTAGTCGTTTGTCCTTATATGATAATGAATGAGTGAATGTTGTATGTCTATATGTGTGAATGAATAAGTGAATTTCATCTCGATATGACGTCGATGAATGAGTGAATTTTTTGTCACCATATGATGTGAATGAACGAGTGAATGGTTATACATCTGCATTTTATGTCACCATACGACATAAATGGATGAGTGAATTTTTCTGTCCATGACATGGATGAATGAGTGAATGTTTTTTGGTCTTTATGTGATGTTAATGAATGAGTGAAAGTTGTTCGTCGCGATATGACGTGAATGAATGAGTGAATTAGTCATCTGTCTTTATATGCTAATGAATGAGTGAATGTTGTATCGCTAAATGTGTGACTGAATGAGTGAATTTCATCTCTATATGACGTCAATGAATGAGTGATTTTTTTATCTCTGTGATATGAATGACTGAGTGAATGGTTTTAGATCTCTATATGACTTGAATGAATGAATGAATTTGTCTCTTTGACGCTTATGAACGAGTGAATGACTATACATCTGCATTTTTTGTCTCAATACCTCATGAATGGATTAATGAATTTTTTGTCTATGACATGGATGAATGAGTGAATGGTTGTTTGTCTTTATATGATGTTAATGAATGAGTGAATTTTGTGTGTCCCCAAGACATCAATGAATGAATGAGCGAATGGTTATACATCTCTATATGACTTGAATGAATGAGTGAATTTTTTCTCTTTAAGACGTGAATGAACGGTTGAAAGTCCTTATATGACACAAATGAACTAGTGAATTTTTTTTCTCTATGACATGGATGAACGATTGTTTGTCTTTATATGACTTGAGTGAATGCGTGAATTTTGTCTCCTTATGACGTAAATGAATGAGCGAATGTTTTTTGGTGTTTATATGATTCTAATGAATGAGTGAATTTTGTGTGTCCCCAAGACATGAATGAATGAGTGAATGGTTGTACATCTCGATATGATGTTGATGACTGATAGAATTTTTTGTCGCTCTATGACATAAATGGTTGTTTGTCTTTATATGATTTTAATGAATGGATGAATTTTGCATGTCCCTTTTGACATGAATGAATGGTTGTATAAGCGATGGACTACAGAACGGTCCAGGTGGACCCTCGTCTCTCGCCCAGTAAGATCGCCTCCAGCCCCTCTTGTGACCGTGACAACAGATAACGAATGAATAAATTAATACATTTGATATAAACGTAAAAGAAAGAGCGAAGGTTGCTCTGAATAAGATTTTCAAAAAATGAATTAAACATTTCTCATGTCAGTTTTTTTTTTTTTGAGAATCCTAACCTTTTGAAGAAACGAGCCTCGACTTCAAACAGAAGCGCGACCGCAAACTACAGGGCTAATCATGGCTTTTAGAGCAAAGAGAACAAAGAACGACTCGCGTTAAAAGGACTTTTTGAAGCTGAGCAAAGCACAATGCACCGATGCAGCGAGGTCACGCCGAGGATCCATTACCTCGGCTAATCCTCTAAGCATCTTCAGCGATGAGGTGTGCCTCGGGTGCGAGATGAGGACATCTTGAGGGAGGATTCGTTGTACCTTCGTAGCTCTGGACATAGCATACAACTGGGTGCAAGGAGAAGAACCATGGTTGAAGGAATAAGTCTGGAGTGGTGCAGGACATGTATGCCAGCTGTGAGACAGTGGTGAGGTGTAACGGAAGAGTTCACGGGGGAGGTGGGACTACATCAGGGATCAACTCTGAGCCCCTTCATGTTTGTGACAGACAGGTTTTCAGGTTGGAGGTTAGACAAGAATCTCAACAGGTTGTTTACAGATGACACTGCGATCTATATTGAGAGCAGGGGACAGGTGGAGGAACATCTACAGAGGAGTGAAAGTTAGCCACAGCAAGGGTACATGGGTGTGAAGGAGAGGAACTCATGTGGAACCATGAGGCTACAGGGGCTGGAGATGATCAAGTTGGAGGTGTGCCTCAGGGGCGACAGGAGGACAGGACATCAAGTTCAAAGTTTAATTGCCATCCTGAGGGAGGATTTATTGTACCTTTGTAGCTCTGGAAATAGTATGCAACTGGATGCAAGGTTAAGAACCACGGTTGAAGGAATTAGTCTGGAGTGGCGCAGGACATGTATGCCAGCTGTGCGACAGTGGTGGGGTGTGTCGGAGGAGTTCATGGACGAGGTTGGACTACATCAGAGATCAACTCTGAGCCCCTTCATGTTTGTGACGGACGGGTTTTCAGATTGGAGGTTGGACAAGAATCTCAATGTGTTGTTTGCAGATGACACTGCGATCTATATTGAAAGCAGGGAACAGCTGGAGGAACATCTACAGAGGTGGAGGTGTGACCTGGAAAGGACAGGAGTGAAGGTTAGCTGCTGCAAGGCTACATGGGTGTGAATGATGTGTGGTCTGAGGAGGTTTATGGATTGAGGGAAAGAGGACAGGAAGTTAGCCGGTGTGAAGAGGGTTCGATGGAGGAAGCTGATTGGCTGATTTGTTACCGCGGGATATCAGGTGCTGTTGGTAAGGAAGTTACATTACATTTTCACCTTTGCACGCCGAGCCCTCCATCCTACTTAGCTGTTAGCCAGGGAAAAAGCAAATTACACCAAACCTCATTTTACTCCAAGACAATGAAGTTTAATAGTTATAGCATCACATAGCTAAACAGCACTAGCCAATGGGGCAAATAAAGTTTGTAAATAAATTGCCTCTTGCAAACATGTTTTTTTTTTTTTTTTTTTTTTTAATTTGCACGACTTCCAGCCATGCGCGAGACCACAGGGCTCAGCAGCTTTGTTGCCATAGTAACCAAGTAAAAATGCAAAAACTCCGATGGACTTCTGCATAAACTGGGCTTCAATCACCTCTTAATTTATTTATTTTTTTCACCTTCTTCAAAACATTTCCTGTGTAAAAAAAAAGGGATTTGTCTTTTTTTTTCACACCGTTTGGACTTGCAATGCAGGGGAAAAAACAAAGTTTCAATGACTACAGTCTAATAAGGTTCCGGCCATGTTGTTGCCATGACAACATTGCCACCCTATGTTACATGGCAGCCAAGGTAGCTGTACTCTGCCCCCCTTCATTGGAAAACCGGAAAGCTTGAGACTCAAAAAAAAAAAAAAAAAAAAGCGATTTATTCTCCACACATGTTGGTCGGTAATGAGGCGAGGATGCTCTCCAAGTGCATCCCGAGCCTTCGATTGCGGGTTAATTGGCGGAGAACTGAAGTTTCTGGGCGGTCCTACAGCGGAGCATACATGTCATTATCCCACATTCCCAAAGCGCAATCATGCCTTCATTGTGATGGGTCGATGCCGCCGTGCACAGCTGCATATTGCGCTTCTTTTTTTCCCCCTTTAAACGCTTTTAAGGTTTAATTTAACTTGTGGAGGCAGGAGGAGAAGCCGATGTGGCTGAGGATGAAATGTAAATATGTGCCGGAGTCGTGACCCGAGTGGCAACCGACTGAGCCATGGCCGATAAGATTGTTTATCGAGCTAAGTTGGGTTTTATTTATGTGGCGCCAAATAAATGATCTCTTACTAGCCACCTTTTTTGAGCCCTGACACATATTTTATATTTAAAAAATTACACGAATAAAACTGTTCTCAATTTACTTAATCCGTTTGAAATCGAATGTATCTAATAGCCGTGGCTTTGTGGAGTTGCAATGCGAATTTCCCACTGATGTGCCACTTTTCCAGAACGCTTTTTTTCAACGTCTGCAAACAAGTCATCAATACGGCTGGAAATGTTATTATTTAAGAGCGGGTGATTTCTTTAAAAGCCGAGTTTTTCTTCCAGGCGGGTAGTATTAAGTTGTCATTTAGCAATGAGTTGTAGCCTGGTATCTCTCGGCAGTTGGGAAACACTGTTGTAAGTAAGAACAGTCACGCTAACAGCATGCTAATAGCTGATCATACAACAGTAGCTTTAATATTCATAGCAGCGATAACAACGGGGGCTGCTGCAGGGGACCAAGCCACGCCCCCTGGGAGCCTGACCAATCAGAGAGTCCATGGACTTAAAGGATTGAGAGGTGCATCATTGGATACCCCCCCCCAGGCTAAGCCTACGGAAACAACACTCTGGGTTAGCTTAGCGCTAACTATAAGCCATACCTGTCAAACTCAAGGTTCGCATCATTTTATGTAGCCTGAGTGTCTTAAAATAAATAAGACATGTTGCCCACGAAGTGACTGCATGCTACCATTAGCTTGTTGTGTATCCACAGCAACCCCATAATGTCCAGGAAGAGAAAAGTTGTTGCAGATGGAAGGGTGTTTCAAGAAAGATGGGAAGGCCGATAAATGTTTGTGCTACGAGGAGAAAAAAACATCTTTGGCAGCATCGGTTGTCAAAGAGTACAATCTACGTTAGCATTTTGACACCAAACATGGAGATAAGTATGCCAAAGTTAGCCTTCCAGAAAAACAATCATGTTAGCGTCATTTAGCATGAAGGAGTAGTTCCATTTATTTTACATTACATTTGGTTACATTTATACTGATACTGTTGCATGTGGTCCTTCGAGGGCTGTTATGCTAATGTGGCCCTCGGTGAAAAATAGTTTTACACCCAGAGGTTGTCCAACTCCCGGATGGAGATTGGATGATGGTTCTGTAGAAGATTAGCTGGGTAACTAAATGCTCACGCTCCCATTTTTACTCTTAGAGTTTCTAGGGAGCAGGATAGGCATACCGGAGTCCTTGCGCATTTACGTACAACATGGGTGAGTTGTGAAGTACAAAGTTGAAATAAATATTTGCAGTGAATGCAGATTAAGGTGGCAAGGTGTTTCTTCTGCTCTGAGCTGCAGCTGGAGAACCTGCATGTTGCGTTCTCATTGCTCAGGACGTCTTCTTTGGCACACTGGTGGAAGTTGACGAGGAGTTTCTTTGGGAGTCCAATAGTGCTGAGGGTCCGCAGGACCAGGAGTCTCTTCTGGTGTTCGACAAGGTGCTTAAATCTCCTCATGTCTTCTCTGTGAGTAGCTCCTTCATCTTGTTTCCATTGAGGAGAAGGTCATTGTGCCGACACCAGGATGTGAGGGGCCTGGACACTAGGCTACTCCGTTGCTCTTGGCAATAGGCGTGTCATCTATAAACTTGCAGATGTGGGTTGTGTTATGAGCATACCCGGCATGGTAGTGAATGGCAAGGCTAATAAGTTTAGCCAAATGCTATCATGCCTTTTCCATGGAATACCATTGGCCTTTTACCTCCTTAAAGGACCAGTGGCATTTAAATAAAAGTCCTGAACAAGACTACTTTAGAGAAATGCTTGCTTGACCCAAGATTCACACAGTGCAGCTCCATATTTGGGGATAGTTTATAAAGTTACCGTTCATTTAATTTTCAGTCACCTGTATTCTTTGCGGTTCATGAAACTCCTTCAGTGGCTTCCAGCAGGCAGCAGCTGGTGCAGCCCTATTGGTTGTCTCCGTGCTAACGTTAGGCCTCTTTAAAAAGTGTCAAGTGTGTAAACGTTTCCGAAGATTGCTTGTGTTTTTGCAGTCTGTGACTTTGACTGACTCATCGGAAACGCTACTGAATCAGATGAGTCGGGTCAACCAGTTCACTGACTCAAGTCAGAAGACTCACTTGAAATCCAACTGAATCAGATGAGCCGGTGCACTGATTCGAATCAGAGGACTCACTGAAAGTACTACTGAATCAGATGGTTGTGATCAACTAGTTCACTGATTCGAATCAGAGGACTCATTGGAAACACTACTGAATCAGATGGTTCAGGTGAACTAGTTCACTGACTCGAATCAGAGGATTCATCGGAAACACTACTGAATCAGATGAGTCGGGTCAACCAGTTCACTGACTTGATTCAGAGGACTCACTTGGAATCCAACTGAATCAGATAAGGCGGTTCAGCGGACTCACCCAAAACACTCCTGAATTAGATGGTTCAGGTGAACTGGTTCACTGACTCGAATCAGATGACTCACTTAAAACCCAACTGAATCAGATGATTTGGATGAGCCAGTTCACTGATTCGAATCAGAGGACTCACTTAAATCCCAACTGAATCAGGTGATTCGGGTGAGCCAGTTCACTGATTCGAATCAGAGGACTCACGTAAAACCAAACTGAATCAGATGATTCGGGTGAGCCAGTTCACTGATTCGAATCAGAGGACTCACTTAAATCCCAACTGAATCAGGTGATTCGGGTGAGCCAGTTCACTGATTCGAATCAGAGGACTCACTTAAACCCCAACTGAATCAGATGATTCGTGTGAACCATTGCACTTATTTGAGTCAGCTGACTCATTGAAAACCTTGGTGAATCATATGATTCAGACGATCTGGTTCACAAGTCAGCTGCTATAGTGACGCGACACATAATGCCTAAAACTCAGAGGGGAAAACAAATGGTAATCATTGTATGAGCAAGATTGGAACCTGTATCGGAAAATATCCCTTAAAAAGTACCGACTTGATTTGTTGCCACCTTGTATCCAATACAAGAATCTTCAGCAGTTGGGAAAAAAAGTCTCTTAGCAAAAGCTGAAAACTGACCCTCAGTTGCCGACCGAGTCCTTTCGATTCTTGTCTATAAGCCTGCGATAGGACGAAGCCAAGGACGAAGCGTTTTTACTGAAATTAAGGGGGTATTTTCAGAGTTATCTTGACCCAGCAGGACTAATGTGCTGTTTTTCACCGCCGGCAGCTGAAAGGAGCTGCAGCTGTGCCTTGAAATTGAATGGCGCTTTTCAAAGTCGCCAGATTCTTTCATACAGCAAGTTGTGTGCTGCCTCTTTCCTTTTAGTTTGGGGCTTTTGTTTTCAACGTTTGGTCACATCTAGGGTTCTAATGTTCCCAGCATAAGTCCAATGGTTTACATGCTAATATGAGATTTGTCTCTTTATGAAGGTTCTGAGTTGATTGTTGTTAAATCTTGTCGTGCTAAACAACAAGATTGATTTGACTTTTTCTTGAAGACGTTCTTCTTTGTCGGAGAGGCTTCTTCTGTTGTAACAGCCTATGGAGTTTTCAGTATAAACCTGCAGGGGTTGGTCCAAGTTAACGGGGCTTGAATTGTAAGGCTAACTGTTAGCCTCACAATTACCTCATCCAATAATGCTAAAAATTACCCTTGCAGTTACCTTTTCCAATATGGCTAGTAATTGCCCTGACCTATTCACATCGGGCAAATGATTAGCTGTATAGTTACCTATTTGAGGAAATGCTACCATTCGCCTTATCTTTACCCATTCAGATAAGGCTAATAATTAGCCATAGAGTTACCTATTCAGATATGGCTAATAATCATCTGTATAGTTACCTATTTGAGAAAATGCTAACAATTTGCCTTTACCTATTCAGAAAAGGCTAATAATTAGCCTTGCAGTTACAATTTCAGATAAGATTAATAATTAGCCGGAGAGCTACCTATTCATATAAGGCTAATAATTACCAATTCAAATTAAGCTAATGCTAATAATTAGCCTTACAGTTACCTCTTGCATAAGGTTAAGGATCAGCCCGACAGTTACCTGTTCAGTAAAGGCTAATAATTAGCCTTACAGTTACAAATTCAGATAAGGCTAATAATTAGCCTTACAGTTACAAATTCAGATAAGACCACCAATTAGCCGGAGAGCTACTTATTCAGATATGGCTAATAATTAGCTGTACAGTTAGCTATTTGAGAAAAGACTAATAATTTGCCTTATATTTACCTATTCAGAAAAGGCTAATAACTAGCCATAGAGCTACTGATTACAAAGGGGTTAATAATCAGCCATACAGTTACCTATTTAGATAAGAATGTTAATTACCTCGTCAAATGATGCTAATAATTACTGTTGTAGTTACCTTTTCCAATATGACGAGTAATTAGCCTTACAATTACCCATTGACATAAGGCTAATAATTAGCTGTATAGTTACCTATTTGAGGAAATGCTAACATTCACCCTATCTTTACCTATTTAGAAAAGGCTAATAATTAGCCGTAGAGTTACCTATTCAGATATGGCTACTGATTATCTGTATAGTTACCTATTTGAGAAAATGCTAACAATTCGCCTTTACCTATTCAGAGAAGGCTAATAATTAGCCATAGAGCCTCTGATTACAAAGGGGTTAATACAGTTACCTGTTTAGGTAAGACTGATAATTACTGAATCAAATTAAGCTAATGCTAATAATTAGCTTTACAGTTACCTCTTGCATAAGGTTAAGGATTAGCCCGACAGTTACCCATTCAGATTGGGATTTTCAGTAAGTACTTTAAGCCCTCGCTAAAACGCTGTTCACCTTTTGTGGCTTCACTTTTTCGATTTTTTTTTAGTGCAGTATGTTGTGTTCTGCATCGTAATTGGCTAAAGGATGGTAGACCAGTGTCAACAATCTCCGCACCTTGTCTCTGTATAGCTTTTGCCAATTTTACATTTGCAAAATTTTCTCTATGATAGAGTATTGTACCATATTGTACCATCAACATAGCCTAATTCAGGCTAGTTGCTACAAACAAATCACTCTTTAACATAACAACCCCTCTTGACTTTGACCAACGCCCAACCCCAGCACCAACAGTTAGCAAAAAATGCTAGCAAGACAATTGCGCCAATGGTTTGAACTTTGACTCTCCTTCTGCTCCCAGGTAAAGCCACCAGTGGTGGTGAAGGGCCCCTGCCAGTCGAGGGCCTCGAAGAGCTGTCCATTGGAGGCCTCAAGTCGGTGCTGGAGGGCTCCGGGTCGCCGGCCTTCGGCGCCACCATCATCATCATCATCACGGTCATCGTGTCCGGCAGCGCCTACCTGTGCTTCTTGAAATATGTTTGCGCCGGTTGCTGCAAACCCATGCAGGTGGCGCCGTCCGGGGACTCCGACCCGAACAAAGCCGAGGAGCAGGTGTAGAAGGGGGCTGTTCGGCGAGTGGCGCTTTCAACCGTAACCCCAAGGGTTCTGGACATGTATGCTGAGCTGAATCAATCAATCAAACGGCTGCCAGCTCTGCACGGAGATAAGCTGTTTGTCGGGAGCAGAGACAACGGACAACAAAAGGTTCTTTCTCCCAACGGCGGCCATTTAAAACCCATTTATAACACTCTTGGTCGCACAAACCCATCTGTCATGGATCCACTGGAGAAGCCTAAATATACACACAACATCTTACCACTTCAGTATTCTGCAGACCCTCGATGTTACCTTCTGGAAACACACATTCATCACCTTGTGGTTTCATAGTGCTTTGCGATGGGTTGCAGTCACCCAATCACCCACCAATGGTGGCAGAGGAGCCCACCAGACCATCAGGGGTTCAGTGTCTTGCCCAAGGAACACTTTTGCATGTAAACAGGAGGAGCCAAGGATTGAACCGCCAACTTTCCTTTTGGACAGCTGGCATTCTACTCACTGAGCCATGGTTGCCCCGCCTCTGGAAAAGGATTTCAGATGTGCCACTTACTTGTAAGGCCAACCGGAAGGTGGGTTAAAGGACATTTTGACCCACGAAATGGTTCCTGATGGACTTGTATGCTAGGTCACCCAGAAACAGTTGGGTCGTGGGTCATGTCCAAACGGTTGATGGTTCCCACTTGTATGCTCCCTTCATGGCTTTGGGGTTCAGAATTGGCCGAACGGAACTTCTAGGTGCAGACAGGGGGAGCAAGAACTGCCAACGTTCCTCTTGGATGGATGGTGTTCTAGGAACTGAGCGACAGCAAGAATTTTGTACACGGCACTTATAGGTAAGGTCGACCGGCAGGTGGCCCGGAATACATTTTGAACAGTGCAACGGTTCCCGATGGACTTGTGTGCTAGGTCACCCAGAAACAGTCGGGTTGAAGATCGTGTCCAAATGGTCGATGGTTCCCACTGCTCCCTTCGTGGCCTTGGGCTTCAGTATTGGCCGAACGGCACTTCTATGTGCAGACAGGAGAAGCAAGAACTGCCAACGTTCCTCTTGGGTGGATGGTGTTCTACCAACTGAGCCACAGCAAGAATTTTGTACACGGCACTTATAAGTAAGGACGACCGGCAGGTGGCCCGGAGTACGTTTTGAAAAGTGCAACGGTTCCCGATGGACTTGTATGCTAGGTCACCCAGAAACAGTTGGGTCGTGGGTCATGTCCAAACGATTGATGGTTCCCACTTGTATGCTCCCTTCATGGCCTTGGAGTTCAGAATTGGCCAAACGGAACTTCTAGGTGCAGACAGGGGGAGCAAGAACTGCCAACGTTCCTCTTGGATGGATGGTGCTCTACCAACTTAGCCACAGCAAGAATTTTGTACACTGCCCTTATAAGTAAGGTTGACCGGCAGGTGGCCTGAAGGACGTTATGAACCGTGCAACGGTTCCCGATGGACTTGTATGCTAGGTCACCCAGAAACCGTTTGACAAAGGTCATTTTCAACCGCTCTTGTGTTCCATTGCTGTAACATTCACCTGTTGACCCGCTGTGTGTACCACAATCAGGTAACGATTAAATTCCATGTCATGTCCAAATGGTAGATGGTCTCCACTTGTATGCTCCTTTCATCGCCTTGGGGTTCCAAAGTATTGCATAGCATCTTGGGGTTCAGGGGCTTGGCCCAATGTCATTTCAGAGGAAGAAGACGGAGGGGGATCAAGCAATCAACCATCTGATTGGGGAAGCCCCTTGCTAAGCCGCGGTAGCCAATGGAGGAGTGGACCGTGGATGATGCTTCTGCTTCGTTGGCATGGTATTTATAAGGTTTTCCTACATCACAGATCTTCTAAACTTGACCAACATTTACCCCTACACAGCTCCAAGTACCATTTATTGATGTTTTTTTTCTTTTCCCCCCTCTATTTGGCTCCAGATCTCGTATAGCCGCCCACTCCAAAGCTGCACCTGCCTCGCGTTAGCTACCATCGCCCACCTTCCCCGCAACTGACAAGTAGAATTACAACCAGCTGCCTGGGTTCTCCCCTTCCTTTTCTTCACGAGTTCTCTCCATGTTCTCCTGTCTGGATTCTCCGTCTTCCACTCACAGCTCATAACACGTGATTGGAACTCTTGCCTGACTCGTTCTAGGTTCTAAACTAGTATCCCTTTGGGTTCCTTCTATGTTGTTTCTCCTCATGTTCACCTTCCTGGTTTCTTTCCATGGACTCCTGCTTGGGTCCTCCACAGGACAGTCCAAAAACAAGTGGTCAGACCTCTCGCCTGACAAGTTCTAGGTTCTAAACCAGTGTTCTCCTGCTTGCGTTCCCTGCAGCTTCTCCGTCTTCCACCCGTATCCCAAAACCGGTGGTTGGAACTCCCACCTGCCGGGAAGAAGGATCTGGACTCCAACCCAGAGTTCTTTCCTTGTAGGTTTTTCTCCAGGTTCTTCTTCGTCCTCCCTCACTCCAAAAGCCATCAACAGGTTCACAGAAGACTTTAAAATTGTCTTTCACAGGGTGAATGGCTGTATGGTCGCCGTACCCCGACTCAGTGATTGACAGGTGCAGGTTTAGCCCCGCCTCTTTTCTGAACATCAGCCGGGATAGGAGGTACCGTGAATGAATGAACGGTAGATACCTTTTCCAAGCTGGAAAAGACCTTGTTGTTTTAAAAGTTCTCAGTGCGGCAACATTTTGGAAGTTTGTTCAAGTTAACGTCCAAACCAACGGCCCGAGGAAACTTATTCCGATGACACGAACTTGGTTTGGGCGAAGACATCGGCGCTTTCTCGCTAAGGTTTCAGTCACGGTTCGAAAAAAGAAACCTCAAGCTGGCATTTCGTACGAAATATCAGGCCTCTATCGGTCTTCTTCATCGCCTTACGGCGATTGTTCTGAGCTGTTGTGTTTTAAGGCAATATCACTGATTGCTGCCTGCCATACGAAATTCAGGGCAAAGTTGTGTGGGTGTTATATGTCATATAATGAAATAATTTTCTTCTGGAGGGAGAAAAGCATCCAAGAAATTCAATAATAAACATGATTTAAGCAATATTTAATATAAAAAGGATTAGATTCATGTTTAAAGCAACTTTTATGGCAATATCACTGATTGCTGCCTGCCATACAAAATTCAGGGCAAAGTTTATGTATATGTCATATGAAGAAATCATTTTCTTCTGGAGGGAGAAAAGTGTCCCAGAAATGCAATAATAAACATTATTTAAGCAATATTTAATATAAAAAGAATTAGTTTCATGTTTAGAGCAACTTTAACTGCAATATCACTGATTGCTGCCTGCCATACAAAATTCAGGGCAAAATTGGGGGGTGTTATATATCATATAATGAAATAATTTTCTTCTGGAAGGAGAAAAGTGTCCAAGAAATACAATAATAAACATTATTTAATAAAAAAAAAAGCATGTTTAAAGCAACTTTTATGGCAATATCGCTGATTGCTGCCTGTCATACAAAGTTCAGGGCAAAGTTGCACCACAAATAGAAAACAATAATCGGTTGGGGGGTTATGTGTCTATTTGTTCATTTTTCTTTTAAAGAATTTTCCTCTGGAGGAAGAAAAGTGTTCCAGAAAAACAATAATGATAATTATAATAGCAATATTCAATATAAAATAAATTAAATTCATGTTTAAAGCAACTTTTAATGAAATATCATTGATTGCAGCCTGTCATACAAAGTTCAGGGCAAAGTTGTATCAAAAAAAAGAAAACAGTAATAATCTGGGGGTGTTGTTCGTTTGTTATTTCATTGAAATAAAAAAAATAATTTTCCTATGGTGAGAAAAAATTGTCCAACAAATACAATAATAATAATTATATTATCATCTTACCGAGGAGGGTAAGATAGGACTAGATAAAACAGGACATGGCAGAAAGGGGTGATGTAAGATAATTCTAGCAGTATTATGATGATGTAATCATAATAATGATGTTATGTCATTGTAGATTTTAGACGTTGATTATAGATCATCAACAGACATTAATGCTTTCTTTCTTCATAGGCTGTTATGCTTTCTTATGTCATACCAATGCTTAGTGCAACATTTACTTTGGTCTTTTCCCTTCAGGGGTCGCCACAGAAAATCAACCTCCTCCATCTAACCCTCTGTATCCTCGTCTCTCATACCAAGGAACTTCATAAATCTTCTTTTTGGTCTTCGTCAAGAGCTTCTGCCAGGCAGCTCCAACTCCAGCGTCCCTCTACCGATATATTCACAAATCCCCCCTTTGTACACGACCCAACCATCTCAGCCTGGCCACTCTGACCTTCTCTCCCTGTGATGGACTCATTCCTGATCCTATCCAGCCTTGTTACTCCCAAAGAGAACCTTAACATCTTCAACTCTAGTTCCTCCAGCTTTGGTTCCTGTCTTGTCTTCAGTGCCATTGTCTCCCAAACATACAGCATCGCTGGTCTCACCATTGTCTTGTACACCTTTCCTTTCATTCTGGTTGATAGACTTCAATGCCATAGTACCTCTGACACTTCTCAACTCGTTCCAACCTGCTTGAACCCATTTCTTCACCTATTCTGCATCCTCTCCACTGTTCCGGACTGTTGACCCGAAAGTCAGCCTGAGCCTTTCTCAACAACATCACACCCCATCACCGTCCCACAGCTGGCATACATGTCCTGCGCCACTCCAACATACTTCACTTCTTCATCCAACTATGGTTCCTCCCCTTGCACCCAGTTGTATGCTTTTTCCAGAGCTACAAAGGTACAAAGCAGCTCCCTCAAGATGGCAATTGAACCCATTTCTTCACCTCTTCTACACCCTCTCCACTGTTCTGGACTGTTGACCCGAAGTACTTAAAATCCTCCACCGTCTTTATCTCCACTCCCTGTAGCCTCACCATTCACAAATGTATTCTGTCTTGCTACCACTAACCTTCATTCCTCCCTTGTTCCTCCAACTGTTGCCTGCTCTCACAATGCCATCTGCAACCTCATCTGTCTGCCTGTCCACCACCCATAGTGAACAAGAAGGGGCTCAGAACTGATCCTTGATGGCCTCTTGCGTCCATCTTGTACTCCTGTCTCAACTACATCACAGGTCATCACTGTCCCACGGCTGGCATACATGTCCTGCGCCACTCCAACATACTTCACTTCTTCATCCAACTATGGTTCCTCTCCTTGCACCCAGTTGTATGCTTTTTCCAGCGCTACAAAGGTACAAAGCAGCTCCCTCAAGATGGCAATTTCTCTAAACTTTCAATGAACACACACACCATGGTCATTTGGGCCACTCACAGACTCATGGTCAATCTTGCTTTTGACTCCCTGTAACCTCACCATTCACAGGTGTATTCTGTCTTGCTGCAACTAACCTTCGTTTCTCTCCTTTCCATACCTCCACCTCTCTAGATGACCCTCCAACTGCTCCTTGTTCTCATTACAGATCACAATGTCATCTGCAGACACTGAGGTCCATGGAGATTTCTGTCTGACCTCATTTGTCAGCCTGTCCACCAACCATAGCGAACAAGAGGGGGCTCAGATTTGATCCTTGATGTACTCCTGCATCCACCTTGTACGCGTATCTCAACTACATCACACCTCATCACTGTCCCACAGCTGGCATACATGTCCTGCGCCACTCCAACTACAATTCCTCTCCTCGTATGCGGTTGTATGCTTTTTTTCGCGATCCACAAAGGTGCAAAGCAGCTCCCTCAAACTTCAGGTCATTCAATGAACACACACACATTTCACTTTGACAGATTTTATTGCATTGACAGATAAATTCAGGACGCGGAGCAGCTTCGCCAGCGGTCTTCAAATATTGATCCGGACTGATCGGCTCCTTTCAGGAATTGACGATCGGCCCTTCATTCTGTCCGCCGACTCGCCCCCGTCCACCGGAGGCCCGAGGAACGACAAAGACCGAGAGACGGAGGGGTCGGACGAGGAGGCGAAGGTCGCGTCCAGGAGGAAACAAGGCGTGAACGCCAGCGTCCAGGAACGACCCCCTTCGCTTTCCCCTCCGACTCTCAGTTTAATGTCAGGATCCGCACGGCGCCGCCTTTTGCACCTTCACCTCCTGCGGCGCCCTGGGAGCCGGCGTGGCTTCCGCCGCGCTCACCCTCACCGCCGCCATGGCTGCGGAGACGACAGCCAATCAGACACGCTCTTAGTCATGTGCCCGTTATCCCCGCCGTCATTGGACGAGAGGCTGGGTTCGACCAATCACAGGGCCGCATAGAGAGATAGCATAGCGACCTATTAGCGAAAGAGACGCTAATGAAGAGGAATTATGTTTAATTCCGACAATGAAGAAGACGATTTTAGCGGTTTTAGCACGCAGGATAAAGAAAATGATAGCGATCAATGACTTTTCCTGCTAGGCTACTGTATTTTTTTTTAATACATGTTACAGGCACTGTTCAGGAAAAAAAAAGCATTTAGTAAATATATCAAACGTTACAAACACTTGTGACTTAGACATATATGTGTGTGTGTGTGTGTGTGTGTGCGTGTGTGTGTACTATTTTTTTTCTTTTCAAATAAAAGGGGGTACAGCCTCGAGACATAATGGTAAAAAAAAAAGTCAAATTTAGTGAGTGCAGCTTATATACATATGTATACGTATATATATATATATATATATACATTTCTTTAATTATTATTTGATTTTTTTTCATATATATTTATGTATGATTTTTTTTCAAATGTAGGGGCGGCTTATACGCATATATATGTACATTTTTTTTCTTTTCAAATTTACTTGGTGTGGCTTATTTATATATACACACACACATATGTATATGGAAAATATACATTTTCAAATTTCAAATTTAGGTGCCGCTTATAGGCATGTATATACATATATGTATATATATATATATATATATATGTATATATATATATATGTATATATATATATATACCATATTTTTTTCTTTTCAAATTTACTCGGTTTATATTCAGTCTTGCTCAATAACAAAATAGATAAATAAAATTAAGGTCCATTTCTGTATAATGAATGAATATATGAATGAAAAGATGAATGTTTCTATGTCTATACATCTCTATGACACATATGTATATGTATATGTGTGTATATATATGACTCATATATTACACACATACACACACACACGTGTGTATACAACATTAATATTATGTATGTGTATATATATATATATATATATATAATATATATATATATAGTAGTACTGAATATATGAATGAAAAGATAAATGTTTCCATGTCTCTATACACCTCTATACGACATTAAATGTAAAAAGTAAAAAGTCTTAAAATGTAATATATATGTATATATATGTATACTTGTGTGTATATATGACCCATATATTGAACACGTACACACACACGAACGTGTGTATACATACCTATATTATGTATGTATATATATGTATATATATATATACATACACACACACAAATATTTATATTATATATAATTTTATATAATAATATATAATAAAAATTGTTGATTTTAAATAAATTTATAATAAAAATATTGATTTCACTCCAAATGGTCTGCAAAGATACACTTTTTTTTTTTTTTCAATAATTTTAAATAATTCTCCTAAGAAAGGGAACCCTTTTTACATTTTCCTATATTTCATTTCCAGTTATTTTGATTTATTTATTATATTTTATTTTATTATATTATTATTATCTTCCCATTACCCACCTTGAGCCTGGCTACATGCTGCAGCGTTGATCCTGGCCGGCTGCCCGTCTCCTCGCACCGCCGCCCGGACCTTCTGCACCACGAACCTGCAGGCTGGGAGGTGCACAACAGCTGTGAGGACAGATGTTTGGCAACACACACACACACACACACACACACACACACACACATTCGAGCAAAGGAGAGGGTCTTTTTTTTGTGTTTTACTTCCATTACATGTCCAGGTTCTTTCTGTAATATTGGTTTGGCTGCAAAAACATAACATAAAGGGAGAAATACATGATATTCATATTTTTTTAGCCGCTGGAAAATGTTGTTTTTGTAAATAAAATGAAGTGAATTTGACCTGAACGGTTGTTTATGAAACGTCTTTAGACACTGGTGAAGAAAGAATAACCTTGTCTGAAATCTTGTACTTTCATTTTATACACCAATGCTTTTCCAAGGTTTTGCTCGCATTTAATGCTCGCCTGCAGATATGTGCTCTGAAAGAAATAAAATTTAAACGTTCAGAATTCTGCTCATTTTAAAGCGACAGAAATAATATTATTTGACATTTATGTTTATACAAGTCGACTCGAACGGGTGAATATGGACTCGTGCAGCTCCAAGACAACCATGCTTGGAGGAAGCAACGATCCGTTCATTGATCGATAATCTGTTTCCCGGCCCGAGAACACACACACACACACACACACACACACACGTATACTCACAGACACACACATATATACACACAGTCCCCAGTGGGGATTTACCCATGCAGCAGAATTCCCCTTTTGAAATGGAAATGAAAGTGCAAAAAACCCCTCCCGCCCCCCGACACACACACACACACACACACACACACACACACGATAAAGTCAAGGGTTCTCAGCTCACACACAACTTCAAGAGTCAGAAGCAGAATGGGAGAAGAAATAATGGCGCTGGAACATCGAGACTGTCTCACGATTGGTGAATATATATTTACTGACACACACACACACACACACACACACACACACACACATACACACAGTGCTATATATGACTTAATATGATTTTATTGCATTATTTATGTGCATAAAAATGTGTTATAAAGCACCATTGTCTCCAAAGTGTCGGCAATCACTTTAGAATCAAATTAAATTGAATAAATAACGTAATAAAACTCAATTACTTTAAATTAATTAAATGCTTAATTTAATTTAAATTAATTTAATTATAGAATTAGAATAAAGTTTAAATAGAATTTAATTGAAAAGAATTACATAATCCCCCCCCAAAAAAACTCAAATAAAGACATGTAAAATGACATTAGATTGCATTAAAATGACAGAATATAAAGTAAAAAGAAATTGAACAAAATTAAATAAAATTAAAGAATGCTGATTTCAATAACATGAAATAAATAGAATTTAATGATGCCTTAAAATAAATAAAATAAAACCAATTATTTTTTCATTATATAACAAATTAATTATAGAACTCAAATTATAGAACAAAAATATAGAAAATTATAGAAAAATAAAAAAATAAAAAAATTATAGAACACAACAATTTCCTTTGGGATGAATAAAGTTGTTCTTATTCTTATTCTTAAATTAAATTAAATCAAATTAATTATAGAACTCAAAATAAATTCAAAAGGAAGTTGAACAAAACTAAATAACATTAAAGAAAGTTGAATAAATAAGATGAAATAAATAGAATTAAATAATCTAAAAAAATAGATCAAATAAAACAAAATAATATAAAATGATATTAAATTTAATTGATTACAATTTCGGAATAAAAGATAAATTATAATCGAACAAAACCAAATCAAGATAATACAAAATTATATTAAATTAATTACAATTATAGAATATAAACACACAATCGATCAAAACTAAATTAAATAAAACCATGTAGAATAAAATAAGATGAAATAAAATGGTCACAAAAAATATTAAAATAAAATAAAACAATATATAATTATATGAAATAATTCAATTACAATTATAGAATATGAATAACATTGAGTAAAAATAAAATTGAAAAACATAAAATTAAATTAAAGAACGTAAAATAAAATAAAGATGGAATAAAATTTAATTACATTAATTTAAAAAAATGAAAAGTTCAATTTAACAAAACGACAAAACTGGAATCTCAAAATCCGCCCTCCTGCTTTCTGTTTTAATTTTGAGTCCCAACGACACTAAAACACTGATTTATAATCTTTTTTTCAGCTGCAGAATTTGTCCCCAGAGGTAAATAGTTTCGTTTATTAATAATGAATAATATTTATATATTTATATAATAATATTTCCTGTATTAATAATATAAAAAGTCATATTTTGTGATATCCGGGCAAGGACGATTTCATTTCAGTTTCGTTTTGACATTTTTTTTCTGCGCCACAGACACACACCGTGCTTGTGTGTGTGTGTGTGTGTGCGTGTGTCATGGAAGGCCGCTGGGTGGAAACGCCACACACACACACACACTCACATACAACTTTTATTACACTTCATATGATAGATAGAAACACACTCACCGTTAATGATCAATCACACCATTCTCTCCCCGGTTAGCGAGTGTATGTGTGTGTGTGTGTGAGTGTGTGAGTGTGTGTGTGTGAGTTCGACTGCCTAGTTCTTGTGTGTGTTATTCGATATGTCTTCCTTCCTGACAAGTTTGGCCCTCCTCTGAAACATCTGCTCCACCCCTACTGTATCTCCTCCCCCAAACCACACACACACACACATACACACACACATACACACACACACACACACACACACACACACACACACACACACACACACACACACACACACACACACACACTATTAACTCTGGAACCTGAGCAGTTCGGCTGCTGATTCATCCCGGGTGAATCATTTGAATCATGAATCGCTCGTTCGAAGTCTCCATTGACTCCGTTGGAATGATTCGGTTCACAGATTCGACCAACGAGAAACAACGCGGACTCGGATGGTTCGGTTGATTCGGTTCGCTGTTATTGTTATAACGCGTTGTTAAGCCAAGACAAATTCATCTGTACGTTTTGATTTGGCGAAGATAAGGGTTCTGATGCTGGTTCAGAATCGAGTTAACGGAATCACAGCGGAAAAAACAGCACGGATTCGGATGACTCGGTTGAATCGGTTTACAGATTCGAGTTGGCAAAAAGCGCAGACTCAGATGATTCGGTTCATTGATCGTCACTCTCGTCGGTGTATGTAAGTAATCGATTACATATTACAATAAACAAATAGTTTTTAAGTAATGTCAATTTTTAAGCATATGTTTTAGCATTTTTTTCTACAACTCTTCAGACATCGATTACCTTTTTTGGCTATATTTAAAATTGTATCTTTTTTCTACAATACTTGTAATCCCCCCCACCCCCCATGTTTTATGAAGTGCTTTAAAAATAAATTAATTTGGTTCTATTGATGGATGGATTTATCGTTGGATAGTGAGAATAGAGGATGTCAGAAAATATTATATATTTTATTATTATTTTTACTATCATCATTATTATGCAAATGTACGTATTAATTCAGTTAACTATTGATACATTGTTTGGAATTGGGTCATTTGAAATTAAGCTATTTACCCCCGGGGTAAAAAATCCTGCGGCTGAAAAATAAAAATAAAATAAAATAAATCAGTATTATAGTGACATTGGAAATCTTACGGGACTGCATGGAGGATTGGATTTTGGGAGGCAGGGAACAGACAAGTTATTTTTATTTGTTCCATTTAATTCCAACCAATTATATAAATTATCATTATTATTATTATTATTATTTAATGTTGTGTTACTTTATTCTACATTCTATCATTTTCTTTGGTTCAGTTTTTTTTCTTTCTTAAATTTCAAAATGGTTGGTGAATGGTTGTATATCTGTGATATCTGGATATTAATGTCACTTTTTAAAAGTATTTTTTCAGATTTTCTACTTTCTTATTAAATTAGGCAACATCGTATGCAAATTTTTTGGCTATTATTGTTACCACTGCTGCCAATGTGACTGTTAAAGTTAAAGAGTGTTAAAGCTCAGGGTACTTTCTGCAAATTTGCAGGATATTTGACAGATGGGTCACCTCCCTCTGTTGATTTGCAGATTAAAATTTGACATTCGTCAGTGCGATGCTTGTAGAAATCAAAAATCTTTGCCATCCGTATGCGGCGCTTAGCGAAAGTCAGATGGCTGACGACAGATTGGTAGTGCAATTCCGGTGACCTTTCCACATATAGAGGAAAGGTCACCGTTCGCCCTCTCATGCATTCAACCTTTCAGAGTTCATTTAGAATAAATACATCTATTTATTCGTCATTTTGAGAGCTATGAGTTGGGGATGCAGAGGAGAAGGTTGGATGGATCTCTGAAGGGAAGCAGCAAAACAGCTGTTGTTAGTCCTCCTGGCCACAGGGGGGCGCTGTTGCGCGCACACAGCTAATGTCAACCGTATTTACACCAAGAAGAAGAATAGGAACGTTTGCCTTTTAAACTGATTCTAACATCAACAGCTGACTTTGTTGGTCGTGACATTCAGGTCAGTGCGCTTTATATTTTTTTGGTAGATAATTAATTTCTGTAAATTAATGTTGTAATAGGGTTTTTTTTAATTTTCAATGTCAAGCCGGCCGTGATACTTGTATAGCTTATAACTGTCTAGCTGCGGCTGGGAGGCTAACGTTAGCTTTCCGGTGGATGCAGCCGTTTAAACAACACGGGAAAAAAGTATCTCCATCACACTTTAATGAACTGAATTAAAAATAATTCAATGTAACAAAAGACAACTTATTTTGTGACCGAATATTGTCGAATTCACGTTAACAACAGCGCAGGGTCGTTAACAGCCGTTGGCTGTTCGCTAGGTTTTGCCCACTTCTAACTCCCGTTCAGTTAGCTAGCACTATGATGGAATAGTCTTTCAAAAAATAGTAATTAAAAAAAAAACAAATAAAACTTTAAATAAATTAACACAGTCCCTGAAATATCTGCCACCTGCCTACACCAAATAAGACTTTAGTCGAAATAAGAGCATCAAACAGAGACTGTGTTGTTAAAGCTTGAAGATTAAATCTGGAGTGGCAGAGAAGTATACTGGGGCAGGACATGTATGCTCGCTTTAAGACAGTGGTGCGGTGTGCTGTAAGGATAACAGAGAAGTTCAAGGTGGAGGTGGGACTCCATCAGGGATCAGCTCTGAGCCCCTTTTTGTTTGCAGTAGCGATGGACAGACTGACGGATGAGGTTAGACAGGAATCCCCATCGCCCATGATGTTTGCAGATGAAATTGTGATATGTAGTGAGAGCAAAGAATGGGTAGAGGAAAATCTAGAGAGGTGGAGGTATGCGGTGGAAAGGAGAGGAATGAAAGTTAGTTGCGGCAAGACAAAATATATGTGTGTGAATGAGAACGGGTGGAACGGTGAGGCTACAGGGAGTGGAGATCAAGAAGGTGGAGGATTTCAGGTACTTGGGGTGAACAGTCCAGAGCAACGAAGAGTGTGGAAAAGAGGTGAAGAGACGGGTTGGAATGGGTAGAGAAAAGTGTCAGGGGTAGAAAGAGATAGAAGACTTTCAGCCAGAATGAAAGGAAAGGTGTACAAGACAGTGGTGAGACCAGCGATGCTGTATGGACTAGAAACTGTGACCATAACAAAAAGACAGCAGGCAGAAATAGAGGTTGCAGAGATGAAGATGTTGAGGTTCTCTTTGAGAGTGACCAGGATGGAGAGGATCAGGAATGAGTCTATCAGAGGGACGGCACATGTTCGATGTTTTTGAGAAAAGGTCAGAGAAGCCATGGGAGTTGGAGCTACCAGGCCGGAGGTCTGGAGGAAGACCAAAGAGAAGATTTATGGACGTCGTGAGAGAGGATATGAAGGTAGTTGGTGAGAGAGGAGGATACAGAGAATAGGGTTAGATGGAGAAGGTCGACTCGCCGTGGTGACCCCTGAAGGGAAAAGCTGAGAGGAGAAGAAGATGTTTTTCATAAATAGAGCAGATGAAATGTGTTAATTTTTGTATTTGAATTGAGCCGGCCAAGGCAAAAGAAGATATGATGTAAAGCAATTCTTTGTTTTGCCATCCCTTTGATATGTCAGTGTTTTAAATAGATGTGCGTCATAAAGAAACTAGTTTGGCTTGATGACATGGGGGAAACTGTGATGTGGTAGGTTATCTATGTTTATTTCAGGTTTCAGATTTTAACATCCAAGAATGACTGAGGTATTAAAAAGAAAAAAAAAAAAAAAAACAAACAAACCTGATGATTAAATGAAAGTTGTATTTTCCAGACACCTGCGGGGAACAAACGCCCTTAATTTAAAAGACCCTTAATTTCTGCAACGTGGTGGACCGTGAAATTGCTCAAATGATGCATAAAAGAAAACACTTGTTGATCGCATCCAGGAGATGCCAGTAAATATGAACTGAGAGGGATTTTGATTTTTACACAAAGATTTTAAGCAGTCAATGTATTGAATAATAAAAAAAAAAAAAGACATAACACACTTTATGGATTCAAAAAGTTATGTACAAATAATATTTCTACTAAGTATAAAGCTAAATTATGAACACCAGTGTGCTTTTCTATACTGCCTGTCGTAGGTTTATTCATAATTTCTAAAATAGTGACACCTTAAAACGTGTACACCTTTTCGTTCAAGTTGTTGGGATTTTTACATGAATGTTGTTACAAGATGAGATGAGATGAGAACAACTTTATTAATCCCGAAGGAAATTGTTGTGCCAGAGTTTCAAGTACAAAAACATAACAGTAATAGATAATAGTAGAAAGGAGGAAGAATAAGAAATATAATGAAATATGACTTGTCCAACTGTTAGCAGTAACTACAAAGATTAAAGATTCCCTGCGGCTGAGGGAAGAGGAATTAAAAAGTCTGATAGCCTCAGGTAGGAAAGACCTCCTGTGGCTCTTTATTATTAAATTATTATTATTAAATGAATTAAGTGGAAATTATTATTAAATCTTTATTATTAAATTTATTAAATTAAATTCAAGTTTATTTTTGAAATCTCATTTGTACACATAGCAAAAAAAGTATATGGTAGAAAAAAAAAACACTTGGCCTATTACCTTACAGTATTTTTAAAAGTCAGATAGCAGGTTTCCTTTTCGTATTCTGTTGGAGACTTTTTTTCCAAGCGAACGCTTTCTGCTTGTCTTTTTTTTTTTGTCCCGTAAAAATAGAAGAGAGTTGTTTATTCTAAGAGCTTCACGGATCCTCGTCACCTACAGTCACCTATACAGTTTTATATTATTACAGTTATTACAGTTTTATATATTATATTTGTATTGTCCAGGACTACGGATGGAAATTAGCTATGAGCTATAATCTGGTACAAACATCTCTGCCTCTGTGCTTTAATGTAATCGTACACTGTCCTTATAAACTTCTAAACAAACAAACCTCACCAGCCTCATGTCGTCCGCAGGCTCCTCCAAACAGAGTCCTGGTCGGCCGCCAAGCCGCGGCCCGCCCGAGACGTTTATCCGTGAGGGAACGCAAGTCGGGGAGCGGGGAGCGGCGGCGGCGGCGGTTCCCGCATCGAGGCGGCTGCAGATGGCTGGCTTTTTGGATAACATCCGCTGGCCGCATTGCGAGTGCATCGACTGGGGCGAGAGGAGGAATGCCGTGGCTTCCGTCGTCGCCGGAGTTCTGGTCAGTGTTGCAGGAAGTGGAGAAAAACTCAGTTTGGAGTTTTATCGGACCGGACAAATGGGCAACCTTCAACCCTGAATGAGCTGAAACTAAAACTAATAAAACACTGCATATTTTCTTTCCCTTTTATCCTGCATGTAAAGAAAAGCTATACGGTTGCAGCTATAAAATAACTGAGCTGTGACGGAAAAAAAAGCAAATTCTAATCCTGTTTGCAAAAACAATATTTAAAAAAAAAATGACGTTACCGGGACTTGCACTCGGCTGTTGCTTCAAATAAAAAAAAAAAAAGAAAAAAGGATTATTTCAGTGGGTGCTGCAAAATATTTTTTTTTGCAAATTAAATAACCAATTGAAATGTTTATTTTCACCCGCTTAATGTGATTTTGGCCCTGAACCTCAGGGCACAGCGTCTGCACATCCATGACGTCAAAGCCCAGTACAAGAAATGAAACATGTTTTATTTTAATGTTGCAAGGTCATCATAATCTTTGAATTTTATAACTACAATGAAAAAAGAAAAAAAAAGTAAAATTTATTGAAATGTAATAGTCCGAGTTGCCGACCCCCAGTTACAAAACGATCATTTTGGTCTAATATTGTAACGATATTAATTATTACTTGGTTTGAATCACCATTTTAAAATGGTCAATTAAAAATTTTAATTGTATTTCAGAATTGATGCCGTGATGCTTTTTTTTCTGTTGAATAATTGTTGGTTAAATTTTGATTGTTGTGTGTGATTTTTAACTTTTTAACTAGCGCTTCCATTCAGCTTCGGTCACTTTTTTATTCATCCGTATTTACTCGATTCATCAATAATCGACTGAGTGACGGCTCATATCACAGAAAAACCCGTAAGTCGATGCACTCTTAAGTCAACGTCCCACCGGATTGGGATTTCTGCGGATTTAGATTTCCGATTCGACTACTTTTCCGATGTGATTCTGTTCCAAAAACGACAGCGTCCTCTCCCAGTTCTTCACAGGCTGGTGGGTCATGATCGACGCGGCGGTGAGATACCCCAGCCAGGACGCGATGAGCCACGCCTTCCACACTTGCGGCGTCTTCTCCACCATCGCGTTCTTCATGTAAGCCACCCGACAGTTTGAATTCCGTTCTGGGAACTATCCTCCTCCAAGGAAACCGTTAAGCTTTGCTTTCCCGCAAGTCGTAAGGGACCGCGGTACCACTCAAAAATAAACTGAAGAAGAAGAGGAAGGCAACATGGAGTGCGAAGCTGGGGTCGGGGGGGGGGAATCACCAGTTGCATTGAACCCGGGGTTTAAGTAGGGCTCTTGGTATTTTCTTGTAAATGCAGCTTTTTTTCGCCGGCACCCTGAGACCCTTTTGGTGTCTCATCATTGGTTCTTTCCCCGAGCTTGAATAAGCTCTGTGTGACAGTCATTTGTGAGCGGTTGCTTGCTAACCTACTTGCTGAAAAACCCTTTGACTGAGAAAACCTGTCAAACTAATGACAAATAAAATACATTTCATTTTAAGCAACTTTTGGGCGACTTTTTCTGTCCGTGTGTCTTTCAGGATCAACGCAGTGTCCAATGGCCAGGTGAGAGGGGACACGTACGGAGAAGGCTGTTTCGGCAGGACAGGTGGGTTCCTTCAGAGGCTCTCGGAGTGCGTGCGGCCGGACCAAACATGTATGCTCGAGCGCAATACCTTTCACTTGTTTTTCTGGACTCGATCTCGTCAACGGACACAAATTGTGTGGCAGGGATGCGGGAGCAACAACTAGGATACCCATTTTAAACACCGACGCACAACAACAAAAACTCCCAGGCTACCAGGAAGGGAAACGACTACTGTGCACACACTCAGAGGCATACAAGTGAAACTCCTAGGGAAAGACAGGAAGTCCATATTGTATGCCTTCAGTTGAGTCCACCGGCCAAAGGAAGAGGGGAAGGCCGGACACGAGATTCAAGGTTGGAGAGAAAGCTGCGGAGGAGAGGGTTAGATGGGGCAGATGTGGAGAACCCCGAAGGGAGTAGCCCAACGTAGAAGTAGTCAACGCTTACCCGATGCTCTGCTTCATCAAGCCTTTTCCATAGCAACAGTTGGTCACTCATTTAGCGTGTCCTCCCTTCCAGGAGCACGCCTGTGGCTCTTCGTGGGATTCATGATGATGTTTGGCTCCCTCATCGGCTCCATCTGTGTCCTGTTCGGCGCCTACGTCGTGCCAAGTGAGCGTTACGAGGCGGCTACTCGTCCTTATCATTAGCCCCCCTTCGTCCCCACGGTCTGTTTTTAATTGATTTTTTTTACATTTCTTAAGATGCTACAGTTCACATGTGCGCAAACATTCACCCCCTACTGGGCGGGAGGTGTTACCACACATAGCATTGTTACCTGAAACTGCATTTCTTCTCTTTATTGTTGTTATTCAGACCCTGAAAGATGGGTGCAAATATTTTCCACTTTAAAAAAGACAATTTTTTTAAATTTTTTTTTTTAAGCTTGTCGGTGTTTTAACCCGCTGACTCGAACCCTCGTTATTCCTCAGAGAGAGACGTGGCGCCCGGCCTGGCCGTGTTTTTCCAGAACACCTTCATCTTTTTCAGGTGAGAGGAGTGTACGATCATATGATTTTTAAAAAGATAGTTTAAAAAAAAAAAAAAAAATTAGATACTAAATGACATTTTGCAAGTGTGTGTAGTTATGGGAGCACTGAATTTTAGTTGAAAATACAGCATCACAAGGGATATTGAAGCAGTGTGGAAGTGTGTTTTGAAATTAATGAGGAAGCGGGGTGGGGGGGGGGTCGTTGGGGAGTCATCACACACACACACACACACACACACACACACACACACACACACACACACACCTCAGGGACTTAATGAGAAAAATAATCTTACCGATGTGGCATCAAGGTGACCCTAATCATCTCATCTCTTCTCTCCTGCTGCAGCACACTGATCTACAAGTTTGGGAGGACTGAGGATTTGTGGGGTTAGAGGGTTTGTTAGCGCACAGACACACACACACATAAATACAAATACACACACACACACGGGGGTTCCCATTCAAATGCAGTGCAGACTTGTAGAAACCCTCAGAAGGCTATTGTATACATCTCCCTGTTACATCTCAAGTTTTAAATTATATTTATCATATAATTTACCAAAATGCCCAGTGTATCTTGATATTTCCGTCTCGAAAACGGCCCGTATTCAGTTGCTCTCCTTCCGCCATCGAACATTAGACGCTACTACATCTATCCAAAACAGCTTCGGCTAGCGTTGGTCGATTCCAATGCATTTTGCTCGCTCCAATCAAAAGACGTGAAAACGCAGACACAAGCGTACACTTGTCGCCAAACTCGAAATCTGATTGGTTAAAGCGGCGGCTAAGGTGCTCATTTTAAGCCAACGTGTGCACTTGCGTCTGAAGGTCTAAAGGTTACCCTAGCAACACATGATGGCGGAAATCTGACTTGGTAAAAGGCCCTACATTAACAAACACTGCTGGAAGTAGCGCAGCCAAAAGAACAGCTATGAAAATAAAAGAAGGATTGGTAATCACCTCATACAAATCAATGGAAAATTATATTTAACCATAAGTGAGTGTTAAGGCCAGCAGAGGAGGCTTTGCTGGCCTCAGCCATCCACCACTTATCTGCTAATTCCCAAATGTAGCTTTGAAACAGAACAATGGACAATACTCGTAACGTATAGTGACGTATAAACAAAGCTTTAGTCTTTGAAAAAAAAAACACACACACACACACACACACACACACACACAATCACACACACTAAGAGGGTCTATTATCACTAGTCCTGGACTTCTGATGAAGAAACTGTGGTCTGAAGTCATTTTCCGGGATGTCCTCATGCTGCTGCTGCTGCAGTGTTGTTGGGAGAATATATTTGGACAGTGTTCCCTGTTTCTTTTTAATTTTTTATTTTCTTTTTTTTTTTTGTTGTTGACAAGGAATGGCTGTCACAGGAAAACACTGCCGTTTACAATGTGCAGTTACACCTGATGACCACTAGGGGCATCTGCATCAGTGCAGCCATTGTATCCTGCTTACATTTTATTTAATTTCATTTGTCTTTTCATGCACAAACACTTATGCGTCACCATGCTAGCCCTCGGGTGACAGTGACCTCCACTTCCCACCATCTGTGATCCAGAAAAGGGAAAAAAATGTTCTTATGACGCGTCGGATGATGTAATATATTGATTTGAAATGCATTTTAATGTGAGCGTAAACGGCGGGGCGGATTCCAGGGGCCGACGTGCAAGATTAGGACACTTAATATTCCCTGACGTCCTCTTTAAATCACGTTCAAAATTTGATGTGCGTATAAGAAGAAAATCCTTTTCATTTATTTTTATTTCAGTAATACCCATTTTAAAAAAAAAAAGTCTTTTACGAATGTCAAAAGTTGACAAAATGTCATTTAAATTTTTTTTTATTTTAAATTCTAATCTTTTTTTTTCTGTCAATCAGTGAAGGAAAATTGAACTTTTTCAATTTTATTATTTTATTACATTATTTTCATGAAAATCTGTTACAAAGGAAGAGGTTAGCCTGCTCATTTTATATATATATATATATGATAATAATAAGGATGATAGCAGGGAATTTAACAAGCTTCAATCTGATTGGCTGCTTACTTGAACCAGGCATTTACAGACGTGGCCCCTGGGAGCCTTTTAGCGCTGCTAGCTTTGGACTTGCAGACTCGCTGCCTCAGGATAGAGTGTGTGTTTCTACATGACATCCCTTCCGTTGCCTCGCTGATCCCTGTAATGTGACGTGCAGATTCAGATCCTCGTCCAGTTTCCTGGTTCAACCTGTGAAACTGCGACAAATGTGAGTACTAAAATTACAGCTGCCGACATTTCTTACATTTTAATTTATTCATTTTTTTTTGATAATGGATAAACTTGCGTACCGTTACTTTTCTACAACGCGGTTTATATGGCTTGTAAATTAGGGAGGGAATGTTTTTTATATAACAAGTGTATGGTTATATTTGTCTATTTGGCCGTGTGATTGGATAAGCGGTATAGATGATAAACAAATGGGCCCAATCAGATTTCAACAATAATTACCGCTGGAGAGAAATGTAAAAGAGATCCCGTGTTAAAGGAAGGACAAATAAATGGTTTTAAACTTTTAAAAAAAGTGCGTATTTTTTCAGTGGTCGCACAATGTGTACTCAACTTGTCAAATCATTGGAAGAACAATGTGGTCACTTGGTCCGTCCACAAGTTTTTAATCATCTCATTTACAACTGAAATTAGTTTTTTTTTTTTTTTTTAAGTGAATAAAACTTGGCGTGGGCATTTTTCTTCTATGTTCTGTTGACCTGAGAATTGCTGTTCTGTAAAATGTTTCTATTGCCAGGGTTATTGCGTGTCCTTTCTGGAAGGACAAGAGTTTACATGACACTTTCCACATGGAGTAGTTCTAGAATCTTAAGGTATTTTTGGTCTGATAGCGAAATTCTTTCAAACTGTCACAAAGAAAAGGGATTTCACAGGTAATCCTTTATATTTTTTTCCCCCAATAGCTACATTTACCTGCATTACCCACCTCAACATGGGTTCAACCTAGCAATTCCAGTACACATATCCTGGTATTTGGACCTAGCGTGCTATTAGCAAGTGCAACCCTTTTCTTGGATACACCTCTTGCTCGATTCCATATCCTTGGGGTTATGATATGACCTTCTTAAACAGTCATTATTATAGCAAAACAAGATATACTGACAACCCACTCTTGTAATAATTGCAGAAATATTCAGTCCTTAAAGGGCATGAAAGGCTCCCACATTCTGTGAACTATATTGTTTTTAGCATGTAGCATACTTGTTAGGCAATCCAAACATAGGTATTGGAGTATGACTTTGTGCCACAGAGTTTTGAGATGATACCTTGATACCCCTTCTTGCGCGAAATGGTAGCAATTGTCAGACTCCCTTTGTGCTTGGGGGGCTATTGCAGATCCCAAGAAGCACAGGGTCACTTTCTAGACTAGACACTTCTAGACACTTTCTGGAGCCTTGAATTGTATTTATCTCCTGCCATGTCACATACCAATACTTCTATTATCCCACAAGGCCATGAGCAATAGGTTTGCACGAGTTGGAATTAGAAAAACTGGTAAAGAGTCAACATGGGGGATGTTGGGTGGGAGTGAATTCCAAAGTTGGGGCGCTGAGGGGCTGAAAGCTCCTTGGGGACCGAGGAAGTTGGATGGATTGCAGACTAAACAGAGTGCTTTAGGTGGAAAGAGGTAGTCCAGATGAGGTTATCAATATAGAAGTGACAGTATACTGTTGAGGACGGCATCCAGACTCTTTAACCGAGTGGCCGGGAAAATCAAGGACCCGTCTGTTGTGAGGAAAAGCCGCTTGCTGCGATTAGTGGGGAGTTTGTACCAATAAGGAAGAATTCCCGTTTTGTCTGCATTTAATCAAAGGGGGTTGAAGGTGACGAAAGATTTAGTTCCGGCTTCGCACTTGTTGCACAGAGTTAGGTTGACTGGAAAGGTAGAGCTGGATGTCATCTGCCAAAAATTTGCAGAAAATTGGTGATGAAGAGAAGAGGCGCCCAGGAAGGAGCCATGGGGCGCACCTGGAGTTTAGTAGCAAATTTTTTCTAATGTCGTAGCCGAGGAATGGGGCGGACGTTCTTGATGATGATGTTTAGGAAGCATTCTGACAAAATGGGAGTATCGGAACAATTCCAGTGGTGAGAGTGGAGTGGATAATAGCAAATATGAGAGGAAGCACAGAGGAGTGCTAAGATCTTGACAAGAATTGCCGGAAGGGGGATCAAATTGGCAGGTGGAGGGCTTGGATTTATGGATGCGGTCGGAGATTTCTGAAGAGGCTGAAAGTGAGTGATTCAGAGGAAGTGGGAGGCAAAGACTTCGAACTGAAGTGGTGGTGAATGTTGTGGATTTTGTCATTAAAAAACAGCTTTGGGGTGTTGAAGTTGCCTGTAGAGTACAGCGGAGGGTGGATGATTTTATAGGACAATGCAAACCTTGTTGTGACCTTTGTCGAAGCGGATTAGGTCAGAAATTGGATTTGATGAGATACAAAGTGTCCTTGTCATTTTCCATATAGGTTTTGTGCATCTCTTTGTGAATTGTGCGCCCAGTTTCCATGGGAGCAAGATAGCGCCGCTGTTTACACCAGCAGTGCCCACACTTTTTCACCTTGTGAACTACTTCTCAAATGACCATTTACAAATGCACTAAAAATGCTGAACATATATTGAATTTATGTATCTACTGAGTACATGAGCACAACAGAGTACATATTTGCGTACATTTCAGAGCTACATAGTTTGGACAGTAGCTGTTTTTTGCCGGTCTCAAGCTTCTGAAATCAGCTCTGAGAAAATGACTGCAGTTCCTTCACTTTTCTCCTTCTCAGCAGGCTTTTCACGTAGAAGCTTTAAGAACGGTCCAAAAGTGCCACGGTAGATCGACAGGTCAAGCAAATGCACTTTGAATGTGGCATTGTGGGGAAGAGAAAAAGTCTTTCTCCCACGGTGCATGGAAGCGGTAGGTTCTTACTTAGAGGCCACTTTGCCGGTTAACTCGCTGGAACTTGCAGTTGTTTGTGCCCATGGTAGGATTGATGACGGTTGAATTGACATACGATCTACCAACTGGTTTAGACCATTGTACTATTTAGACAGTTTTCTTCACTTTAACAGCGCAATGTTTCTTGCATGGACCTTGCCTTCTTAACCCTCATATTATGTTAAGGGTCAATTTGACCCATTTGACCCATTGACCCAATGGGTCAAATTGACCCTTAACGTAATAAGAGGGTTAACAACTTGCCTTACTTTGCTGGGTTTGTTGAATTCAGCTGTTGGTGACATGGACTCGTGCACATACCCTGATGTTCCTAAGGGTATGTCCCTTGATGGGTCACTGTACTGCCTTTTAGCATGCTGTTCGATCTGTTCCCTGGTGGTTTCCAGCTTCTTTTCCCGCCCTTTTTTTCCACCAGCAGCTGCCTGCCATGCTTTGAAAGAGTTTTTGAAGAAGCTGGTAGCATATTGAGCTAGGGTATTGAAGCAAAGTGAACTCTACATATACATATAAAAAAACAAAACACAAAATATGACACGAACGTAAGGGCCAAGAGCCAGGTCTGGTCGAGGTGGTATGCTCTTTACTGGTTATGGCAGGAGGAGTGTAACCAGGAACTAAGTCTCTCTGTGTTGTTGGAACAAGGAGACACTGAGCTGGTCAAAAGCCAAAGAGAACAAACCTGCAGCGGAAGGGTTGATGATACGATATTGGTGACCAAGGCGTGAGTTTTAACTACCGAATTTTGCAGACCATAAGGCGCACTGCATTATAAGGCGCAATATCAATGAACAGGTCTATTTTTATATATAAGGTGTACCACGTCATAAGGCACATGATAAAAAATACAGTATACAAAGCCAAACAAACAGTCAGTTTAGTCCAACTTTATTCATCTCGCTTTGTTCCCTCGGAAAGTCTGTTGGGTCTCGTTTACTTGGCGCACTTCATCTGCTTGCATCCTCCACTTCTGTACTATTGATTTGTTAATGTTGCTATGTCCCTGTGTCAGGTGGGAACGGTCCAACAATCAATAAAGCGGAGGGCCTTCGAAAGTCGCACTAAAACATTTAGATTTTTGAGCGCAGTGTACCACATAAAATTGGTTGCAGGTCTGTAAGCGCAACAAAAATTCATACATAAGGCGCACCTGATTATAAGGCGCATGGCTGATTTTTGAGAAAAATTTAAGTGTGCCTTTTAGTGCGAAAAATACGGTATACTGTCACTGTATGCTCAAAGATCATTGTACCACCTGCTCTACTTGCCTCATAGTTTGGGGACCAGTACAGTTTGTTGAATTTGAATTTTATGTCAGATGCCATTACAGCATTTCAAGGCTTCAAATCTTCAGTGCCACCTCAGCTTACTTCATGCCCACATCAACCAGGAATTTGGTGACTGAACTTTGCAAGCATGAGTTGATCACTTTGAAAACTCTGGAGGAAAAAGTAAAGATACAGTTGGGGGGAAAAAAAGAAGTTACGAAACAATCAGAGACTGTTAGCTTGCATTGTGTCAATTGGCTTGGAACATTACATGGGCTAAAAAGCCACATGAAGGGGAATTCATCAAAGTCTTCTCCCTGTCTTGGCCTTACAACAATACCAAACCTGTTTTGTATTGATATTATCGCAAGTCTTTCAGTCTTTTTGGTGACGTACCGCAACAACCAGAAGGTGAGCTCCAAGCTACCCATCTAAGGAATTATTGAGGGTACGCTTTAATGTTGAAGATAATATTTGTACATTTTGTGAAGACAACATTGAAACCACTGATCATATATTTTTCTCATGCGAAAAAGTACAGGGCTTTTGGGCTAAAACTCAAAAATGGGTTAAAGACAATTTTCCATCATCACCAGTTTCCATTACATTTGGTTTACTTTTAAGCAACAAAAGAGATGAACTATGTGTCAATGTTATTTTAGGCCTGGCAAAGTTCTTCATTCACAAAAACCGAATGCAAAAGTGTTCCCCCAATTTTACGTTCTTTATAAATGGTTTTGAATTATATGAAAGATCCTTAAAACTTTTGGAAAAATCCAAAAACAAAAAAATATACAGTTTGATGGGATGTCTGAGATTTCTTGTGAACCACCAAGTTAAATATGTTATATTCCCCTTGCATTTTTTTATCTATCTATGTATTTAATCATTTTCTTTTACTTTCTTTTTTGTCTAGCATTAAACATTTCACACAAACCTTTAACCCTCTCAGGCTCAAATTAAGTTGTAGTTGCAGGAAAAATCTGATATTTGGCTGTCGCAAATCTGCAACATCTGCCTGGAGAAGGTTAACACTGTTAACTTCTGATTAAATACAGAACGAATGTCCTTATGTACTTTGCTCCCTCATCCCCGGTTGTTTCATTGATATTCGACTCAACCTTGCCATGTTTATTTGTACATGTGTATATTTTTTTATACTATTTATGAAATGAAAAAAAAAAAATGAAAACAGAAAAAAAAACAAAACAAAAAAAGAAATAAAAAAAGACCCCGCCGGTTCACGTTTTATTTTGGTAAATCAACTTCCGGGCTCGGACACTTCCGGGCGGAAGTCGGTGCCTACTATGACGTCACAGCGGCACAGCTGTACGCCTCAGAGAGGTAGAGAGAGTCCACCAATTGACGGTTACGTTACCGGGAGGCGGAGAAGGAAGAGGAGGGAGAAGCGAGAAACACAACGGCGGAGGAGAAACATCCACCCTTCCCGTCCCAGGTGAGCTGTTTAGCGGCGAGAAATGAAACAAAAAAAAGTCTGTTTCCGGTTGTTCGGTGTCCACCGGGGGTTAAGCTAGCTGCTGTCAATTAGCACAACAAGGGGCTAGCTTAGCTCGACGGTTTTTTCCCCTCTTCCCAGCATCCGGGTCACTGGCTGCCGTCAAACCTCTTCCTTGACCTCTTCTTCCCCCTACTCGTATTTGTAATGTTTGGTCGACGTGACGCCGTGTCGTGGAGCGACGTGTCGAGCGTCTCGCCGGTTTTCACGCGTGGAATCCTCCGCCTGTAGCGCGTCCGGTCGCGAGTAATCCGCGTTACTCCGGTAACGCCGGTGGGAGTCACGTGACGTTGGTGCGACGGGCTTTCCGGGTCAGATATCTATGGATGGATCCGACACACACACACACACGCACACACAGTGAGCTGAGCCCCACCGGTCCAGCCTGCATGCATGAATACACCTCTGTGTGTGTGTGTGTGTGTGTGTGTGGTATTCAGAGACACACACACACACACACACACACACACACACACACACACACACACACACAGCAGCAACAGGTCCTCCCAGAGGGTTTTGATGTCAGAGAAGGAAGCTCAGGATTTTCTGGAGACTTTCCCAAGAGTGTGTGTGTGTGTGCGTGTGTGTGTGTGTGTGAGAGAGAGAGATTGAATTCATAAGCAAACATTCATTCTGAACATTTTGACTCCGAATTCTACGATGATGATTTGATAGCCCTGATCTGGTGTGTGTGGACCGTTCACTCATTCATAAATTTCTCATGTGTGTGAATGACAGGGTGAATGGTTGTGTGTGTGTGTGTGTGTATGACACTTGAGCGTGGGGGTCAAAGGTCGTCCCTCTATGACGTCTGAATGAATGGTTGTATCTCTTTCTGTCCTGTCGGGCCCAGCGACAGCAGGGAGAGGCTCCAACACCCCCACGACCTTGATAACAAATGAGTAAATAACCAAAAAATCAGCTCATCGAATCTGTTTTGATTGTTATTTGAGTTCTGAGACAAATGTCGTGAATCCAGATCCAGTTTTTTAAGTATTGGGTTTGCAGAACTGCTAATCGCGGCACGATAACCAATGAAACCAGCGCGGCCACATTCATTCATTCTTAGGTTTTAACGCTTTTCTACGTGATGGGTATCCTGAAACCAGTGACTCGCTGAAGTCGATTCCTGACCGAAACAGGATTCATCCAGACCATTTAATGGTGGTTAACAATAAAAAACCAAGACCTTTCATTTATTGGTCTAATCGCAAACCGTGATCACCAGCTCTGATCTGAGCACATTTTTATTTCACTGCCCGAGAGATAATAGCTTATTAACAGGGTGTTACTTGGCCGCTAAGGGGTCAGAGGTCATCTGACACCAGGCTGCAAAGGGCTTTCGAGCTACATAGTTGCTTTTAAATGCTGCTTTGCAGAAAAGAGAGGAAATAAGTGTCCATAAAGCCAGGTTGGTTCATCAGGTATCAATGTATATCTGACTCTTTGCATGAGTTTTGGCAGATGCAGGTCTTGCCCAGCGCACAGCCTCACTTTGTTTTGTGGAAATGTAGGTCAGAGTGGATGCGTGAGATTCGCTCCCCCTTTTGGGTCCAAAAGAAAACAAGTCTTCTGAAAAATTTCCCCAGGTTTCTGTCGATTAGCATTCATATTTATGCAAACCTCTTTTTTTTTTTTTGAAACGCAGCTGTTTCTGCCGTCGTACTGAAGTTGTTCGTAACGCTTCTTGATAAGAGAAAGGAGTTGTCACAGTCCACTCCTTTGGGACTCGGTTGTTTAATCTGTGACATTTTTCCATTCAGTCACTTCCTGGTTGTTTCTGCAGATGAAAAGTGTTTGATTTGCGCTCGTCATCAAGCGTTGAGTAAATTTACGTGATAGAGAAGCAGGGAGGAATGGAATAATTATAAAATGTATTCATTTTACAGCCCACCGGTCCTCATTCGTCGGCCATGCGTCCGTCGGCCGCCCGCTGCCCCGTGATGGAGAAGACTTGAAGCGGTCGCAGAGTGTCCGCGTGTTCGCCGTCGGCCCGAGCGCTCGCTCTATTTACCCATCGCCGTGACAACGCCGCCATGGCTCCCGTCCCCCCCGGCGTCCGTCTGCTGGTGTCCTTCAACAGGGACCAATGGTGAGTCTCAGCGTCGTACATGTTGGAATCTTCTATCTTCAAGGCCACGGGATGTTATCGGTTGGAGTCCGCTAGCGGTTCACTCAGTGAGATTCTCGGAAACGTAGTCTCCCGAACCGTTATCTCTGCCCGGTTTCTCTCCAGGTCCTCCTTCGCTGAACTTTCTTAATCGTCCTCAGTCGTGGCTGAAAAAGACGACCGCCATCGAAAGGACAAACCTGTCAATCAGAAGCTGAATGCGCTAGCTGTTAGCGGACAAAAATGTAATCCGTGTTCCGAACGGTTTGCGTTTTTGAGATAGACGTGGGCTTCGGTTTTATATATTTACCTATGATGTAATTGGCGGAGGCAAGTCGCGATGGCTCTTTGGACGTGGATTCATTTCAAACTGTCCGTACGGCTTTAGCTCTGTGCAACAATGTTTTTCGGACCCGAGATTCACGGGATTCCAAAGCGCTCAAGTCGCTTAAAAGATTTAGCTCCTCTCCCCGAAACCTTTTTGTCTGTTTCTGTCGTCCCTGCAGGTACAGAGCTCTCACCTTCATCCTCACCTTCTTGCTCTACACCAGCTTCCACCTCTCCAGGAAACCCATCAGCATCGTCAAGGTAACGCACGCCCGTTCCAAGCCACCGCCATCGAGGCCCTCCGGGGCGAGGTTACCTTAAAATACCTGCCCGTCGTGTCGATAAGCACGGACGCTCTTAGATAAAACACCCAAAGCAAACATCCAGGACCTCCCAGACCTTCACAGGAACTGATCTCAGTCTGTTTTGTTCTGCTTCATTTGTGCCAAACCTGCGATTGTTCGCACGACGACCGGCTTCTCCGTGTTGACAGAGTGAACTTCACAAAAACTGCTCGGCCATCATTGACGTGGCCACCATGGCGTCCAGCGGCGGCGGCGGCAGCAACAGCCCACAGTCGCTCCACTCAGACCTGGACTGCAGCTGGAAGCCTTTCGGTCCGTATCTGAACATCTGCTGACCTTTTCCTTTGTTTTTGTTTTGCGTCTCCAGCATCACATTAGCCTGCGGTTTAGCCTGGTTTCAACCCACCAGGCGGGTCAACAAAATAACAAAAAAAAGGCAGGACAAAGTCAGCCCTCTCGGGAAACAAAATTTTTAATATATTTAACAGAAATAATAACAATCTTCCAGAGTTCACCTGCAGGATTATGCAGAAATATTGAATCTCGGTGAAAATATGCATCATATATATAACTACACACTGTTGTCCGTCTATTTATTTTTATTTTTATAAAAACCTGGTCACTGTGCCTGCACAGAATGATATGGTTTTTCCGCAAAACCACACCATAGTATTTTAGTTAGTTTTTTTTTTTTTCTTCTTTTTAAATGAAGTAAATGAGCGTAAACGCGAGCGTAGAATCTATAGAAGCGCGATACAAACAAAGAGGTGACGCCACGACTCTGCCTCTCCTCCAGAAAAGAGCAACTACAAACAGCTGCTGGGAGCCATGGATTACTCCTTCCTCTGCGCCTACGCCGTCGGCATGTACCTCAGGTACCGGCTTTTTCCCTCTCGTATTTACAGCCCGATGAAAGGATCTTTTCACGCTCTCTTTCCATGCCTGCAGCGGCATCATCGGCGAGCGGCTGCCCATCCGGCTCTACCTGACGGGAGGCATGTTGGCCAGCGGCCTGTTCACCTGCCTGTTCGGCCTGGGATACACCTACAACGTCCACAACCTGGGCTTCTACGTCTTCGTCCAGGTGGGAGGCGTTCGACGCAGCGCCAGGAGCCGCGTAAACAAATCCGTCCGATCGGTTCCCGGACCGGGCGACGCGTGATCGGACCTCAAAACGGCGACGCGAAGCCCAAACGCCACCTCGCGGTCAAAATCGGCGGCAGGACGAGCCGGCCTGGTATTATTTCAGCACCCGGTGTTTTCAGCCGCATGTCCTCTGCGCCGTTTCAGGTGGCCAACGGCCTGGTGCAGACCAGCGGCTGGCCCAGCGTGGTGACCTGCATCGGAAACTGGTTCGGGAAGGGAAGGTGAGGCTCATTTTATTCGGTTTAAAGGAAAAAAAACATCCAGAATTTCCACGCCATCTATATGTTTGGCACCCTTAAACGCACCCTTAAATAGACGTCCGTTTAGCATCAGATTCTCCGTGTGGCTCCACTTTGAGCCGGCGGCTCTCCTTTCCCGGCGCCGTCGGCCTGTTCTCGCCTCGGCGCCAAGTGGCGTCCGGCCGTGACCTCCTTGTTCCTGTTTGTTCGGCCCCCAGGCGCGGGCTCATCATGGGCCTGTGGAACTCTCACACCTCGGTGGGAAACATCCTGGGCTCGCTGATCGCCGGTTACTGGGTGTCCTCCAACTGGGGCCTGTCCTTCATCGTGCCGGGCCTGATCATCGCCGCCATGGGCGTCGTCTGCTTCCTCTTTCTCATTGAACGTGAGTCTCTGTGGTCATTAAAAGCGCCGGCGAAGGCGTCATTGCCTCATTCTGCTTTTGCTTCTCAGATCCCAACGACCTGAAAAGCCTGTATCCGGAGAGTTACTCCCCCAACAGTGTGAGTAGACGCCGATAGCCTCGTCTTTCCGTTCCCGGGGCGTATTCGCTCAAACGGACGCCTCCCGTCTCTTTACAGGTTCCCAACAAGAACCGGAAAGCAGTGAACGGACACAGGGAGGTCTACCTGCAGTACAAGGACGACAAGAAACAGGTGCGTTTGCATGTCGTAGGTATGTTCAATCCCATGTTTGGCGTTCTGTGTTTTGTTTATCTTGGTGCTGAGACGGGATTGAGAATGAATTCAGGCGTGAGTTTCGATAATTTCCGGGCGATAAGCCGCGACTTTTTTCACGTAAACAACCATGCGGCTAATATATGGACTTTTGGTTCGGGGGGGCTAACGAGCTTCACGCCGCTAAAACGTTTCTCCTCGTCACATCGGACCGATGAAATGAGCGGGAAATTCTGAGTCCGTTCAACTCCCGACACCGAAGAAGACGACTTTGGCGGTTTTAGCGCGCAAGAGGAAGCCGGAGATAGCGATCGGCTAGCCGGTGCGACGGTATAGACATACAACCTTTCACACTGTTATTCATAAATTCATAAATCCAGCCATTTGCTCTCATTCAAACAGAGCAGGGGTGTCAAACTCAAATTCACAGAGGGCCAAAATTAAAAAAAAGAACATTGTCGAGGGCCAGACCAATTTTTTTTATTAATTAATTTATGTTTTTATTATCTTTAAGATACAGTAAACTACTGTATTAACCATCCTAATATATTACAATTGAATTTTTGCTTAAATACTGAAACCAGAACAGGTTTAAGAAAATAATAAAAACAAAAACTGAAAAAAATATCAGGCTTCTATATCTTTAACTTTATTGATTTTAATTGTAACCTAAATCTTTTCATCACAGACCATCAAGGCCGACACCTAAAAAAAAACCATCTCTTTCAACTTTGAACAGACCAACTTTGAAATGATTATCATCATTAAATAATAAAAAATTAAAAACGGCCACATAAAATGCCGACACTTCGAGCCCCGAGTATCGCCAAATGCCGCGGCATTTTCGGCAATCAAAACAGACAATTCCGGCACTCGTAGAAAAATGCCGCCGCGATTGCGGGACGATTGCCGCGCATCGAGCCCGCTCCGTTTCCCTTCCGTTCGTGTTTTTAACACACGAACGAAAAGTGTCGCGGACGGCAGCGCCCCTGCTAGCGCTTAGCAGCAGCTAAGCTTAGCTTCCTGCTCCACATCGGGAACTCCCGCCCCCGGCACCGGCTGCTCTCCTATTGGCCGCGCGTAGATGTCGTCACAGCGTTTTGACGCTCGAATTAAAAATGTCTTAAATCGGGCGTCAAGGCGTCAAACGCCACCCTTGCGCGACGCTCTGCGCCTCAGCGCGGACTTGCGCTCTGTCGCTGACGTCGCACATACACAATGAACGGCTGCGTTGACGCCACCCAGCGCTTGACGCGTTCAATGTTTAGCACCTTTAGCGGTACGTGCGCTGTGTAACGGGCCGGCGGGCCAGATGTAATACATATTTTAAATCATCTCGCGGGCCAAATATAATTGTAGTGCGGGCCAAAATTGGCCCGCGGGCCTGAGTTTGACATGTCTGAAATAGAGACACTAGAAAAATAGAAAATTCAAATTTTCCTACCTGATGCTATCAGACTTTTTAATTCCTCCTCCTTCAGCCAAAGGGAATATTCAAATGTTTGTACTTTCTAAGAACCTTAAAACACTTGATAGCCTTAACTTTGACACTTTATTTTTTATTGTATTTCTTATTCTCCCTCCTTCCTACTATTATTGTTATGTTTTGCTTGAAACTCTGGCACAACAATTTTCCTTCGGGATAAATAAAAAAATGTACCGTACATATTTATTTTGTGTCGTCTCGTGCGGTTATGCAAGTTTATTGCACATATAAAGACGGTTTTGCATTTTTGTTGCGGGTGGATCATTTTATAAGTAGCTCGCATGCTAAAAAGCCCAGAATGCAACCCGGGAGCTCCTCGCTAGCGCCGACCGCGGCGAGCTCTGCTCCCTTGTTTCTATATACACTGCTCAAAAAAATAAAGGGAACACTTAAAAAACACATCCTAGATCTAAATGAATGAAATATTCTTATGAAATACTTTGCTCTTTACACAGTTGAATGTGCCGACAACAAAATCACACAAAAATGATCAATGGAAATCAATTGTATCAACCCATGGAGGTCTGGATTAGGAATCACACTCCAAATTAAAGTGTAAAAACAAACTCCAGGCTGATCCAACTTTGATGTAATGTCCTTAAAACAAGTCCAAATGAATCTGTGTTGCTTCCTGAGTGGACACTATGATTTCACACAAGTGTGATTGACTCGGAGTTACATTGCGTTGTTCAAGTGTTCCCTTTATTTTTTTGAGCGGTATATCTGGTTTCTGCCCGCAGAGTTACGACACGGAGCTCCTGTTGCCCAGAGACAGCGCTTGCGTCCTCGTGCAGCCGGTCGTGGTGGTGAAGAGCAAGTCGGAACCGTCGGCCATCAGCTTCATGGGAGCGCTTCGTATCCCGGTCAGTCACCGACGCGCTCATGCGCTCCGCTAGCTCGCGCTCCTTCGGTTCAGGCTAGTCCAGGGGTCGGCAAGCTTTAACACCCAAAGAGCCATTTGGACCCGGTTTCCTCGGAAAAGAAAACACCGGGAGCCGCGATTACTTTTTTGACGTCTAAAATAAAGGTACCGCTGTATATATTGCTTTTTATTACCTTTACAGTTTGTATAAACAAGCGTGTAGCTTCTGAAATTCACAAAGTATTACGGAGAAAATTAAATTTTGTTTATGTAATCAACTCATTTTGAGCTTTGGGCTTTCAGAGCGTGTAGCGGAGCCTTGACCTGAATTTTAAAAAATAAATCGGGAAAAAAAAATCACTGTCAGTAAATAATGAAAAATAAATATTTGCAAAATATCTTCATAAATATTTATTTTACCTGGTTTATGGGACTTCTGCTCCTGAACTTAAGCGCACAGCATCTGCAAATCGGGACTTTAGCGGCTTCCACGAGCGTGACGTCATTTTGAGCGGCGAAAAATAATAAATATAATTTTATTTAATATTTCAAGATCACAATAATCGTCCAACTCAGAACTAAAAGTTAAAAAAAAAAAGAATTAACACAAATGAAATACACTTCATTTAAATATTTACAATTTATTTTCCCAAGCCACAGTGTAAAGAATCTGTAGGATCAGCAACAGATTTAAGATTCAAAGCATTTATTGTCACATATACGTAAACACGTATATGAAACATATACGGAAACACGTTTAATACACATAAACGTGTTTCCCTGCGCTGTGAAATTCCTACTTTGCTCTCCGTCGTGCATCTGGATTTGTGCTGATAGAATGTAAACATTATCATGAATATCAACATCGCAATTGAACAGTGGCAGCGCAATAAGACTCGCAAAGTAAGGCGCAACTTTTTACATGTGCAAGGCTGTTTAAGTATATTATAATATACTTTATCCGTGCGGTCAGGTGACCACACCTTGTTTCTACACACCACACACACCCACGCACCTGCGAGTGTGTAAGCTAACATACATTTGCTATTCAAATATCAAGGGCAGGTAAACTAAACCATTGGTGGATGGGGAGTGGCAGCATCGCTCCGGATGGATGCTATTCTACGTGATATTATCACATCTTTGATCAATAATATACAGATTGATAACAACCAAAAACACAGTTGAACAAAAGCAGTTGTTCAGTGCTTTTTTTTTTTTTTTTTTTTTTTGCTATTAAGTGTTTATTTCTTTACATTCTCTGTTATTATGGATTCTTATTTTTCTTATGCAATTTTTTTTAAAATATTTTTTATTTATTTATTTAAAACACATCACAAAAGCAGAACTGGAACGGATTAATAGCATTTAATTTCAGCGAGGAAATTTAATATATTTGAGCAAATCGAGCTTGGTCACGGAACCAATTCAACTTGTAAGTCCGGGTTTTTACTGTATAAATAAATCAAGAGATACACAAATAAAGTGATTTAAGACGAAGCAAAACAGAGGAAATATAACAAGATTACAAACCAGACCAAAATAACACCTGTGTGTTAGAAATCACCAGCAACTTTTCATATTTCAATATGGAATATACATTAAACCGTGACGCACATGTTTTCTTTTATTTTGTTGTTTTTTTTTTTTTTTTTGACGAATATAAATAGTTAAACAAGGTAAACATGCTTTGATTCTCTCCCACCTGTAACTAATCGGTCGTTTCCAATTCTAAATGATTTATTGATATTTTTTCCCTCTCATTGCTGCCAGTCAGGGAGTGAAGGTTCTCCGGTTTGGATTGAGTCAAACACACACACACACACACACACACTCTGTACAGCGGTGTCTGTGTGTGTTAATGTGTGCGCTGTGTGTCTCCAAGGGGGTGATCGAGTTCTCGCTGTGTTTGCTGTTCGCCAAGTTAGTCAGCTACACCTTCCTCTTCTGGCTGCCGCTCTACATCACAAAGGCAGGTGAGGGCCGACACGCCGACGCTTTTCATCGCCCGCAAATGTAAATAAAGGGAGGATTTTTTTTTTTTTATCCTTAAAAAAATAAACAAACACCAAAATCAACACCTGCCATGCTAACGCAGGCAGCCATGTTTGTTAAAGAATAATATCCCACCCGCAGGGAGTGAAACTCATTTTATTTGTCCATTTATTCGTGCTCTTTTTTTTATTTTTTTTATTCCCCATTTCACTTTGCCCTTTTAGTTTGAAACCCAAATTTATTTTGCCCTTTTTATTTAACAGCTTTTCCCTTGACAGCTTTAACACCTTTAACAGCTTTTTTTTTCTTAAAACCCAATTTTATTTTTCCCTTTACTCATGCTTTTATTTTGCCTTTGCGCTTTTTTGAAACCACCCATTTTACTTTGGCTTTAACACACGCTTTTATTTTGAAACCCAATTTTATTTTTTTCCCCATTACTCCCTTCATTTTATATTTCCCTTAACTCGTGCTTTTTATTTATTTATTTATTTATTTATTTATTTATTTATTATTATAATTATTATCATTATTATTATTTATCATTATTATTATTTATTATATATTACTATTCTTATTTATTTTTTATTTATTTATTTATTATAATTATTATCATAATTATTATTTATCATTATTATTCTTTATTATTATTATTCTTATTTATTTATTTATTTTTTATTTTTTTAAATAACCCATTTTTAAGTAACCCATTTTCTTTTTTTTATTTTTCCTATTTTTCCTTTTCCTTTATTTTCCTATTTTTCCTTTTACCCACGCTTTTTATTTTGAATAACCCATTTTATTTTTCCTTTTACCCACGCTTTTATTTTGAAACCCCCGCCCCATTTTTTTTTTTTTTCATCCATTACTCCTGCTTTTATTTCAAAATCCCGTTGACACACCGGTTGCGGTAAGGGAGGGTTTGTCGCGGGACAGCCGCGGTAACCATGACAACCGACCGAGTCACGGAGGAAAGACGACGTAAACGAGCACCTTTTTTTTTTTTTCTTTTTGTTTTTCCCAGCTCACCTCGACGCCAAGAGGGCCGGGGATCTCTCCACGCTCTTCGACGTGGGCGGCATCGTCGGTAAGGCTTTTTATTATTATTTTTTTTTTCTTTGTATTGCCTCCAGGCGTGGACTTCGAACCTCGAACATGTGATAAAATGGAATTCATCCTCTTTAGAACTCGTAACCTCAACGACAACGCTCTGCGTTTGTTTGTTTTTCATTCAACGAACTTTTAGATTATGATTATTATCGTTACCGCGCAGTTTCCGGTGCCATCGTAGCTGCTAGCCGTTGTCTTTCGCATTTGTTTTTATTGATTTTAAGGAAAAAAACTGTTTTTTTTTTGTGAGTTTCCATGTGAAGGAAGCTCTCACGGCGTGGTTTTATCTTCCAGGTGGCGTTCTGGCGGGCGTGACCTCGGACAAGCTGGGCAAAAGAGCCACCACCTGCGCCGTCATGCTACTGCTAGCCGCTCCCACGGTATGTTAGCCGCGCAGAAAACACACCGTCCAGCCGAATTTTAAGAGTTGCGTTTTGCAAGCAAAGATTCAAAGTGTGTATCGTCTGGAAACAGTGTGCAGTGTAAATTCTGTTATTTGTCCACAGCATAGCTAGATAGGTAGCAAAAAAAGACAGAAACAAAACAAATAATAAGCATATAACGAAATGTAAACAGTGGAAAGAAATGTAAACAGTATGAACAGGATGTGTCGACCTGCTGCGCGGATCCATCAGCAGCATTTCTTAAAAAATAAAAAAAAGAAAATGATATTTTTCACGTTTTGTGTGAAACAGATGACTATTCAAGTGGATGGTCGATACAAGGCTCAGAATTATTAAGAGTATTTGTTCAACAAAGCCATTGACGTTTCATTTTTTTCGCCTTCTTTTTCCAATCCGACAATTTTAAAAAAAGCGTCGATCGTTTTATAAGATGAATTCCTTTCATAGACACTTTTTCCAGATCCATTAAACATTACCTGTAATTTACAGCTCATTTTCAGGTCAATTTAAACCCGTTTGTAGGCAACTCAATTAAATCCTTTTTCTTTCTGCTGTTGGAATCGATCGACAGATGAAGCGACTCCCAGTCCCGTCCGATTCCTAATTCCCAAGCGCTTTCCTCCCCGATGAGAACAACTTAATTTATCCGGAAGTCGTGGGATTAATAAATAATAGTAGGAAATTGTAAAAATGGAAACCGCCTCTTCTTTTGTCTCCCAGCTCTACGGTTTCTCCATGATCAGCGAGCTGGGCCTCGGCCCGACCATCGGTGAGTCTGAGCGAGTCGCGATCGGACCTTCTCTATCCTAAAACCGCTAAAATAATAACTTTATTTACATTTATTTACATAACAGTGCCGGTTCACTGAAGTAGCGTTCATAGTCGGCACGTCTATGCGGCTTGTCAGCATAATCGGGTTGTCTTTAATTGTCTTTAATGTCTTTAATTTATTACTAATTTATTTACCACGCGTCGTCCTATTTCCTGGTTATAGCTTTCGGGTGGCTTTCGTTTGTCTCATTATCTCCATCTCAGTGTTTTTCCACGCTGCCTCCTGAGGGTTTCGTTTACTGCTCTTCATATTTCCTGCTCCATGCAAAAAAAAAAAATGTAAAAAAAAAAAACCTGCAACGTCGAGCTAACGCTACGCCGTGTTCACCATAACCGAGCATCGGTGTCAAGTATTAATATCGAGGTATTTGGTTGGTTCATAAGTTGAACGATTGATTAGGGAGAATAAAAAAAAAAAAAAGCAAATTCTGAACGGTATGATTTTTCAAGCTGATCACAAGCGTCTGACCACCAGAAGATGGCGACGTTTACAACTTCCCAGTGAGGAAGAGGCAGTGGAGACCAAGAGACGGCCTCTCCTTCGAAGCCTTATTTCTTAAAAAAATTCAGAAAACATCAGTTTCGTGCCGCCGGAGGATCAAACACGTCCTACTTTTATTTAACCGGGGAAAAAAACAAAACAAAACACTTTTTTAACCCTCATATTATGTTAAGGGTCAATTTGACCCATTGGGTCAATTGGTGAAATGGGTCAAATTGACCCTTAACATAATATGAGAGTTAAGAGCAGCAGCACAATAACATAGATCAACAAATAACCTCATAATCACACACATAAAGAGGGTTTTGAATATAAAATTGAGCATGAGAGCGGAGACATTTCAGGATCTTATTTAAAATAAGTTTAAACTTGTCTGGTGTGACCAGCGCAAGTCGGTTTCAGGTTATTTTGTTGTCCAGGGAGACCTGAAGACGACTTAAATTAAACACGAATTAAACACATTTATTGTAGCTATGAAATATTTTAGGAACGCAGAAGAAACGCTTGAGAAGAGACTCTTTTTCGGACCTCTCACCTACAGGAGTACCTTGAGATGAATTAATTCCTATACAAATTCAATTTAACCGTTTAAAAGAATGAATCACTGTCAATCCATTCCAGACCTAACCTACATTTTTGGAAAAAATAAAAAAAACGTGCCTAATTAATAACAAATATGGTGTAAAAACTTTAACACCCAAGAAGAGAGAGTGTAAAGAAATAAACTGATTTTATTCAGTGTATTAACCTTACTGGCTACACACTTAACGCTACATCGTGATGCTAATTGTAACTTGCACGCTTTGCTACACTTTATGGCGAAACTTCATTTAGTGACGGAATGAAGCGGCTTTTCTTTTTTAAAACCGGCTTGGAACGACGCTTCCGTCGACGTTCCCGCCGTCTGTGTCGCCAAATCCCTGCAAACGTCGTCTGCCTCCTCACAGACGGCGCTCTACGTCACGCCGTCTCGCCCAGATCCACCCGGCGGCGGCTCGTAACTCGGAAAAATCTCGTCAACCGACGCGCTCGTACTTTAAACCGAGGTTCCTCTGTCTGACAGAACTCCTCAGAATATCGTTCAAACAAACAATCCTAATCTCATTTGAGACCGAGGACGACAGCTAATCCCCTCCCGAGTTGCTCATCAGCACCGTCCAAGTCGACGTTTCTTTTCAGAGGCGTTAGCGTCTCCTCAGCTAACAAAATACGTACGCAGCTGCTCGCGCGGAGCCCAGGAATCAAATCCCAGAGCTTAATAATTAGCATAATAGGTGCCTCAGTGCTTCGCTCATCACACAGGCTTTGACTGCTCTTCATTCATCGGGGGGCTGATAATGGTCCCAGCTGCAGCTCATTATGAGCATGTTAAGCTAAAGGCTAATTGTAAAGCCGTCATGTGTCACGCCGCAGGGCGGCCGCTGCTGCCGAACAACGGCGCCGCCGTTCCCCCCCCCCTCCCCCAATCGCTGACACGCGACAATGAAACGCATAGCGCAAAAAATTTGATTTTCTCGATGGTTGCATTTTCTGCTCTTTATTCTTGCGTTGAATTCGGTTCTCTGCGTGAGACGCTACGGCAAACATGTGCATGGCGTTTGCTGTTTCAAAACACCGCCGTGTGAAATTGACGCTAATCGGCTAATATTCTGTGCATGTGGACAGTCGGGAAAATTCAAATTTGAACTATTTTAGCATTATGGCAAAGCATGCTAACGATGAGAGTGCTTTTTAATAGGCCCAACATTGTGTGTGACATTGGGTACAAAATTGTGGAATTTCGTTTCGCTAAAACCAGCTTCGTTTGCGAAATTGCGTTTTAGGAATCGGAAAAAAAATGACTGAAATTACCACTAGATCCTAAGCATTGTTTTTTTTTTTGCTATGTGTGTGTTTCCCAGGCATGCTGTTGCTGTGCGGGGGTTTGGTCAACGGGCCCTACGCCCTCATCACAACTGCAGTGTCCGCAGACCTGGTGAGATATTGTTTTTTAGAACAGCAGCTCAAGGCGGACGGGTGCTAGTAATGTGCTAAAAGCTACATGCTAACAGTTGAAAAGAAGGCCCGCTCTAGATGAAGCCCAGGAACTCGAAGAAGATATGAGCTAACTATCATGCATTGGTGAAGGGACGCGAGTTCAGACGGGATAGAGAAGAGGGAGTGAACCCCATGGCAGCATAACTAGAAGCTAGCATAGCGCTAATTATTAGCAGTCGCTCAACGAATGCCCGCCCCTTCATTCGGACTGAACTCAGGTTGATGGCAGTCGGATGAAGTCACCCGTTTCTTTGTCGTCCCTTTTTCAGCCGCCGTTTTCAAACACACAGGAAATACCAAAATCACTGCAGGACACACACCGGGCTAGTAGTTGGCGGTATGACTTTTTGGGAATGACCTAGCCGGTACCGCAACATGAAGTAATGTTCCTGCGGTTCAAACGATTGTAGACTAGGATTCATGGCACGGGAAGAACTCTTGAGGTACTCCGGAGTCGCCCATGAAGGCACGCCTGCTTCGGTTCCCCGTCTCCGCAGAATCCGAGATGTTTCCCAAGAGTTCTTTTGCAGTTTTCGCCCGAGAAACCGTCGTCGTGTAAAATCCGGTCTCGAGTACGAAAACAAGTAACTCCCCAATAACTTCTCTTCTCTCCGTTGGACCCCAGGGGACCCACAAGAGCCTGAAAGGCAACGCCAGAGCTCTGTCCACCGTCACCGCCATCATCGACGGCACGGGATCCGTGGGTTAGTACAAAACACGGCGCCAGAACGTAGCAAAGAGAATCGACATCGTGAAGATCCATCCTTATCCACATTTCCGAGTTTTGTTGATAGTAACTGCAGATGGTCTCCAGGCGCAGCGCTGGGCCCCCTGCTAGCCGGCCTGCTATCTGCAGGAGGATGGGACCAGGTCTTCTACATGCTGATGACCGCCGACTTCTTTGCTCTGTTGGTGAGTTTCATACTTGTATCACTCGGAAGTTCGGCGATTTACACTATTGAACGTGAATTTTGCGTGTGTGTGTGTGTGTGTGTGTGCGCAGCTCCTCCTGCGGCTAGTCGCTAAGGAGATAGCCTCAACCAAATCCCGTCCGGCTTCCGCCGTCGAGTAAGTGTCCTTCCACCTCTATCGCTCTTTTTTTTTTTTTTTTTTTTCCTGTCCCCTCGGCAGCCGTTTTGAAAGTTTATAGGATTTATCAGGACGCCGGATTATATCAGTCGGACACAAAGTCTCCCGTGACGGCGGATCAAGGACGTCCATTTATCAGCTGCACGTCGATCAACTCGCCACAAACGCGCGGCGACGCTAACGGATTTCACAATGAATAGCTTTCGTGGATTTTTGGATTCGTTATTGTTTGTTTATTCCGTCCGATGACGATGAAAGTGTCGTCTCTTGCGAAAGTATCGCCAAACATGAGCCAGAGTTGGAAAAGCCCAGTTTAGCGGTTTAGCCAGATGACCGAAATTCAAACTCAAAAAAATTCAAAAAATGATCCCGTGCTTAAATCACACTTCCCTTTACTTCCCTTTAAATATTTATAATTTTATTTATTGATTTGCTTTTTTTTTTTTTTTTTTTTTCTTCTTCTTCTTCTTTTGGTAAATAAATTAATTCAGGGAAAAAACGCGGCGCCGCGAACGGCGAGTTCAAGTTTCATGCTGTTTATTGCCGGCGACCGTAAAACTTAACGACACTCGACTTATCAACGCCGTGTTAATGTTTGTCTCTCCCTCGCAGGTTGAAGGAGCACTGAGCGCTCGATTGTACTGCCGGCAACACACACACACACACACACACACACACACACACACACACACACACACACACACACACACACACACACACACATACTTGACTGTGCAATGAAACCACTATGGCTGGACTGGATGGACCGTGCCCGGACGAACCCAGGCCCAGCGGTTGGTGTCGCAGCTGCCCGGACGCCTCGGTCTGGAGGAGTCATTCTGCACACACACACACACACACACACACACACACACACAAACAAAAGGCGATGTCATAGCGGGTAATCAATAATCAGTAATTATGATTGGCATAAAAAAAAATCTAAAAAAAAAAAAAGGAGGCAACACAGATAGTCCAACTGTTAACTCTTCACCCCAAAAAAACACACACACACACACACACACACACACACACACACACACAAAAAGTGATGTCATAGCGGGTAATCAATAATCAATAATTATGATTGACATAAAAAAAAAAAATCTAAGAAAAAAAAAGGAGATGACACAGAAAGTCCAACTGTTAACTCTTCACCTCAAAAACACACACGCACACAAACACACACACACACACACACACACACACAAACACACAGACAAGGTGATGTCATAGCGGAAAATGAATAATCAATAATTATGATTGACATAAAAAAAATTCCAAAAAAAAAAAAAAAAAGGAGACGACACAGAAAGTCCAACTGCGAACTCTTCACCTCAATAACACACACACACACACACACACACACACACACACACACACACACACACACACACACACACACGGACATATGGCTTCTCTGTCCCTCTCACCCTGGCAGCCCATGAAAGCTGGAACACACTTGCTGCTGATTCACAAGTGTTTCAGACACTGTGCGTGTGTGTGTGTCTGTCTGTCTGTCTGTCTGTGTGTGTGTGTGTGTGTGTGTGTGTGTGTGTGTGTAAGTAGCCTTAACATGGTGCAGCTAATTCAAGTAAGCGGCATCTCAGGACCCGTTCTCTCCCGTTAGCCGTTTCATAACCTTCGCCGTTGGGACTCGTTCCTGTGTGGAGAGACTCCCGTGATCCAGATCGCTCTGGTCCTCGGCCCCACGAGGACCCGTCGCCCCCGTGGCGGCGCCGACCTCGTCGACAGCGGCGCCCGCCGTCGTGCGAGGAGAAGAAACGCCGCGGCGTTCGCGGACGCCGCATTCCTGTCCCGATACGGCACGGAGATACCCGGGCTAAAGTCAACACTCCCGGGTTGTTTACTCAAAGCATCGCGCTAATCGGAATAGTACATCGGCACAAGGGGTTTGTGTAATGTCACACACACACACACACACACACACACACACACACACACACACACAACCCGCCGTCACCGTTGTGGTGTTTATCTCCCCCGCTCGTCCTCGAGGAGCTCCGACTCCTGCTGCCCCTGCAGACGACCCACTCGCCCCCGTTGTCACGACGCCGGGCGTTTGTGTATTTCAGAAATACCTGCAGTGACAACACACACACACACACACACACACACACACACACACAGTAGAAACTGCAAGTGCCTGCCTTTTTTAACTCCTGCTGGTGTCGAACGGTTTGATTCGCCGTTAGCTTGTTTTTTTGTTGTTTTTTTTTTTGTCCTGAGATTCATTTCAGGATTCAGACGGTGTGTGTGTGTGTGTGTGTGTGTGTGTGTGTGTTTTTCTCAACGCTCTGCTGGCAGGAGTCGTTCCGGACGGCCGGTTCGTTGCGGGAACCCGCGTCCCAAAATCACATCCGGCCTCCCCGAATCGGCCTTCCACCCACGCCTTACCGAAACCAAAGAAATCCTTTTTTTTTTTTGTTTGTTTTTTTAGTTTAAAACAAGACTTTATTTCAAGAAAACATTTCATGATTTCTTTTATTTTTTTTTTCCTCGTTCATTTCAGTTGATTCGTTTCCCCGCCGACACAAAACGAAAAGCACTTGGGGTTCGATTTGGATTTTCTTAAAAAGACGGCGAACCCCGCGGAGATCCACGCGTACGATCCGGTTAACGCTGAGATTCGGGTTTCAAAAAGTCGAGATTATATCGGATTAAGCCGGATTGTAATGCTGACGCATATGAGATTCTAGCTCTGTATCGACAGGGATGTTTTTAATTTCTTTAAAGCTGTAAATCTTTTACTGACTGTAACATGTCCTCGCTCAAAATGTCGATTGCTTGCTGTTTTTTTTTTTTTTTTTTTGTTGTCCAATCATCGCATTTTATATTTATAAAGTGATAAATTATTGTCTGTCCGTCGCTATTTAAATCCCCCCGGCCGCCCGGCGTCGAAAAAAAAAAAAAAAAAAAAACCCTCGTGACACGACTTTTCCAACGTGCCTTGTTCACCGTGTCGCCGGGCGGACGCTTTATTTGTGTAAAAATAAATAGAAGTCCACTGCCGAGATGTGTTTTTCGTTTTGTTTTTGTTTTTTTTCCCCCCCCTCTGTTGACTCGGGGGACGGTGTTTTTGACGGCGTGGAGAGGCGCCTGAGCCGCAGCTGGGGGCGGCAGGTGTCAGTGCGAAGGGTGAACTCGTGACACTCTTAAGTGACACCGGCAGACCCGAGGCTACACGAGTGCTGCGCTAAACCTCGACAAAATAACAAATTAAACATTTCTAAACGCGCGGATCGTCTTCGGCCTGCATTTATGGCGACGAGTCTTGTTCGCAACGTTAGCGGACAAATTCGGCGTCACGCGGCGCCGTACCTTGGCTAGCTGAGCATGTTGTGCTACGTTAGCTACGTGCTAAGTACTCTTAGCTTTGTTATGGCTCCCAAGCATGTCTTTCTTAATTTATTTTACAGTGTTTTTGTGTTCTAGATCACGACTTTTCCACCGTGTTAGCGTCTAAACAGGAAAATAGCATTGCGTTCTGCGGTGGGAACCGAATTTAACGTAAGTACATTCAGTATGTATATGTAAACATATAATTACCTTTATTTAGTCACATGCCCATCCCTCAAATTGACACCTTTTCTGTTTATTTAATTTTTTTGAACAAATTCTTTGCACATTTTACTTTTTCCTGTCTTATTTTTTCTCGACTGATTTTTTTTTTTTTTCTTACTATTCGAAGTAGGTCGTCAAAACAAAACGTCCCGCAAATATAAACAATATGGCTCGTAGGTTTAAACCACAGTTATCGAAGCGTTTTCTTTCATCTAAGAATAAGAATAAGAACAACTTTATTAATCCCGAAGGAAATTGCTGTGCCAGAGTTACAGAAAATATAACAGAAATAATACAAGAAAAGGCAGAATTAGAAATAAAAATAAACTTTAAAGTGTCCCAGTGAAACTATAAAGTGTCTTTGTAAACAGTGATAAAACTACTTTTTACTGGAGACGATTTAAGAGAACAGAAAGACAAAAAGGAGTTGATGATCAAACTGGATTTTTCACGGCCGTAGTGCAATATGAATTCTGTTTTTTGTTTTTTTTTTTTCTTTTTTACACCCTCACCTCCTCGCTTCTGTTTCATCGCCGCCCACCCGAGAGGCCGGCGGAGGAGGAAACCCGAGGAGGGAGGCGTGTATTTTAAAAAGCCGTGCACCCCGAACATGTCTCGCTTCGCCGGCCACGCGCTCGATCACATACCGCGTTGCCATGGCAACCGGGACGCTCCACGTCTGGTTGCTCGGAAACTTTCTCACAACACCTGATGTTGTGAACAAACGGCGTCGTGAAGGGGGCATCCAAGTCATGTAAATTAACAGAAGGGTTTTTTTTTTTTTTTTTTTAAATAACACACACACAGCACATCTTTGGATCTTGTTTGTAAAAATTATAAATATTATATTCGGTTCACAGAAAATAATCCACCTCCCGAAAAAACATGCTAAACAATGACGATAATCATAGTCCGCATCAGATACGTCGTCAAAGTATTTTAATTTTCAATTATATAAGATAGCACTCTAAATCGTTAGCATTATGTTTACGTTTGCAGATGACATTGTGATGCGTGGTTAGAGAAGGGAGCAGATGCAGGAGCATCTAGAGCAGGGGTGTCAAACATACGGCCCGCAAAGGGGTTCGACCAGGCCCGCAGGATAATTTTGAAAGTGAAAAAATGCATAAAAGACAAGGATTTTTTTTTTTAAATTAAATGCAATTCAAGAAGTTTCCACTAGGGGGCGCACTATTTTGGTCAGAGTAGACGACAATCCGCATCACTGAGACGGACCAATCAGCAGACGTTATCAATGCACCACCTGCTGCTTGTTATGACGTTGTTTCTACCCTGTTCTCCACCTCCTGCTACGCCCTCATTAGCCAAAATGTCGTTATCAAAATAGAGAAAAGTAGTTAAAGAGTGTAGAATTTTCAAAGAAAAACAGACTATGTCCTATTTATTTACGGAGACGCACGGGAAACCTTCGTGCTTGGCGTGTTTGCAACAAGTTTCGGTATTTAAAGAATATAATATACAGCGCCGCTACGAGACTCATCAGAGCGAAAAATATGACAGCTTGCAAAGAAACTGAGAAGAGATAAGATCGACCAATAACTGGCAGGTCTGAGGAAACAGCGTCCACTTTCACCCATAGCAGAGAAATCAGTGACGCAGCGGTAAAAGCCGGCGAGCTAATTGCTAGCGAAAATGTGCAATTTAATGTTAGTCACCAGCTTCACTACAAACGAGTGTGTTGGAATTCTACTGTTCATGCAACTCCATACATTTTTTATGTATTGTATGTGTTTGCATGTTTCATGGATGAAGTTTACACATTTACAGGACAGGTGAATACTTTCTTCCTTACACATTTAATAGCACTCTTTTTAGTTTGTAGGGTGAAGGCAGGGATTCAATTTAGATTTTATATATGTGTAAATGGTTTAAAAATCCCTTTCTTTATAAATCTCATTTAATCTTAAAGTGCATTACTACATTTTTCAATACCAATTGTTAAAGTTTTGTGCCTTTGTACGATCAGTGGGATCCGTTGCAATGCAAACATGTGAATGATAGAAGTAAATTTCTCTTTTGTCGAAGGAAATATGAGGTGTTTCATGAAATGTTTTGTAAAAGGATTGTTCGTGAAATTCCAAGATTTTCCTAATGTCCTTGTACTTCTTTACACCAGAACAGAGGAAAGACATGATATTTTGGTTATTTATTGCTGAGTATGCCATTATTTTAACGGCCCGGCCCACTTGACATCTACCTTGGCCGTATGTGGCGCCATGACAAATGAGTTTGACACCCCTGATCTAGAGGTATGACCAGCAGAGGAGAGGCGTGGAAGCTAGCTGCAGCGAGACAGGATACATGTAGTTGAATGACAGGGAACCAAGAGGTATGGTGAGGCTACAGGGAGAAGACAAGAAGAAGTACCGAGGACCAACGGTCCAAAGGATGGAGAGGGTGAAGAGGATCCAGGTTGGAACCAGCGGAGAAAAGAGTCCGTTGCGGTAAGAGTATGTAAGGAAAGGCGGAGAAGACGGACGTAAGGGCAATGATGTTGTCCGGTTAGGCTACAAGGCAGGAGGCGGAGCTGGAGGCAGCAGAGATGGAGATGTGAAGGTTCTTGTTGGGAAGGAGGAGGATGCAGAGGAAGGGACAGCACATGTTAGATGCTCTGGAGGTGGAGTTAGACCGTGATGGTTTGGACATGGATCTGGGTTGAAGGATGCTGAGGTTGGATGGAGGAGAACCAAGACCACGGAGGAGGTTTATGGGAGGTGGGAAGGAGGACAGGAAGTTACATGGTGTGTGAGGAGAGGGTTAGATGGAGGCAGATGATTGGCTATGGGGAAGGACATACATGTATCACGCAGTTCAGCACTAGTGGACCGCACATTGACTGGTGAGCCAGAAGTGACAGGAGGCTACAGGGATGGTGCTTCTACTTCTTTGCAAAGGGTTTTAGGCATTCACCCCTTCACCCGATGGGAAAGGCTTTCAGTTTCTCCCTGAATATTGATCATCTATTGGGAAATGAGCCGTTGCTCGGTAGTTTTGTTTTGTTTTGACGCCACTAGGTGGCCCAGGGAAACTCTTGTTTCTCCCGAAGAGAGTTGCTGGAGAGCATCATCTGCAAGAAGGCGCGGCATTAACTCTGTCGCTAAGTTAAGTTTAGCAAAAGTGTGCAAGGTACTGTAGCATTGAATGTGTCGTCGGTAGTTTAAGTTTAACGACAGAGCATCAAATGACAAAAGTCCGCGGCCGCTGGCGTCTTCATTCGGTCTTCTGGGTAAATACGATTAAAATCACTAGTTTCTCTCCATTCACTTTTGTTCTGTATTTTTTTTTTTTTTATGTCCATCATTTGTTAGTTTTTCTCATTTAAAAACACGGAACAAAAATGTCAATTTAATTTCAACTTTCAATGGGGAAAATTTAATTGGATAAATGAGCAAACTTTTTTTTTTTCTTTTTTTTTTTGTGGAGGAATGAGATAAACTTTTATTTTGAAGGGAATTTTCTGGTAATTTTCCAACCGAGACAATTAGCAGAGATGCTTTTTTTTTTCTTTGCATTTTTGTGTAGGAAGATTTTTTTTTATTTTTTTATTGAACATAAATAGTATAAACAGATATACAGGACCGTCTCAGAAAATTAGAATATTATGATAAAGTTCTTTATCCTCTGTAATGCAATTAGTAAAACAAAAATATTACACATTCTGGATTCATTATAAATCAACTGAAATACTGCAAGCCTTTTATTATTATAATATTGCAGATTATGGCTTACGTCTTAAGAAAACTCAAAAATCCTATCTCAAATTATTAGAATGTCATGAAAAAGTCATTTTTGTTTTTTTAATTTCATTACAGAAGACAAAGAACTTTATCACAATATTCTAATTTTCTGAGACAGTCCTGTACATATTTGCAATTCGTACCGTACAGTATGTAATCACTTAACTGTGCAAATTAATAGTGTTAAAAGTTTGTGAGAAATGTTAAATGCAAGACGAAAAAGAAAGTAAAAGAAAAGAAATAAATAGATAAATAAAATAAAAAAAAAAACAACTCGCAAGGGGAATATAAGAACAACTTTATTTATCCCGAAGGAAATTCTTGTGCCAGAGTTTCAAGTAAAACATATTAAATAATAAATAATAGTAGGAAATTGTATAAAAAATAAAAAAAAGGGGGGGAAATAAGTAATACAAATAAAACTATAAAGTGTCAAAGTCAAGGCTATAAAGTGTTTTAAGGTCTTAAGCACAAAGATAAAAGAAAGATATATGATATATATATATATATATATATATAATAGAAAGATGTAATACATCTGATATGATGCAAAGATATAATATGTATTTAACATGGTGGTTAAATACATGGTGGTATATATTTTGTTGGTTTTTGAATTTTTTCCATAAGTTTTACGCGCAAACTTGAGATACGAACTCTTTATTTATTTATTTTTTCAACAAAAGGGTATTTAATCACAAATAGGATATAATATTCTTGCACATAGATCGCGGACAAACATCAGAACACACCCCACAGCCGGTTTTCCGGTAAAAAAAAAAAAAATTTTATTGAAATCTTTTTTATTGAAATCTTTTTTTTTTTTTTTAATGGTTCGTGAGAAATGTTTAATGCTAGACAAAAAAGAAGAAAGTAAAAGAAAATAATTAAATAAATAGATAGACAAGTAAAATTAAAAAGAAAGGGGGAAAAAAAAAAATTGCAAGGGGAATATAACATATATTTAACTTGGTGGTTCACAAGAAATCTCAGACATCAAACTGTATATTTTTTGGATTTTTCCATAAATTTTACGTTTTTTTTTTTATATAATTCAAAATCGTTTATAAAGAACATAAAATTGGGGGAACATTTTTTGCATTCTGTTTTTATAGTTCATAGTTCACATAGTTCATCTCTTGTGTTGCCTCGCGGATCAAAAGTGACCCACTAACATGTTTAACTAGAAAAAAAACACCTTAACCTATTGTTTTTCCAACTTTAAATTTCATAACTTTTCCTAAAGAGACCCCATAATTAGAAAAAGTGATACTTCTTTTTTGTTTATGTTTCCATGTGGGCTGTGCAAAGATTGTCTTATAGGTCATTTTTGACCCGTAGGACAAGGAAAGTAAACACAATGTTAAGATCACACGAGGTTTTAACCCGTTTTTGAGTTTTAGCCCAAAAGCCCTGTAATTTTTTGCATGAGAAAAATATACGATAAGTGGTTTGAATGATGTCTTCACAAAATGTACAAATATTATCTTCAAAATTAAAGCGTACCCTTAATAATTCCTTAGATGGGTAGATGTTATTCATAATTTTGAAGTGGGTCTCTTTTGCCTTGGGAGGTATGGCTAGAGTCAGATACATAGTTCCAAATAAATTATCAAATTTATTTAAAATATTATTTTTGTTTTGACGTCCAGGGAATAAGTTTCCTGTAAAACATTTCCTAATAAAGGAGTTGCTGCGCTTTCTGTCCAGAATTGAGATTCCCTGGAGTGATAGTCGGGGTAACTGCGGTTGTGCGGTTCGGTGCGTCATTATATTTTTGGTCAGGAATACAAATTGTCGAGGCAGCGCGTTTCGTAACTTTATCAACTCTAATACGGGAAGGTTAAATCTGTGTTTAGTTCAGAATTGTTCATCGTCTAGAACACTGCCATTGTCATCCATCAAGTCAATTATATACCTTTCTCAAACCATTCCTTGTAAAAACAGATTTGTTGCCATGCAGTTCATATCTATTGTTCCAAATTATTGTACCGTGTACATATATAATTTTCCAGTACAATAATATTTGTTTATGCAACTCTGAACATTTGACAGGGATCTTGTTGATATTAGCAGAAGACTTAGGCCACCGACTTTGTTGAATAAGTAGTTTGGAATACAATACCAGAAAGAATGATGATGTTTGATCCAGGATTTTAACCAGTTCACCTTCAATGTCCCAAATCTATCACTTTCAGCCCTCCTTCACTTGTTCTTTCACCATATGGGATTTTTTTTTTAGATAATGTGGTCTTTTCCTCCAGATAAAGTTGAAATTTACTTGGTTAATAGATGTTATGAGTTGATTTGGAGCAGCATTGGAATACATTGGGTATAAACATCTGGATAAACATTCCATTTTAGTCAAATGTATCCGGCCTAATATTGATAAATCTCTTTACATTTAATCTATTCAATTTAGCTTTACTTTTATTGAGTTTAGATTCAATGTTCCTGAATTGCTCGTAAGTCGAGGTATCTTTGCGCGCTCGTTCCTCGAACAACCAGGAAGTGATTGAAGGGGTGTCCTCGCGCCCCTCTAAGAGCCGCACCTGCCTGTGATTGGCTGAGACGCCCGCGCGCAACTTTTCTCGCGCGGGTGCGCGCGCGACCCCGGGAGGTCCGCGCTGGATGTCGGAGGCGGGGACGCGCGCGCGGCCGGCGCTTTATCAGATGCCGCGCGTGGAGATAGCGCGAGGACAGACGCGAGGCGACGACGACGACGACGACGGAGGGGGAGGAGGGACAAAAAGGACGGAAGGCGAAGTCGACGGGCGGGATCCTCCTCGCCGAACCTCCGCGGGGTTTCGCTCGACGCTTCCCCGGGAGGAAGGCTCCGGGGCCGGCTGGTGTCGCCCGGGAGCCCCGGCCCCCTCCTCCCCCCTCCGGCGCCGAGCACCAAGCCGCCGAGGGACGCACGGCAGCCCGGGGAGGAGGTGGAGGAGGAGGGGGAGAAGAACCATGGGCTCCGCCTCGTCCTCCTACCGGGTGATCTACCTGGACGTGGACGGCAGGATCCAGAAGGTATGAAGTCCGGAGGAATTACACACACACACACACTCCAGCGGAGAAACACTTTTTTTTTTTTTTTTGTTTTTATTTGGATTTTAATCCTTATTTCCGCCCTTCTTAACTTTCCCCAGAAGAACAGAAATCGAACAGTTTTCTCATGCTTTTCAGTGAAATGTCGTAATAATCGGGAAAATAACCTTTTTTTTTTTTTTTTTTTGCAAGTATTAAGGGTTTTAATTGTTTTTCAGCCACTTTTGGGTTCGGGAATGACAATTTATATCCAGTCTGAAACAGTGGGAACAATACAAATGGCTTTCAAAATTGTTATATTTTTTGTGAATCTGCAAGAAAATATTGATGAAAGCTAAATTTGATTTTTTTTTTTCAAATAAGTTATCAACAGGATTGTATGTCTCGAATGGTTTTTTTTTTTTAACAATACAAAGCTTCGATATAGTAATAATTCTGTGTCACTTTATTTATTTATTTTTTTTAATTTTTTTTTTAAGGTTTAAATGGTTCCACTGACAAATTTTCTTTTTTTTTTTTTTTTTTTTTTTTATTCCCAAAACATCACTGATTTATCCAAATATCACCCGGCTGTAACTGATAAAAATAACAAAGCATTTAAAGGTGCAAAACATTTAAATCGCATCCAAAACGCTTATTGTCTTGATGTTTTTAACATTGAGTGATTCTTGTCATTGACGAGGCTGAACCATCACAACCGATGCGATCCAGGTGTGTGTGTGTGTGTGTGTGTGTGTGTGTGTGTGTGTGTTTTACCAACCCCAGCAGTGTATTGACTCATTTCCAAACACGTCTCCAGTTTCCAAAGAGAGATTTGTGGCTCTGTAGCAACGCCGCTTCCGATTGATTAATGACCAGAAAATATAGATGCGATTTTGTTTAGATAATGCACTAATCCTGGGTCATAATAATAATAATAAATTTTAAATCTTCTGTTTCATCCAGTAAAGTACCGTGCATCCACCTCACTAGTACTTTTTAGTCCATACGAACAAAAACAGTGCCCAGCTCGAACTTCATACCAGGAAGTAGCCTCCTCCAGGGAGCCTTTTTTTACCACAGAAGAAGAAGAAGAAGAAGCCACAGTGTTCATGGAGTAATAATGACGGACCATCAGATGGTTGGAGTGTTTTTATCTTCTCCCTGCACTCGGAAGAACCTCCCCGTTAGCTAACTTCTTCGGCCAAAATGTTTATGTTCTTCTGTGGGAACCCCCTCTGTAGGTCCAAGTCCTACAGCTTGGACCTTTTTGTTTCTCTTTTGCTCGAGGTTGTCGGATTTTGTAGTTGGCGCCCTGTTGTCCCCAAGAAGTATCTGGTAATCACACATAGGAGTTCCTTTGGAACCGTAAAATGACCTTGCAAGGGAGTAGGAGCTAAAATGGTGACAGGAACTGAGTTTTCCTGATTCCAAGTGGTCCCACTTGAGCATACGGCGCAACTCCCCAAACCCTAGGACTTCTGGTGGTACCTTAGTAGTCCCTTAGCATGAAAGTGCCATGAAAGAGCTAGCCAATCGTACCAAACATCACATGAGTTCCGATAGACCCTGCCTTGGAGGCGATGCTAAAAGGAGCTGAGGTCCACGACCGCTGGTTCTTCTGCTGTTCCGATGTACCGACAAACGGTGTCGTGCCTGAAAAGGGTTCAGGAATTGCAAAAACTCCCTCCAGTGCCGAAGGGGGCTACTGTTGTTTAAATGACTCGAAGCGGGAGTTGTTAATGTAGGCTGTGTAGTTCCAGCGAGCAAAGGGTGTTTAGCTAAAATTAGATATGAATTCGTCAAGAATAGATGTGTGACTTCCACGTCACGACAGATGTCACTGTTCTGATGTGTAGTCATGACACCAGAGGAGGAAGAGAGGAGCGTTTCCGAAGCGCGACGTAGCATATTCGCCCCTCCGGGCGGCCGTAAACACGACAGGGATCAGCGGGAAGGCGATTTGCAGCGAATCACATCGAACGGCCTGCGAAACCCCCCGGTGGAAATGTCACCTCGCTGTTTACTAGCGGACGTTCTCACGCGCTCCATAGGCCAAACATCGTCCTTTGCGAGATGTGCATGAATCACCGCCTTTCGCGCGAGTGTTTTCACCCCTTGTTAGCGTTAGCGACCGATTACGGTCTGCGAAATCTAATTTGATCAGACTTTTTTTAAAAAAAAAAAAAAAAAAAAAGTTGCTTGAATAAGAGTTGTTTCCTCTCCGGCGGTCCCACCGGGGCGCCGCTGTGGTTGAAGAGTAACCCGGAGTCCAACTTCCAAACGCTTTTAACATGCAAACGAGCGTATTCCCGTACCTCCGAGCCTCTGAGCGGACGTGCTTTTTATCAGGCGGATCAATCTCCCAGAGTTGCAGCGAGTCCACAATTAAATCAAATGTATGCAAATTAAAAACGGGGTCGGCTTCTCGCGACCTTTCTGTCAAACATTCAATGGTGCCGGCGACCTGGCGGACACGATTTGTAACCAGGATGTTCTAGGCTAATGCAGAATGGCAAACTGTTTGTTTAGCCGTCAGTCATTGACACAGATGTCGGGCTAAAGGCTCAGTTATGCTAACGCTTTGTGGGTAAAAAGGTATGTCTGTTTTAAATGTCACTGCCACCTTGTTTGTTTGGCAATACATCCGCTAGAGGGTAGTGCAGAGTTCAGAGTTCCCTTCCGAGTGCCAGGTTCTGTTCCAGACAGTAAGAAGCTGGAGATAATGTACATTCAGAGACAGAGGCAGCGCAATGGACGGTGGCGGCTTGTGCTTCCGTTGGACAGAGTATTCTTCTGTCTGGTTCTTCTACTGACGCCATGTTGTCTTCCTGGTCTTTGTTCCTTTCCCTGGTTGCACTTGAGCACACTTGGTAACACTGCTCCCCCCATGATTTCTGGCGATACTGCTCAGCTTGGTGCGTTTGCTTATTTTGGCAAAAATGTTGAGAAGACACTGGACCTCTTCTTCGGTCCATTTCTTGCGGCTTCTGTCCATTTAGTTGCAAGAAAACAGCTGAGCAGACATGGTGTCTTGAACCTGCGCTCAGCGGTCCACTAGAAGTATCTGGTAAAGGGCATGGCTTATGCGTTCCACCGATTACCAAGCATCTAGTTCACATGAGTTCCTGTGGAGCTGTGGAATGACCTTGTGTCAGAATATGAGCTAAATGCTAGGTGCTAAGATCTGATGTCCTGGTTCCTCAGCTGTCCGAAAGCACAAAGTATTTCGGTTGTACCGCTGCCATATTGTATCCTTCTGTTCCTTTCACACTTGTGCTGCTCAATGTGTTGCGTTTAGCTATGTTTCTGCAAGCTTCCCCTAATCGTACCGGATTCTGAAGGAAATGAGCACAGAGGACGTATGTCCTCATGGAGATGTTATGTTGAGCATCAATGACCCTTTACAGAAACCAGAATCAGACTAATTCTAACCAAAGTAAATGATAGCTAGCTAAATTCTGCTAGCTAACGGAACATAGCCAACTCAAATTAAGCTCATGTTGAAAAGTGATGTTGCTGAGAAAATAGGCAACCCTTGAAGTAGGATATCAAATTGAGGTGACCCAGGAGAGCCCTGTCAGTAAAAGGATAAACAAAGTTGCTAACTTTTGGATGACCGCACCCCGGTAAGCCTACTCGGATAAAAGCTAGACATATCTTGGGTATCTCAAAGACAATTTCAAACCGCTGCGCAAAGGACTCCTTAAAAACAGCCCGATCCATCTTGAACTTTCATAATCAGCCATAGCTAGTCAAGGCCGGTGTACATTTCAGATGATTTGTTCCATTGTTGCTGCTGAAGGCTCGATGCTGGCCGGAGCATTTGGAGCCGGAGGAGCGAAGCCAAAACTCTGTTTGCACTGGCGAGCCGACGCAGGAGGAACGGCAGCTCATAAAAGGCCATAAAAAGATGTTTATACCTGAGTGGATCTTTGCATTTATTGTGCTTTAGTCTTCTTTATGGAGTTCCCCCAGAGTGTGTATCTGTCAAAACATGTATGCCGTTCACTCGTATGGATATTTTCACATGCCGAAACTGGGGCGAGTTATGGTTGAGTCTCAGAAGGAAAAAGAAACCTACCGACTCAGGTTAGAGTTCCCACAGGTCCTACAGAACGATGGTTTACACACTTGTTAGCATAGCATGGAAGCTTAATCTGGGGGTCGTCCCACTAGACACTGTACACAGGGTTCTGTCATGGTGTCTCATGCTCAGAACGTCTTCTTTATTCACATAGAGCTACTTCTTTACCGCAGTAGCGTTGGGTACTGCATTTGTGAAATAGGACTACTGTTCCGTTTAGCATGGGATTCAGGCTGAAGCTGGCTGTACGGCGTCCATCATTTCTGCCTCACGCTGTAGGGGGCGCCCCCTCAAGGGTGGCTCTTCTCTTCCCATACTCCCATCCCGTGATTTGTTCTCCCGGTGATCAATAACAGCAGACATGGCTCGCCTCTCTGTATTTGGGAGTGCAGGTGAAACTCCAGGTGGGCCTTCTTTGTGACTTCACTCATTCGTACCGCTCATCGTATGCTCAGGGTCGCAAGGGTGCTGGGGTCTACTCCAGCTGTCATGTCGCCAGAAGGGTGGTCCACTCTGGACTAGTGGACAGTCAATCACAGGGCCACAAATAGGGACATACCCAATGAGAGCTGGGGTAGGCTCCAGCTTACAGCCTAACTTGGTGCCTAACCTGATCTGGGGCAGCTCAAGCATCAGCGCAGTAAAAAGTCCTGAAAGAGAAAAGTTTTTACCTGTTTCTCGAAGGTTGAGATAGATGATGCTAGTCTTGTTTGTTCCACCACTGAGGTAGTAGAACTGAGAACAGTTTTGCCTGAGATCGCTTAGAGCGAGCAAAAGGTACCGCTAGTAGGTTTGTATTAGAGGAACGCAGCTCTCTGCCGGGAGCATAAGGTGTTATCATTTGGTTCAGATATGCTGGACCTGTTCCTGAGGTGGTTTTGAATGCCAGGGTCAGGGTCTTGTGCTTGATCCTGGCAGCTACTGGTAGCCAGTGCAACTTTTAATTCCATCTTTGTCACCAGGACTGTGAACTCACCTTTACTCTGGGTAGCCTTGCAAAAAGGCACACCGGTTAACTTGGGGCTGAAATGGTTTGGGGCGTGTGCCGAACTGCGCCCCTGATCTGCCTAGTGGGCAAGACTTTCAGAAGGACCAAGTGAAGAAAAGGCGATCCGAAGTTAACGACATGGCCACCCCCTGTGGAGTGAAGCTTCTCTGACATCTTGGAGCTGTAGGAGTATTTTCATCTGGAAAACAGTCTCTTCCAATCTCAGGACCCTCTGATTGATTCTGCTCCTTGTCGTGTCCCCTGTTACCCTGAGATATCTACATCGGTCGGATTCCTGACCCGTTCCTCGCCGCTCAGCATCGCCACCGGCAGTGGGAGTACTGCTTCCCTACTATTGCTTGGATGATGGTCAGATGTAGAGGAAGAAATATAGCAGAACCTTAGCTTAGGGACTACTCGCGAACAAATCGACCCAAGAAGTTTTCGAAAAAGTTTTGAATCGACCTGTGAGCAGTTGCTCGGTGCCTGAACACGTATGCAAACAACCTTGCACTTTTCCCACCGTGTGGTGGTGTTGCATAGCGGCGGTCGTTCATTGTTTTCACTGTTGCGTTCGCCTCATGACGCTTTTTTCAGTAAGCTAGCCCTCACTGTGGCTCCCAAAAAGGTTAAAAGTGCTTACAGTTGAGCCAGAAGAAGAAAATAATAGCTAAACGTGAGAGCGGTGTTGGTGTTTAGTCAACCATCTGTACCATCTTGAAGAGCAAAGATGTGCTAAAGACAGCTGATGTGGCTAAAGGGGCGACTAAGTTAAAGCTTTAAAAACGTGTTTTAGGGGCTGGAAAATAATTCTGTTAGCGAATATTGCAGTCTACCCACGGAGTTGAAGGACGAATGAAATTTGTAGGCCAAAGTGCCTCAGTTCCTTTATTATCGCCATCAGCCTCGGGGCATTTCGCGCATTGAACAAGGGACTTCCCGACCTCGAGGTGATTTGCGCTAACACCAGCTGTATCCATTTCATGAATCGAGCAAATCCTGATCCATCCCATAATGACAGAACATGCGTTACCACGGCAAGAAGGTCCCCGCTATCAGCAGTCAACATGTCATCTTCAGAAAGACGCTTTCGGCAAACTGGTTCAGGTAAAACCTGAGGGCTCTGCAAACCCGTCGGAGCGAATCTTTGATGAAATGCGGGGCTTTCTCGCCTCGTACGTCGACATTTTATTTATTTTTTAAAACGGAATTTTCGCGGAGAAAGTTCGGATGTCTGTCTGGCGGTAAATGAAATAATAACGAGCAAACTTTCCCCGCTCTGATTCCGTCTCGCGTCAGGTGTCACAGGAACTTTTATTTCAGTTCTGTACTTGGCGAGACTTTGGTGTCTGCAGCGCCGGGTCTCACATTTCGGAAGAGTGGCGTGTCGACCCGTGGGAGCTCAGGCGCCGCCGCCGCTGTCACACGTCTGCCGACTGTAGTCTCTTTTTTTTTTTTTTTAAACCGACAAGTCGAGGGGAAAAAAAAGTTCAGTTAAAGGTGAATATTTTTGTTACGACTTTTTACAAAAAAAAAAAAGTCTTGGAAAAAGGATCCAAGGGTAGCAGAGACCGGAAGACACGAATTTTGATTCTCGTCGGCCGATTCCCGGCTGTTGGCGCAGTTTGGGGATTGGCGCGCCTTGCGGTTCAATTCCCATCTCCTTCTGTCTGCGCGCCAAAGCGTCCTTGTGCAAGGCATTGACACCCAAGTTGCTCCCAACGGTATGCTTAACGGTATGCTTAACGGTATGCTTAACGGTATGCTTAACGGTATGCTTAACGGTATGCTTAACGGTATGCTTAACGGTATGCTTAAGGGTATGCTTAAGGGTATGCTTAAGGGTATGCTTAAGGGTATGCTAACGGTATGCTTAACGGTATGCTTAAGGGTATGCTTAAGGGTATGCTAACGGTATGCTTTGCGGTATGCAGTTCTGCAGCTATCGCTGTGAGAGTGAGTGAATGCTACCTAGTGTGAAGCGCTTTAAAATTGCAGGACGAGCCCAAACCCCAGTGTCTGTATGGGCTTTGCTGTCGTTCCAAGTGTAGGTTCACGTCAAGCGCACAAATAAGGTGAACCAACTGAGAAACGGTGATTCTTGTCGAAGAGTGAATCGTGCATTCACTCAAGAAGTCTTGGAGCCCAAGTCTTTTTCATTTCCACCTCCATATGTGTGGAGAAGTGACTGCAGACGGCTGCCACGCTCTGCGCTGCGCTCAGGGTCACAAAAACAGCTGATCCCATTTTGTTTCTGTTTCTTTTTTTCTTGCAGTTCAGTGGGTTAATTATTTAAGCGATCGCTCGGGAGTCCCGAGGGTAAACTTCTCCGACAGCAGCAGCAGAGGGCGAGATATTAGATTCTTTAATCATTCATAGCAGTCTACAGTCGGTGCAGCGCGAGGTTACCGCTTCTTCTAGTTGGTCCACCGGGGAATGAGTGTGAATGGTGGCGTATCTGTGTGAGAATGAATCGTTGTTTTACTCAATGTAATATGAATAATTGTTTATGTTGAATGAATGAAAGGGTGAATTGCTTATGATGATTGAATGAATGAATGAATGAAAGGGTGAATTATTGTTCATGATGAATGAATGAAAGGGTGAATTGTTTAACAATGATTGAATGAGAGGGTGAATTGTTGTTTATGTTATGTGAATGAGTGAAAAAGAGGGTGAACATTTGTTTATGTTGAATGAATGAAAGGGTGAATTATTGTTCATGATGAATGAATGAAAGAGTGAATTGTTTAATAATGAATGAATGAAAGGGTGAATTGTTTATGATGAATGAATGAAAGGGTGAATTGTTTAATAATGAATGAATGAAAGGGTGAATTGTTTAATAATGAGTGAATGAAAGGGTGAATTATTGTTCATGATGAATGAATGAAAGGGTGAATTGTTTAAGTTGAATGAATGAAAGGGTGAATTGTTTAATAATGAGTGAATGAAAGGGTGAATTGTTTATGTTGAATGAATAAAAGGGTGAATTGTTTAATAATGAGTGAATGAAAGGGTGAATTATTGTTCATGATGAATGAATGAAAGGGTGAATTGTTTAAGTTGAATGAATGAAAGGGTGAATTGTTTAATAATGAGTGAATGAAAGGGTGAATTGTTTATGTTGAATGAATAAAAGGGTGAATTGTTTAATAATGAGTGAATGAAAGGGTGAATTATTGTTCATGATGAATGAATGAAAGGGTGAATTGTATAATAATGAATGGATGAAAGGGTGAATTGTTGTTTATGACGAATAAATGAATGAAAAAGAGGGTGAATTGTTGTTTATGTTGAATGAATGAAAGGGTGAATTGTTGTTCATGATGAATAAATGAAAGGGTGAATTGTATAATAATGATTGAATGAGAGGGTGAATTGTTGTTTATGTTGAATGAATGAAAGGGTGAATTGTTTATGATGATTGAATTAATGAATGAGAGGGTGAATTGTTGTTTATGTTGAGTGAATGAGTGAAAAAGAGGGTGAACATTTGTTTATGATGAATGAATGAATGAATGAGAGGATGAATAGCTGCATGTCTCCACACGATGAATGAATGAAAGGGTGAATATCCGTGTCACCATATGACATGCAAATGAAAGGGTGAATTGTTGTTTACGACGAATAAATGCACGGGCACATAGTTGTTTGTCTCTAAACGTGCATGAAGGGGTGAATTATTTACCCGATGAACGAATGAAAGGGTGAATTTTTTGCCTCTACATGACGTGTGAAAGAGGATTGTTTGACTTTATATGATGAATGAATGAATGAATAGTCGCATGTCACCGTAGGACATGTAAATAAACCAATCCGTAAATTGACGAATTAATGAAATAGTTGTTTAGAATGTGACGTGCGAATGAAAGGGTGAATTATTCACCAACGAATAATCGTGCACGCAAAGTGAGATCGAGGGATCGAACGGTCGGATATTTCCTCGTGACAATGATTGACAGGTCTGGGTCAAGCTCCGCCTCCGGCGCCGAAAGTCAGCTGAAAATGCCTGCAGCTGCAACAACACACACACACACACACACACACACACACACATGCATGTCATCCTGGAACTTCAGCCCATCGCATGCAAAAAAAAAAAAAAAATGTCCTTATCTATGTGGGTCACAAGTGTTTTTTGCTGCTCCACTTTCTCGCCGGCGCCCCGCGAAGCTTCCATTAGCGTCTGGTTGTTTAAAGGGCAGCATCACTTCCTGTCATGTGACTTGTTCGCGAGGTTTAAGACCTTCTTCTAGTTCTGGAGCCGCAGTTTGATGTCTCTGAGCTGTCGGGCCGCCTGTAGCTTTTCTACATGATTTTAGGAACTGTTTAATTCTATTCATTTATTTATTTTTTGATCTGTTTATTTTTTTGTATTTTTTTTATTTTTATTTTATTTCCTTTGTTTTTTTTTTTCCCCAATCCAATCTGGTTTTTGATTTCAATTTATTTTTATTTATGATTTGGCTTGACTCAATTTTATTTGAGTTTTTTTTATTTATTTATTTCATTTCATTTTTTTATTTCATGTGGTTTAACTTAGTTTTTGTTTCCTTATCATTTATTTTATTTCATTCATCTGTTTTTTTTGTTTATTTAAACATAATTTTTTCCATATGTTTTAACTTTTTTTTTTTTTATTAATTTCACTCAATCATTTAACGTGTGTGTTTTGCTTTTTTTCCTTTTAAACTTATTTTTAATTCATCTGGTTTAACTTTTTTAAATTCATTCATTTAACTTTTTTTTTATCAAATTTTTTTTCCATTCCATGTGGCTTGTGGTTTAACTTGATTTCATTTTAAATATATTTCATTTCATCCATCTGTTTTTACTTTTTTTTTTTTCTAATTCTTTTTTTATAATTTTTCAAGTCATTCATTTAACTTTTTTTCATTTTATTTTATACCATGTGGTTTGACTTTTTTGTTTTGATTTAATTGGTTTTATTGCATTAATAAGTAGAGTCACTGCATCAACTGTAACCTATTAGATTGCTTTTTTAGTTGTCTTGTCACACAGTTGTGTGTGTGTGTGTGTGTGTGTGTGTGTGTGTGTGTGTGTGTGTGTGTGTGTGTGTGTGTGTGTGTGTGTGAATGAATTTTCATCCCATAACCCCCCTTCCCTGTTTTTCATGTCCGGCGTCCGTCTTCCTCTCACCCGCCGTGTCGTGAGTTCGCTGTTGCCGTGGCAACACACGGGACGTCACGCTGCCTCCAGCAACTCGTGCGACCGGGGGAGAATTAAGTGCTTTAAATATTTTATTTTTTTATCTTTTTTTTTTGAGGTGAAGAGTTTGTAGTTGGACTTTCTGTGTCGTCTCCTTTTTTTTTTTTTTTTTTTTTAGAATTTTTCTTTTTATGTCAATCATAATTATTGATTATTGATTACCCGCTATGACATCGCCTATTGTTTGTCTGTGTGTGTGTGTGTGTGTGTGTGTGTGTGTGTTTTTGAGGTGAAGAGTTAGCAGTTGGACTTTCTGTGTCGTCACCTTTTTTTTTTGTTTTAGAATTTTTTTTTATGCCAATCATAATTATTGATTATTGATTACCCGCTATGACATTGCCTTGTGTGTGTGTGTGTGTGTTCCCCTTTTTTTTTAGATTTTTTTTTTTTCATGCCAATCATACTTATTGATTATTGATTACCCCCTATGACATTGCCTTGTGTGTGTTGTGTGTGTGTTCCCCTTTTTTTTAGATTTTTTTTTTTTAATGTCAAGCATAATTATTGATTATTGATTACCTGCTATGACTTTTGCCTTTTGTTTGTCTTTGTGTGTGTGTGTGTGTGTGTGTGTGTGTGTGTGTGTGTGTGTGTCCTCCCAGGTGGTGTTCAGCAGATTCTGCAGCCCGTGTGACATCAAGGAGTTGTTCTGCACAGCCGTGGGTGTGCCGAGGTAACACACACACACACACACACACACACACACACACACACACACACACACACACACGAGGACTACATCTTAATCGATGTTTTTACTTGTAAAAACAGCTGTTGGTGTGAAGGATCGATAAAATGGGTTCATCGTTAAAGCGACTCTTGACACACACACACACACACACACACACACACACACACACACACACGTGCACTCGTGGATGCCGAACATGGTTCCCGGGTAACGCGACGTGTCCAAGGCCTGAATTGCACAGATCTATGAACGAGTGTGTGAAGGGTCCTTTGTCTCTATGTATGGTTGCAAATGAGAGGGTGAATGTTTTGTTGATGACGTGGATGAAAGGTTGACTAGTAGCGTGGATGAAAGGTTGACTAGTAGCGTGGATGAAAGGTTGACTAGTAGCGTGGATGAACGGGAGACTAGTTGTATGTTTCTAAATGGCGCGTGAATGAGAGGGTGAATGAGTGCCTATAATCGTGAATGAAAGCGTGAATGGTGCTGTTTTTTTTGGCACCCAAATGAGAGGGCGGATGTTTGTCCATACTGGTGTGAATGAAAGGGTGACTGGTCTCTGAATGAGTGAGCGAATAGTTAAATGACATAGTTACAAGAGGGTGAATGGTTGTATGCTTCCAGATGGCACATGAATGAGAGGGTGAATAGCGCAGATACTCATCCAGGCACTAGTCACCCATGTCTGGACTACTGGAACTCCCTCCTTGTTGGTACCCTAGTGGTGACCTTTAGGCCTCTGGAGTTTATTCACATGGCACTTGAATGAGAGGGCGAATAGCGCAGATACTCATCCAGGCACTAGTCACCCATGTCTGGACTACTGGAACTCCCTCCATGCCGGTACCCTAGTGGTGACCTTTAGGCCTCTGGAGTTTATTCACATGGCACTTGAATGAGAGGGTGAATAGCGCAGATACTCATCCAGGCACTAGTCACCCATGTCTGGACTACTGGAACTCCCTCCTTCTTGGTACCCTAGTGGTGACCTTTAGGCCTCTGGAGTTTATTCACATGGCACTTGAATGAGAGGGCGAATAGCGCAGATACTCATCCAGGCACTAGTCACCCATGTCTGGACTACTGGAACTCCCTCCATGCCGGTACCCTAGTGGTGACCTTTAGGCCTCTGGAGTTTATTCACATGGCACTTGAATGAGAGGGTGAATAGCGCAGATACTCATCCAGGCACTAGTCACCCATGTCTGGACTACTGGAACTCCCTCCTTCTTGGTACCCTAGTGGTGACCTTTAGGCCTCTGGAGTTTATTCACATGGCACTTGAATGAGAGGGTGAATAGCGCAGATACTCATCCAGGCACTAGTCACCCATGTCTGGACTACTGGAACTCCCTCCTTCTTGGTACCCTAGTGGTGACCTTTAGGCCTCTGGAGTTTATTCACATGGCACTTGAATGAGAGGGTGAATAGCGCAGATACTCATCCAGGCACTAGTCACCCATGTCTGGACTACTGGAACTCCCTCCATGCCGGTACCCTAGTGGTGACCTTTAGGCCTCTGGAGTTTATTCACATGGCACTTGAATGAGAGGGTGAATAGCGCAGATACTCATCCAGGCACTAGTCACCCATGTCTGGACTACTGGAACTCCCTCCTTGTTGGTACCCTAGTGGTGACCTTTAGGCCTCTGGAGTTTATTCACATGGCACTTGAATGAGAGGGTGAATAGCGCAGGTACTCATCCAGGCACTAGTCACCCATGTCTGGACTACTGCAACTCCCTCCTTGTGGGTACCCTAGTGGTGACCATCAGGCCTCTGGAGTTTATTCAGAAGGCAACAGCCCGCCTGGTGTTCAACCGTCCCAAATTGTCCCACGCAACTCCCCTTCTTATGTCCCTACACCGGCTCCCGTTAGCCGCCAGCATCAAGTTCAAAACCTCGGTGCTTGCTTACCGGGCGGTGAATGGTACAACTCCGGGTTCTGGTCAAGCTACATGTCCCTACCCGTCCCCTCCGATCTGCCACCTCTGGGCGACCGTCCACCCCGTCACTCTTCTCCGTCTCGGCTCCCCAGTGGTGGAATGAACTCCCGAAAAAGGTCAGAACAGCGGGGTCGCTGCCCATCTTTTGCCGTGAGCTGAAAACATACCTCTTCACCAAGCACTACCTTACTAATCGTGCTTAGCACCCGACCCCCAAAAAAGAAGTTATATGTACATGGTTCTGAGATGGCTATTTGGTGGAGTGGTCACTTCTGACTTCCGATTACTGCTACTTCTGAATCTTCGGTGACTGAATTGCACTTCTTGTAAGTCGCTTTGGATAAAAGCGTCCGCCAAATGTCAATCTGTGAATAGTCTACAATCAGTGGTCCCCAACCTTTCTATCACCGCGGGCCACATAGATTGTTTATATAATAAACGTGAATCCACTGGGTACTCGTATGCTACTTTATTATCCGCTTCCGTGTAACATTGCGCTAACAACATAGCATGTAATGTAATGTAATGAAGGCTTTGTTGCCACATCATTGCAGAATCAATACGATAAATCCACATTTCAAGTAGGACTCCAGGTATTATCTGTTAAAATCTTTCTTTTTCTTGGAAGTTGTAGTCTTTCCCCTTCAAAAAGAAACTTTTCGTTTGACATCTGTTTTTTTTTTTATTTTCTACTCATTTTGCTAGCTTTAGCTAACATTTTTGGCGCTCAAGTGACCGACATGTACCCAGGTGATTCCGGTCATTTTTTAAAATAAAGATTGTTCAGACTCGGATAATAAATCCAACGGAAATAATTGATTGTTTTTTGGGCGTCCTGGTGCCGATTGGCTTAAGCCCCGCCTCCCACCATGTGGCGTTTCCATGGTTTTTATCAAATCCTCCCTGAAAAACAATCATTCTCTGTCGCTAGCCAGCATGGAGTATGTCCGGGGGAAGCTCTGGGTAAACACCATTCCAATCCAGATTTTTAGTTTTTATTTACTTATTTTTCTCCACATTTCGCTCGTCATCTGGCGGCGCAGCCGTTTGGCGCCGTCGAGAGAAAACATCCAGACGAACGACCAGGTGGCGAACAAGGAGACGCTAACCGACCTCCGGCTAGCGACAAACTGCGATAGCGGGCTTGTTTGTCCGGTGGTCCAACGGCGCTCTGTGATTGGTTGACCATTGATCAGGTGGACACCGGGGGCGGCCAATGAAAGCACAGAGATTCATGTTGAATTTCTATGTGATGGTTGAATGAGAGGCTGAATAGTTGGAGGTGAATCAAAGTGTGAATGTATGGGCGAATAATTGGGCATTTTATTTGTTATTATTATTATTTATTCATAAGTGAGCCGCTTTTTTATCTTTTATTTATATTTTTTAACAATTTTCTCAGAATATTTTCAGTATTTTCAATCGATACTGAATTTAGAAACATATTTCTTCCTTTTGTTTTAATTACGTATGGATGATCACATACAAAATAATGTCGGTCCGTACATTTATGCTCTTATTAATGATTTTAAAATTGAAATAAAATGCCAAAAAAATATTTAAATATATACATTTTCAATTTGTTCACCTCGTTGGCTTGACGTTGGCGACCTTCGACCTCGACCACTTGGGGTAGAAAAGGGATGCTAGCATGCTAATACGGCGTGCTAATATGGCATGCTAATTCCTCTTCCTTCAGCCGAAGGGAATATTCAAATCTTTTTACTTTTTGTACTTTTTAAGACCTTAAAACACTTTATAGCTTTATAACTTTGACACTTTATATTTTATTCGTATTTCTTATTCTCCCTCCTTCCTACTATTATCTATTATTGTTATGTTTTACTTGAAACTCTGGCACAACAATTATTCTTATTCTTATTTTTTATTCTTATTCTTATACCTGACGTGATACAATGATAGCTTAAATGTTCTTGGAAGAAATAAAAATGGCGGACGCCTGGCGAGATGCTGCAAGCCACGCCTCCAAAGGAATCCGCAAAATCAGTTTTGTTTATTTCGTCTTCTTCCAGGAACACCAATCTGTCCTTGCTGGACTCTTCTGGAGCCATGGTGTCCATCGACCCCACCATGCCGCACAACACCGAGAGGTACCGAGGGGGGGATGAATGGAGGATGGGTGGGCGAGGAATGGCGGGTTTGACCTCTGACCCCCCTTAGCTCCCTCCGTGATAAGCTAGGCTACTCTCTGGAAGCTTGTTTCTGCTCTCCGTCCTGATGGGAGTTCCTGGAACACAGGGACGTTCGAGGTTCGAAAATTCATAAAGGCCAAAATCAATATCTAGTTGATCAGTCGCTAGTTATTCATTGACCCGCTGAGGTTGGCGCTAGCACGTGCAGGCAGCCTGGCCTTTGAACATTTGCATTAGCATCATTAGCTTCTTGCCGGTCAATTACTATCCCATTGTTGAGGTCTTTCCGATCTGATTAGCATCATTGGCTCATGTTTATTATCATTATTAGTGTTAGCATGAGTATCATTAGCTGCTGGCTAATCATTAATGATCCCCTTGTTCAAGCTGTTTGATGCTGATTAGCATCAATAGCTGTTAGAATAGCATTGTTAGCTCAATCATCATTAGCTGCTGGATGATCATCAATGCTCTCCTTGTCGAGGCCTTCAAAGTTGATTAGCATCATTATGCTGGTGGATTAGCATAGTTAGCATTGATAATAATGGTAATAATAATGATGCTAATTAAAACAATACATTATCTATGGCCCCTTACCCAACACCGTAAACAATAAAAACAAGAAAAATGACAAAGTTGATTAGAATCATTATGCTGGTGGATTAGCATAGTTAGCATTGATATTAATGGTAATAATAATGGCGCTAATAATAAAAATACATTATCTATAGCCCCTGACCCAACACCGTAAACAATATAAAAATAAAAACAAGAAAAATGACAAAGTTGTATAAGTAAAAAGATAAATAAATTCAAGTGACAGAGCAGTTAGTGTCGGATGGACTAGACCGCTTTAAACAGACATGTTAGCATTAGCATTATCAGCTGCTGGATGATCATTAATAATCCCCATGTTGAGGCCTCCTGACCTGACTAGCATTAGCATCATTAGCTATCATTAAAATTGATTATCCTACTATGTTTTCTTAGCTGATCTAACAGTTCTTCATGGCGCAAATGAACCGCACGCTAGCTAGCTACAAGCTAGCAAGCTACAAGCTAGCCAGCTGGGGAACCTCCAGGGAACCTGGGAGGAAAAAATCCATCCAAACAAATGTTCAGACAAATGTTGCCGTCGGGAACCGGGTTCCACCTGGTTCCTCGAGGAACCTTTTTTTTCCACGGAAAAGTAAAATTTCTTTTTTATTATTTGTGAAGTGATATTTTTTCAAGGTTTGGCTGCATCTGAGGTGTTTTTGTCCTGAGCAGGAAGTTTTTCATCCTGTCTCGAACAGACACTTTGAACGGTCGGCTTCTGTTTTCGGATTTATTTATCTACTCTATTGGAATTTGTTTTGTTTTTTTTTCAAGTTTGTATGATATTAATATAAGCGTGACACCCATTACTTGGCTCATTGAGGTTGATTTATAATTTTATACATATTTCCGACAAGTAAATCCCGATTTATGTATTTATTTACAAACGATTCCCCACGGATTGGCGCTGTTTCACGGGCGCAAAGCAAACGTCCTCTCCCACCCAAAATTAACACAAACAAGTGAGCAGAGTCCTAAAAGAGTAAAGAATAACCAAGTAGTCATTACACAACGCCGAAACCGCACACACACACACAATGTTATGCATCAATACACACACACACGTGTGTGAAAGTGTGTGTGTGTCTTCATTCTTATCTGAGGCTGGAATCTGAAACCTTTTATTTGACAAACATCATCTGATTGGAGGTAATCTGTGTAAACAGTGTGTGTGTGTGTGTGTGTCTGTGTGTGTGTGTGTGTGTGTGTGTGTGACCTCACCCTTCCCATTCCAAACAGTTTTACTAACTAATGTTTATGTGTTGTTGTGTTGAAGGTCGCCGTACCGAGTGGTGCCTTTGACCGGAGGACAGCTCGCTGGTGAGTCCACACACACACACACACACACACACACACGGTAAGACTCACTGTCACACACACACACACACACACACCTCCCCGAAAATCTGAATTGAATTTGAGGTCATTTAACGTTCAACCCATAGATTTAGTACGAGTGTCTTTAGGGACGATCGTTCACTTTGATGGGTTTGTACCTCCTGTGTGAAGCTCCTCCCCCAGAAACGCGGTAATTGAGCGGATTCGTGACTCAGTGGTTCCCGGCGCGGCCGGCAGCAGGACGCTTGAGATGCTGCAAAACAGAAAAGAAAAAAAAAAATGCAAACAATATAATAAGTTTTGTCTGCTCCCATGAATCATCTCTCCGCCATCACAACATGTGACTCTCCACGCCTTCCCCTTCTTTAGCGACTCTGCAGAGTGGATTCGTTCATAACAGAATTTTCCACCCACAATCATCTCCGCATACTTGCGTTGCTCAACGTAGTCCATTGTTTTTTGTTTTTCCCCTGCGGAAAACTCCGGGATCCGTCTACAGAAAGACAAACCCTCCAAACTGGGACACGTGAAAGTTTACGGTTCGGTCATTTATCGGTTTGCCTGTTGTTTTTCCGAGGGGGGGGGGGGGGGGAGGGAGCGCCAACTGCGTCAGTGTGATGATGTCACTTCCTCCCCCTGGTCTCCTCCAATCAGGACAAGCCGTTCCAGCCGAGTTGATCTCAGGACCGCTGGAGTCTTGTTTTTCCATTTCCCGCATTTGCCCGTGTGATGATACAACATTCATTAATTCTTTCATTATCGATGTAGCCTAACCGGGCTGTCATTGGGCGAGAGGCGGGGTTAGCCCTGGACCAATCACAGGGCCACATATAGAGACATACCACAATTCACCCTCTCATTCACACGACATACCGTATTTTGCGGACTATAAGGCGCACTGCATTATAAGGCGCATGATAAAGCATACCGTATATAAAGCCAGAATTCTTTCCCTGCTGCTCTAGTTTGAACTCCTCAGTAATATTGTGTTGAGCACAGTAACTCCACTATGACAAAAAGTGGCGGAGGGAAGCGTGCTATGTACCGTTCTCTGATTGGTTGCTAGCGACAGTGCACACCTGGAACAATGTTGTATTCCAGCACTACGTAATTAGTTATCTAACGTTGTCTGACGTCGCAACCCATATTTGGTCGCTTACCAAAGTCGCACTAAAACAATTTGACAGATGTTAGAGTACCAGTGGATTTTAATTGCACCTTATAGTGCGAAAAATAGGAGGAAGAAGCGCGAACCTTTTCCCATGTAACATTACGGCGACTAAACCTATATCCGGGACGTTGTTATAAAATTGCTTTCCTCCACGCTTTGGTTTCCCGGCAAGGGGAACGCGCTTCCTCCTTTCCCAAAGTGAACAGCGCTGGTGGGTTTATGGTGTCGCCGCTGCAGGACGCGACTCCTGAATATGAAACCTCGCGGAAAACAATGTTTTATCGCCGCCGGCTTGATTCGCGAACGCCGTCGCCGTGGGTCCGGAGTCCAGGGACGAACCTGTGACACCTCGGCGGAGGTCAAGGTCAGGGTGACCTCACGGGAAGCTCGGGCGATCGGACGGACTCCCCTTTTGCTAAAGGTCAAAGGTCAAAATCCCGGTAAACCCTGCAGGCGTTTCTTGCACCTCTTGGTTAATTTCTTCATGCCGTTTTGTGACGGCGCCGCCGTCCAGCCAACCAGAAAGCATTCGCCCCCTGCACGCCGTGATGTCACATCCTGTTTAGATGCGCACCGCTAACATTTTTTAGCGACTTTGCATTCGGGCGCTGCAGTCTTGAGCGCCAGCGCTTGTTTATTGGTACGTGTGTGTGTGTGTGTGTGTGTGAGCTAGTTTAATTAATCACAGAGAGGAATTTCTTAACAACGCTGTTTTTAGCCTGCGCCGACCTCTGACCCCTGTGTGAAAGATGGAATGTCACTGACACAATGTACAACCGCTACCATTCCTTCTTCTTTTTTTTTTTTTTTGCCCATCTCCTCCTCTTTTTACAATCCCCCCCCCCCCCCCCGCGCCGTCGATTGGCCGCCGCCGGCGAACTTTGCCCACGACACTGGCGCTTCCGGCCAATGGCAAACGTCGCTCGTCGGTGTTGCCATGCGTGCGCGAGGAAGGGTCGCAAAAAAAACAACGCCGCGCCAAAACGCGTCAGATCGCTCAGATGTCGAGGCCGCAGGCGAAGACGTCCCGTTTCCAACCTCACTTCAACTCGCACCCCATGTCGCCGTGCCTGTGTGAGTGTTTGCGCCGCGAGCGCGAGTCGCCGCCGGGCGCGACTTAACCCGACTTTGCACTTGTTTTTTTTTTTCCCCCTGCAGATAAAGAGGAGCTGTTCCAGAATGTCCTGACGCAAGTGGCGGAGCAGTTCTCCAGGTAAGGAAGCGTGACTTGTATGTTTTTTTTTTTTTTTTGGGGGGGGGTGTTTTTGCTCTTTATTTGCTTACGAGTGCATCAGCTTGCAAACCTTTTTGTTTTGGCGTTTGACGCTTCCCGTCAAGGGACGGGATATCGTCATTCAAAGCCGGTTGCAGACGGTTTTAAAAATTTGGCTGCCTAATTTGAATGCGAGGTAACCAGTAAAGTCATTACTTAGAAGTAACACTAAGTCCAAATTTTTCCTTTGTTTTAGCGTAAAGGAGGTAAACAGGTAAATAATAAAAATCTTTATATGTCATTGAAATATTCCTCTAAAAAATATGTGACAAATTAATATTAAAAATTAAAAAAAAAAAAAAATGTTAAATTAGAAAAATGTCACCTTAAAAATATTTCTGAATTAAAACAGAAAATCTTGTCACAGTGGGAAAATTTGCCGCTAGAATTTAAAAGAAAATTGATTGGTAGCATTTATAAATGGAGGTGTGATGTTTACAAGGCTACTCTGGTTTTTGAATCAATCTTTTTAATTTTGCTGGGGGTATTTCTGCTATCTGTTTTTATGGTTTTTATAGAAATAAGAAAAGATAAATTTAACAACGTCACGAGATGTTTTTTTTTCGCAAAATATTATTTTGTTTTTCAAATTTTGAAGCAAAAAATACATTGCTAAGTTACTTTTTCATGTTTTCCTTGCCCATTTTTTTTTTTTTTTTTTGAAACCCAGTGTATAAAACTCGCGAGCTACGCTAACACAAAAATTTGATTTCAGGCAGGGGGCCCCAAAATATTGTTTCAATTCTGTGACCCCTGCTTGTAAAGTGTAGCAAAGTTTGCATTTAGCAATCAAGTGTAGCATGTACGCTAAGCTAACTTCTAGAGCATGAAATGAAAAAGTCAGTTAGCTTTATTGTCAATTTCTCCCCGGGTGTTGGACATACAGAAGCGAAGACGGTCCTCACAGTGACATGAAATTAATAAAAATATACTAATAATAATAATAATAATAATAATAGAGTACAAATTAACAGTAAAGTGCACTGTTACATTAGATAGTAAACATGAAACTATGAGGTATCATTTCTTTGCTTTCTGTTTTATCATGCACTTTTATTAGTATTATTATTATTCACTCAGTATTTATTTACAATTTTCTTTAGAAATAAAACAAATTAATAGCATTTCCATTTAATTGCGGGTTAATCAGAGCATCGTCTGCATAATGTCGCACTTCCTCCGTTTTTTTTTTCTGTAGCGTGTTAGCATCGGGGTCTTAGCCGAAAACAAGCTGCTACAAATTAGCACGCTAGCAACTGTGTTTTACACGAATGTCACCCTCAGCTCCGGGAAAGACGGAGAAAATCGTTCGGCCCGGTTAAGATATAAAAATCCGAGTCCAGCGGACTGCAGATACTGCGCAGACATAACACGGCGATTGTGCCGTTGCGACGCAGCTGTTGGATAATCAATAGCACAGATAGGATGTGAAATTGTGTAATCGATCACCCCGGCTCCGGGGACTGATAGGAGACATTGATAAGATTTCACCTAATAATTAATTGTCACCACTGATTAGATATTTACGGCGCTCCACTTTGACTCATTTTGCCATGAAGTAATGAACCCGCCCGATTCCTTCTCCGAAGACAAGCTGTACATCCCGGAGGTGTTTGGAAAATGACTAAATTGATTTACGGAGTCATTAAAATTGGGTTTATGACCCCCGGTATCTGCTTTGAGGTGCTCCTCAATGCAGCAGGATGTTCCATTTGTAAATTATGGTCCCATTTCAGAGTCGGGAGAGACAATAAACCCCCGGGGATGGCGTTTATTGGTCCCCTCCCTGCCACCGGGCCTGTAGTTTTCCAAGTCAAGAGAAGCAAAACAAACAACTTGTAGCACCCTTGAGATTTTCCATGCCGAGATGCTGTTAAAACAGCGCAAGGACGACCCGGCTCGGGTGCCCGCGAAGGTGGGTTCATGCAACTTACGCAGCCAAACCAGAAATCATTCCCTTCCCTGAGCGCCTTTGGCTAAAAGAGTGGGCGCCAAAATCCGCTAAGCATACCGTAGAGATCAGGCCTGAACTCAGCTGGAAGCGGATGTGTTGGTGAGGCGCAGGGTTTGGACAACTGCGGATGAGAAGCCGGATGAAGCCTCTGAAATGACGAGGTCTTCGGAGGCGGCTGGAGACGCAAGAACGTATCCAAAAGTGGACTAAACTCCACGACTCGCTAATTTGTTTTGAAGACGGAACAAAAACAGCGTCGCTCTTTACGGCCCGTGTTTAAATCATCGTGGTTTTACAAGTCGTAAGGCCTCGCTTTCACAAATTCCACATTTTATAATCCACAACGAGGTTTTTATGGTCCGGGGGAGCGTTTGTTCGAGCTGCCTTATATGGAAGACGCTCCTCCGATGCTTCGGGACGAGTTTCTGTGGGAGTCTTTCTGGATCAAACATCCAACCGGCGAGGTCAAGTCAGATTATATTTACCCGACACCAAATCAACAAACACAGTTGCCTGGTGACACAGGTCTGCACCACCACTACTGAAGATGATCTGCAGAAACACAAGAGCCCTCCAGAGGCAAGCATACTGCCCAAAAAGCTCGGGCAGCTCAATGTGGACGGCCGTCTGCAAGAAGGCCAAATGATCTCTTTCTATGAGTACCCAGCGCTAACGGATACATGCTAGTAACTGAAATGATACATTTCTAGCTTGGCAGGACTGCGGTAGATTAGGCCACGCCCCCTGGGAACCTTCAAAATGAGAGGGCCTTGGTTGGGGGAGAGGGTATGATGGTACTTGAGATTTGATGGAGGTACAAGAGTGGAGAGGTGCATCATGGGGTATCCCTCGGCAGAGTAAGCTTACGGGGGCAACGCAAGGGGCTAGCTGAGAGCTAACTGTAAGCTCTCTCAAAAAAAGGAAGGTTTTAAGCCTGTCGTTAAAGGAAGAGAGGGAGGACTTCCGTCCACCGGATGGAGATCGGAAGATGGTTCCATTGAAGAGAAACTTGGCAACCGAACTCTGTGGCTCCCAGTTTGCTTTTGGAGACTCCAGGGACCAGGAGTAACCCTGCGTCCAGAGAGCGCAGACATCTTAGCGGGCGATCGGTTTCTAAGAGTTGCTTGACATACAATGGTATCCATCCGTTCAGGGCTTCATAGGCGAGGAGAAGGTTCTTAAATTCTTCTGGAGCCGGTGCGGAGAAGCCTTTACTGGAGAGATCTGAGTCCAGGGTCAGACGTGAAGGCTCCGCTAGCCGACTTTCCCCAGACTGGTGTCGCCACGCTGTGACCGCAGCCTCTGCTGACGCACATTCAAACAAAACAGCCCCTTAAATCTTCATCGCCAACCACACACTCGACCACAGAGACAATCTCACCCCCCCGACTCGCACACATCCATTGTTTCTAACTAACCGTGGGATGTGTGCGTGTTTTAGACGCCCTAGATTGGCTGCTTTGTACTGAAATTCTCTTCTTTTGAAAAGGCTGGCTTTAAATGAAAGGTACAACGGTGGATTTCAGCCCCTCCTCTACTTCCTCTGTTTACCGTCTGATAGACACTTCTTCTTCTTTCGGCTTTTCCCTTCAGGTGTCGCCACAGTGAGCCAACTTTCTCCATCTAACCCTATTCTCTGGATCCTCCTCTCTCACACCAACTACCTTCGTATCCTCTTCGCCATGGTTTGGACATGAACAGAGTGTTAATGTCCCAACCATCTCAGTCATCACTTTGTCTCGGTCATACATGTCCTGCACCCCTGTGACAAATTCTTCTTTTCCTTTGGGCTTTTCACTTCAGGGAATTCACTTTCTCCATCTAACCCTATTCTCTGTATCCTCCTCTCTCACACCAACTACCTTCATGTCCTCTCTCACTACGTCCATAAATCTTCTCTTTGGTCTTCCTCAAGACCTCTTGCCTGGCAGCTCCAATTCCAGCATCCGTCTACCAATATATTCTCTATCCCTCCTCTGTCCATGACCCAACCATCTCAGTCTGGCTTCTCTGACCTTCTCTCCAAAACATCTAACATGTGCTGTTCCTCTGATAGACTCGTTCCTGATCCTCTCCATCCTGGTCACTCCCAAAGAGAACCTCAACATCTTCATCTCTGCAACCTCTAGTTCTGTCTGTTGTCTTTTGGTCATTGAAACAATTTCTTGGCCATACAGCATCTCTGGTCTCACCACTGACTTGTACACCTTCCCGTTGGATAGACACTCCGTCCCGTTATTGTCTGTGTGATTTTTAGCTCACGGCTTTGCATTTCTGTGACTCCGCAGGGCGTTCAAGATCAACGAGCTGAAGACAGAGGTCACCAACCGTCTGGCCATGCTAGAGAAGCGAGTGGAGCGTAAGTTCAAATCGTCCAACCTGTCAGGTATGCGCCTTTACGGCGCCGGTTGTCATTGTACGCTCGCGACAATGCTAGCTTAGGCCCGGGGATTTCAAACTCACCCAATGGAAATTAGATTGTGGAGTTGCTTTTTTTCCCCCCCTTATTAGTTTCCACACCAGAAATGTTCAAGCGGCAGCTGAGGTGACCCAAAGATTAGCATAGCTAAAGCTTGAGAATCCCTTTATTTACTTCAGTGGAACAACTCCGAAGTTTTCTCCTTGCAGAAAAGCAAGCAATCAACCAATAACCTGCTTTTTTTTTTTTTTTTTAACGCCCGCCTTCGGCTTCAGTGGGTAAAAGGAAAAAAGCCGACACTGACCAGTAGGCTACCGGGGCATTTCCTTATCTGTTCATAGCTACAGTTACTACGTCACCACAGGTCGGCGCCACCTTGCTATGGCGTCAGGCGGCAGTGTGCTTCTGCTGATCGCCCCCTTCGCTCAGAAGAGTAATCAGATTACAAGCCGTCTCTAATGAACACCTCTGGGAAGGAGGAGCAGATTTACCCCCAGGCAGCCACTGGGGATCTGGTGGAAAACAGACCAGAGGCTTGTTAAAGGTTCTCTGGTTAGGACAAAAGTAGCCTGACGATTGACGCCAATGTTAGCTTTGTGTCCGTTAAGGAAGTTTTTGGAGAGATTTCAAGTCTGGCACCTTGTCCACTTGGACTAATTAGCTCAAAGGTTCATTTGGATCCAGTTAATGTACCGTTAATTTGCATTCCCACAGGCAGTAAGGGACCGGTGCGAAACATGTACCTTAAGCGCCATACTCCAAAACAAACCACCGAAGAAGAAGGAAAAGAGGGCGTTGACACAGAAGCTGCCACAGAGTTCATATTCTGCATGTTCTGAATAATAACTATCAGATGAGTTGACGGGTTTTTGTCTTTTCCCTGCACTGCCATCCAGTGTGAAGAACCCCGTTAGCCGCTAGCCAACTCCGGACTTTTCAATTTTTTTTTAGCCTCTGTTACCTCTGGAAACCCCTCTAGTGCTTGGACCTTTTCAGCGATCCACTACGAGACTACTTCTGTGGTGACGCAAGAGTACAAGTGGCCAGTGACCACAATTGATTTTAAAAATGCCACTTGCAGAAGTAGGTGGCAATAGGGGTGGCTTAGGATTTCTACCAATCAACAAGCATCTGTGGATCTGTGATACGACCCTGCCAGTTCTAGGAGTTGAGGTTCACGGTCTTCGGTTACTATGCTACCCAAATGCAGGAAGAAATTGACTACTTCCTGAAGAGCTTCTAGGAACAGCAGAAAGGTCCTACACTGAGATAATCTGTCCTCTCTGCACCAGATGCCACTGCAGTGGCAGGAAAGTCAGTGCAGAATCAGGCTCATTCGGCCCTATCGTCTTTGGACCTTTATGTCGGGCATGCAGGTGAAGGCGTGTGGACACATCCCATGTCAGAATGTGCGTAAAAACAATACCATTATGCCCGTCAAGTCACTGGTGGGTTTGTTCTTAAAGCATCACAGGAAGGGGATTAGGATCTGTTGCATGTCAGAAAGGGGCCAAAAGCAGAAACTTTGAAAGTCGCAGTCCACATACTGGAAGTGTACCTTAAGGGTCATTTGAGTTCACCTCCGAGCCCCTTTTCGGACAATAACAATCATGGCGCCGGTGGAGGAGCTGTCGATAATCTACATTCCTAGAAGAGGCAGCGCAGTAGACTGCGTGTGGACGGAGAATTCTCCTCCCTGGTTATATCGACGACATGTTGTCTTCTTCTACTTCTTTGCTACTTTCCCCGGTCACACTTAAGCATACCGCATCCCCGAGCTCCCCGAAAAATGTACAGGATTCCGCAGGGAATGAACGGACAGAAGGGTGCGTAGGTATGCCTATTCAGCGTTGAGCAGTAATAAGCCTTTAGACAGCACGTGATATTTAGTACCTTCATCTGTTTCCGGAAACATCCAAGTTTCAGGAAAAGCAAAGGCCTTTTTAGGCAAAAGCCGCAGGAACTTGCATTTTGACCATCATCAGGTATTTCATTAGCATGGTAACCAGTTACCGTCCAGTGGAACTCGATAATCTGCTCAAGAGCAGCTGTCCAGTCCTTTTTTTAGGTGACCTGCTTCAATCCGATGGGTCGTCAATCCCGAAATAGTGGGAAAAGTGACCCAAAGCACTGTTTGTATTCTAAATTTAACATTAAACATACACTTTCTCTGACCTTTTTATCACAGCTTTGCAAAGAACGGTGACAAAAGGATCACTTGTTAACAAATCGGATTTGGACGACGAAGAACGCGGAGACCCACGCGATAAAAAGAAAACCAAGCAAAGCGCTACGAGAAAGCCAGACATTTAATAATCACTCGGAACAGCTGACTTTATCTTCTGAGAATTGCCCCGTCTTTGCAGCGCTCCAAAGTCATAAATAGATAAAAACTACGGCCCCAGACGCAGCCACTTCCGCCATGCATTTAATAAATTTAAATGCATGTCAGCTGAGGGGAACCCCGAACCGTGGCAGTTTGAAGGAACCTCAAAAAAAAAAAGCACTCCGTATTCAGCAGGTTCTAGTTGTTCTCTGGAGGGTCGGCTTGTGACGGTGGTATTAGCGGTCCGCATTACCTTTGCAGCTTGGACTAATCTAATCGCATCCCCATCATAAACAGTGAAGGGACACAAGTTCACCGAAGGCCTGCCGTTATCGCTTCTCCAACGCATACTTGGACTAATGACGACCTTTGACGAGAACACTTTCCCACGAGTTGATGTAGTTTGTGTAGTTTAGGTGGGTTTCGGAGAGCTGCTCTGCGCAGAGAAGGTGGCAGAGTTCACGGCCAGCGTTTGTCCTCTTCTTTTTTGGGCTGCTCCCATCAGGGGGCTACCTTGTTCTCTGTGTACTCTCCTCTTACACCAGCTAACTTCATGTTCTCTTCTGTCCACCTCTTCTCCTTGGTCTTGCTCTTGTCCCAAGAAGCTGGATAAATGGGTATGTCCGTCTTGAACGTCGTCGAAGGTCACAACCGCGTACTTCCCATGCATGCAGTACAGTACGTCCACTAGGGGGAGTGCAGGGTTCACCTCCCAAGTTCCGTACCGTATGTCCACAAGGGGCAGTGCAGGGTTCACCTCCCAAGTTCCATACAGTATGTCCACTAGGGGGGAGGTGCAGGGTTCACCTCCCAAGTTCCGTACCGTATGTCCACAAGGGGCAGTGCAGGGTTCACCTCCCAAGTTCCATACAGTATGTCCACTAGGGGGGCGGTGCAGGGTTCACCTCCCAAGTTCCGTACCGTATGTCCACAAGGGGCAGTGCAGGGTTCACCTCCCAAGTTCCATACAGTATGTCCACTAGGGGGGCGGTGCAGGGTTCACCTCCCAAGTTCCGTACCGTATGTCCACAAGGGGCAGTGCAGGGTTCACCTCCCAAGTTCCATACAGTATGTCCACTAGGGGGGAGGTGCAGGGTTCACCTCCCAAGTTCCGTACCGTATGTCCACTAGGGGGCAGTGCAGGGTTCACCTCCCAAGGTCCATTTTGGACAACCACAAACACGGCGGTGGAAACGTTTGAAACGGACGACAGTGTTTTCCTACGAGCATGAATGAACCCTCGGACAGAGAAAAATCGGTAATACTGGTCCGATTGTCTCATGTTAGAAGCGCAGAACCCGAACCCTCTTGGCCTAGCAAGTCGGCGACTCATTCGGGTATTTTCGGGGGCGACCCTCCGTTGAGATGGATTACTCGAAACGGTTCGGATTTCGAGCTCGACTCCGACGCATTCCTGTAAAATATTATTTGCAAAGACTCCGGTTCCTCGTTTTCCCGCATGAGGACGTTCACAGGAGTCGTCCCGTCCCCCTCCCGACCCTGAGAAGACATCGCTGCCGTTTCCCTGACTCACGGCGCCGTCGTCGTCTCAGCTCCGATGCGAAGTCAATTCACACTAGCTCGCCCGATTGCCTGGATACCTGGTCGCTACAGCAACAGCGTGGCACCCACACAGATATCCCTCCTCTCATCTCGTTGGTCGCTATGGCCACCTTTTTTCTAATGTGAGCTGGAGTGCTGTTGGAGCTGACCTCCTCCGTGTCGGCGTGGAGAGGTGGATTGATGAAAAGCGAGAGGAGGGGGACGGGAGGATGGTTAGTCGTTCCTCTCAGGGGGGGTTCGAGAGAGATTTTCCTGATTTCACCCCTTACGGAGGCACAATCCTCCCCTGTTACGTAACCGCCCTACACGACCGCAGCCCGGCGCGGGGGGAGGTATAGCCGTTTTTCGTACGTTTCCGCGACATTTCCCTCCCAGTCAGACCGACCGCAAAAAAAAACAAAAGTGCGACCTGGCTGCCGTGGAACCAGGGGGGGGGGGGGAACCCAACCAAGACAAACGATCGCCCACCCAAAAGGCAACCGGCTACGATCCACCCGAAGTTGCTGTAGAGCCAGCGGTCCCCGAAATGTCGGGCCGGCGGACGGGGATCGGGTGTCGCGACGCTTATTTGTGCCTGAATCCGACACTGTGTAAACACAATCAAGCAAAGCCCTGGTGTTTGGTTGGTTTTACGCAGTCATGAATGACTCACCCCCTCCAGGAGCTTCGTAACATCAGCTTGTTTCCCTTTTTTGAAGTCAAGCTAATGTTAGCAGCTAGGTGCCCTTTGCAATGTGTCCTGTTTTATTAATGGCCCTTATCCGGATTTTATTGCATCGAATCCGACTTTAGATTGTACGTATCTGCTGTTTGTGGAAACATAAAAGTCCGGAGCCACCGGGTCGAGGTGATTGTTATTACTATCATGTTGTCTCAACTTGTATTGTGGGTCATGGTTTTCTTTGTGGCCTCTTTTCCTTTGCGAAGAGCCCTCCTTCAGGGTTCAACTGCCTCCACCCACCCAACCTTCTTCTTCTTCTTCAGCGAGGTGTCCTCCAACCTGAGCACCCTTCTACCCGGATCTTCCATGCTCCCGATCCTATCCATCTTGCTAACTCCCAAAGAGATACCTCCCTATCTTCAGCTCTGCCTCCTGTCTTCTCCTCAGTGTCTCCAAACCAGACAACATGGCTGCTGTCGCCTTCTTTTGCCACTTTTGACACTTTTCTCCACCCGTTCCAGCACATTTCTTCACCTCTTCTTCACACTCTCCATTGCTCTGGACTCTTGACCCCCGGTATGCAAAGTCCTTCACCTTCTTGTTTCAGCTCATCTTCATTCCTCTCTAGGGTATACCTCCACCTGTTCTCTTCTTTTTCTCGCTGAAAACTACACAACACCCTTCCTCTTTCCAACCTCTCTGCTCTACCTTGGTTCCTTCATCCTCCTCACCACCAGAGTCCTCATTCTGCCATTTGGCGATTACATCTTCTGTAGAAGATGTAGTCTACCTGTGTGGTTTCATAGGCTACCCTATGTTGCTGGAAGAAAGAGTTCGCTGCAGCCATTTCCGTTTTCAGGATTTCATGAAGTCTACAGTTATCTGTCCCTCTGGATGCCAAACCTGCCTGTGATTCCTTCATCGCCTTTTGTTTCCTGCGCCAACGTGTCCACTGAAGTCTGCACCAATTTCCAATCTCCCAAATCTCGGGACATTCTGCTTCCCAGGTCTCTTTCTAACTCGCATCCCACCTGTCGGGTACAGCCACTAATAACCTTGAGCATCATACCTTCAATTTTCAGCCTTGTACTCATATGACGCTCTTTTCACCCCCAGAACATTTCGAACAAACTCAAGAAACTTCCTGCTCCATTCCTCTTCCATCAGTACCTGACATGGCAACTTCAGTCCTGCTCTGAACGTTCTAGCATTGCAACTTTTCCGCCTGGTTTCCTTCACTGCATCCATCCATCCAAGTCCTGACTCCATCCCTTTCCCTTTCCGCCTTCCTCTCCTTCTTCTACAAGCAGTAGCCCAATTTCCAAAAGTACCCTGCAGGTTATTCCCCCCTCTGGTGTTCTGGCACGGGTATTCCTTCAGATGGCCTTCCTGGCACAACCCTCTGCCTAGCTCATACCCCTTTGGGCTTGTGTTTTGTGTTTTTATTCGTGACAATTTCAGCCTGATCGCCACGTCTGTCTGTCTGTCCACCCACAGTGGAGGGGATGAAGGTGGTGGAGATCGAGAAATGTCGCAACGACATCAAGAAACTCCGTGAGGAAATGGCGTCCAGAAACAACAGGTGACTCCGCACAGCACGGCCCAAATGACTTTCTTTGCCCCCAATCCTGAAATAGAAATCCGGCAAAGTTGCTAACCCTTGCAAATGCTAAACTGGATGGATTTAAAACAACTACTGAATTCCTTTTATGAAGAAAAAAAGGTTTTGTAATAGCAACTGTTCCCTGTTACCTTCAAATATGTTATTTAGTCCCTCCGGACCTAATGAACACTTAGCAGAGTCTCTGCTTGAATCAGTGAGCTGTCATCAGGAAAAACTGGCAATTCCTGCGCTGCTAGAATTGTTTATATTCCGCTCCAAACACGCCAAAGGGCCAAGTCAGATTTTATTTATACGGCGCCAGATCACAAGAAGACACTTTCCATGCAGAGCAGGTCCAGACCGCACTCCCAGAAACCCAGCGGTTCCCCGACGAGCATGCTGTTGGCGACAGAAGCGAGAAAACTGCCTTGAACCGGCGCAGGAACCTCGGACGGATCCCGGCGGCCTTCTGCCTCGACCGGTCGGGGTCGAAAAAGATAGTTAGAGGAGGGGTAGGAAGGACAAGCACAGATGATCCCATGCTAACGATAACAGTAGCGCTAACAGTTACATGCTAAGCTGTAGTAGATGAAGTCCCCCCCCCTCGGGAACTCCTGAAATAAGAGAGTCGTCCCTCAAGAGAAGGTACAAGGTTACTATCATGCACTGATGAACGGGCATGAGAGGGTTCATGGGCATCATGGGTTGTCCCTTAGCGGGTAAGCCTATGGCTACATAACAAGGGGTAGCCTAGCACTAACTGTAAGCTTTCCCAAAAAGAAGCCGGTTCTTTAACAAAGAGGATGCTCCCGTTCTGCTTTCCGAGACTCCAGGGACCACGAGTAGGGTCATTAAAAGTCAAATGTTAAGTCTTTTTACCGGTATCTGCCTTTTTTTTCCCCACTCTCAACCCCAAGGCTGTTTTGCACCGCCTCACCTTTCTTTTATTTTCCTTTAGCAACTTCCTAGAAGATAATAAGAAGCTGACCCCTCGCAGAGACGTCCCCTCCTACCCCAAGGTAAGGTAATCACCCCCCTACCGATGCCGGGGATGGCTTTCGCTGGAACACTGGAGTGAAAATAGGAGTTTTTAGCTCCTCATCAGCAGGCCGTGGTAGACAAAGCTTTCCCAGCCTGCGGACGTAATCACATTTCCCATGAGACTCAGCAGTGTAGCGTCGTAGAAAAAACCCCAAAACTCTCACAAAATCTGCACCCAAGTCAAGTCTTCCCCCCACCAGAAAAAGGGGAAAATGTTGAATAAGGACTGTATTTAGGCAAAAAGTCAAAATAATGACTTTGGCAAATATTCAAAGAAGGAGACTGTATGGTTTTAGACAAAGGAAGCAGCTTCGGGGATTTGTTCCAAATTTATCCAGATAACTTTGGGTTTTCTTCCGGATAGCCCAAAAAATAAGAGCTGATGTTGCAAAACTAGCATTTCAGAAATTTCCCAAGCTCGTTTTTTTTTGTTGAAACAAATTGCTCCACCGTAAGAAGTCGGGGAAAAGGCATAAAAGCTGATAGCTGTGGATGAATTCAGGATTTTCCTACCTGAGATAAGATGAGATGAAGTAAGATAAGATAAGGGTTCCCGAAGTCATATGAGATTTGCTTCTGTTTAACTAAATTTGAGATAATAATTAAAAACCCGAACAGTCTCGTGACACTTTCTGGATTTAAGCCGCCCTACAGTTCATGGCTGTTTGTTGCTTATTTTAATTTCAATTAAATGATTTTTCAAAATTTTCATGACTTTCCTTCCCCCCCCCTGCACAAAGTCCAGTAGTCGCTACCTGGCAGCAAACTACGCTAACGGCTAGCAAGCTAACGAGTTTGGCTCTCTTTTAACTCCTTCGGCTACTTGCTAGCTACCCTTCTTGTTGCCGCAGACCGGCTCAGCCCCCAAGTATATTTAAGTTTCAAATAAGAAACAGCAACTCCAGGGTGTTTTTCAGTGACTTAATTAGCTTAAGTTTGTGTTTTGCTTATTCAAACAGCGCTAAACATAAAACAATAAGCACACCAAGCTCTCTTTGAATACCTAAACAACCTTCTTCTGTTCTAATGAGGACTTAAAGTAAATCTAAAGAAATGTACACTGACGTGTGCACTGGTAAGTTGTGTTTTTGAACGCTAATGACATGCTAACGGCTAACGGTACCCCCCACCCCGACCCCTAGTGGTCGAGGGCGGTAGTGAATGAGGTGCCCCCGAGCCAGGCGGAGGCGGACTGGGTTAACTGGGAGCTCTGTTGTCTGCAGTACATGCTGTCACAACAGACCATAGACGCCCTCAAAAAACCCGCCTTCGACGTCTGGCTGTGGGAGGCCAATGAGGTAAGATGAACCCCGACTCACCCACGACTCCCATCTCCCCCCCCTCCCCCTTGTTGTGTGTGTGTTTGTGTGTGTTTTTGTGTAGTACCATCTTTCTAAGGAGACAATAGAAGCTCTTAGATTGCCTACATTTGATGCTTGGCAGTGGGAACCCAATGAGGTGAGACTTGTATGTCTTGTAACTTAAGCGTTCGACAGTGTCTCGGCCACCGGTCATTGCTTTCCTCGAAGAAATGTCCGCTTTCAAAGTGCCAGACGAACTCCGTTTCGGGAACCCAACGGCGGGATGTAGCTTTCTTCCCCGAAAGCTATATCCTGGTTAATCAGCGCAGCCTTCACGCGCCTCAAGGAACTATGTTTCTTCGACGTGGAACCGCTTCCAGTTGTACTGACGACACGTAAATTACTTTAAGCTTTCACCGGTTGGCCAGCCGTTACTCTAAACAATTTTTTATAGTCGTGTTTTAAAAAGGTGGTAGCGGGGGTGTCGAGTTAAACAAAGACCCGGGTGGTTTATGAAGGGATGTAGTAAATCATCATCATCCCTTTTGTGTATACAGATGCTGAGCTGTCTGGAACACATGTACCATGACCTGGGTCTGGTCAAAGACTTCAACATAAACCCCATCACGCTCAAAAGATGGCTGGTGAGGAGCTTTACGCCAGGAGCAACATCGCCCTCTTTGGCACGGCGTCTTTTTAAACCCGCTTCCTCTCCGCAGCTGTGCATTCACGACAACTACAGGAATAACCCCTTCCACAACTTTCGACATTGCTTCTGTGTCACCCAGATGATGTACAGCATGATCTGCCTCTGCAGCCTTCAGGTACCAACCGAAACACAGCGTTGCTGTCCGATCGTAGGACTCAGTTCCAGCTAGCTTCTGGAAGTAGCAAGGGTTGCAGGTTTTCCTTTGCATGTCGGTTGCGTTCGAAGGGTCGAGTATAGATGGGCAAGGATAATAAAACCTTGTATGTACAGAATTGATGTAAGCCTACCAATTGGACTTTTGGGCCTCTTGGCGCACCGCTAGTTCGGGGTTGTATTTTCGGTTAAATTGGTCACCCAAAAAAAGGACCTGGATGGCTGATATTTAGCTGATCGGTGAGTCACCGCAGCAGGGTACGGACGGTCCGTTTGCCATGGGAACTAAGTCCTTTTGCTCTGGGATGGGATCCACTACAGACCAGGCTCCAGATCACTATCCTAACATTAGCCCTGCTGGTTGATATGCTAATAGGATACCTGACGCTGCTAAAGAAATGCAACTCCCAGAGCTTTGTCTACCAAGACCTTCGATTTTCTTGAAAAACCAGAACAGGCAAAGCCGCAAAAGTTGATGCGCCCTCTAAAGGTTCATTTATGCTTGACGTTAAATCCACGGTGAAGAAAAAAAAAAGTACAAGCAGGTTGGAACAGGAGGAGAAAAGTGTCATGGTAAACCCGTGGTAAATGAGTATCAGCCCATGAAAGGAAAGGTGTACAAGTCAGTGGTGACACCACTGATGTTGTATGCTTTGGGGAACGTGGCATTGAAGGTAAAACAGCAGCTGGAAGTAGCAGACATGAAGATGTTGAGGTTCTCTTTGGGAGTTACAAGAACTGATAGGATCAGGAATGAGTCCAACATTTTAGATGTTTTGGAGAGAAGATCAGAGAACCCAGGCTGAGATGTTTGGGTCATGTACAGTGGAGGGATAGTGAATATATTGTTAGGATGATGGAGTTGGTCTAGCGCACATGTCAACTGTGGTCCAAATGTAGCCTGCCATTCATTTTATGTGGCCTGCAAGAACATCTTAAAAGGTCTGATTGTCTCAAAATAAATGTCAAATGCGGGCATTGAACGTAAACTACATTTCCCAAAATTCATGCCGATCACGTTACCCGCCAAGTGACGGCATCCCGCTATTAAACTGCAGAGTATCTGCATTTTCAACAAGTGGAATTGAGAAACAGACATGATCCCTAAATGTCCAGGAAGAGAAAAGTTGATGCAGATGGAAGGCTGTTTCAAGAAAGATGGGAAGGCCAATACGTGTTTGTACTTCAAAAAAAACGGTATGTCTTTCGTATCATGAGGCAGGTGTCAAAGAGTACAATCTACATCGGCAGTTTGACACCAAACACGGAGCTAAGTATGCCAAAGATAGACTCCCGGAAAAACAACAAATTGTCCAAGAATTACCGTATTTTTCGGACTATACGTCGCTCCGGATTATACGTCGCACCGGCCAAAAATGCATAATAAAGAACGAAAAAAAACATACATAAGTCGCACTGGAGTATAAGTCGCATTTTTTTTGGGGGGGGGGGATTTATTTAATAAAATACAACAACAAGAACAGACATGTCATTTAAAATTTTAATGATGAACAATTTAAAATAAAAATAGAATAGAGGCAACAACAGGCTGAACGGTATGCTTACATTTCATGACACAACTGAGAAAGTGCGTAGTATGTTAACATAACATACTAACAGTTATTCCGATAACTCTAGCATAAATAACACGATAAGAAGTTTACCCAAACCATCCGTGTCACTCCAAGTAACTAAAATCCCATGAAATCTTCATCCTCGGTGTCACTTCTCATCAACTCGGCTAACTCCGGAGGTAGAAGATGCGGCGCTTCCTCTTCTACGTCACTTCCGTCAGACTCTTCGTCACTTCCGGTTCCAACTATTCCAGCCTTTCCGAATCCTGCCAGAACGGTTTCGGTCGTCACCGAAGCCCATGCTTTTTTCATCTATTCGATAACTTCCACCAAAGTTGCACGGCGCATTCGTTCCTCTAGCTGTGGCCACCTGGCTTTTAGCCCGCGATTAGCCTTTTTTGTTGTCTTCATTTCAGTTAGTTACCTCCGCTTTTCGCCAGTCTCTTACAAGCTTCTGGCTAACTCCAAACTTTCTCTCTGCAGCTCGATTACTGTTTTCGGCCGCATATTTTACTACTCGCAGCTTGTAATCAGCTTTTGTTAAGTTCTTCGCTAATGTTGAAATTATTATCACAGGCCTATAGCGCCCTCTTGCGGTTCAATGTGAAAATAACATGTGAAATGATATACCGGTACCGGTAATAATGTGTTAACAATTTTACACATAAGTCGCTCCTGAGTATAAGTCGCACCCCCCACCAAACTATGAAAAGAACCGCGACTTATAGTCCGGAAAAATACGGTAAAAGCCGAACTACGATGGTAACAGAATGTGTTCACGACAAGAAGTTCCAGTTTGACACCCGTGCTCTAGAGGAAGACCAAAGAGAAGATTTATGGATAGAGCAAGAGAGGATGTGAAGGTGTGAGAGAAGAGGAGGTTGATTTGCCGTGGCGTAGTACCGGGAGTTCCATAAGTATACGAAGGTAGCCTTCTGTCCGTCCTCTGCATGCATTTTCTGCGTCATTCTAGACTTTTTTGGGGATCTTGTGGACATGTAGCCTAGCTCCGCAAACAGGACAGTACCATTGGAAGTCCATCAGAAGACAACATGGTGTCGGTGTAACCATGGAGATGAATGAATTTTGTATCTGGTGTATCTAATGAACGTACAGAATGTTCACCATCACCAGCTTCTCCACTGCTGCCATGCTTGGTACTGCAGAATCAGAAATTTGGAAGTGAACTCTGAACTCTACATTGCCCTCCAGTGATCCCTTCAGGCCGTGGTGATGCAAAGCACTCATGGGAAGTGACGTTTGAAAAGGACATACCTGTTTACATACGCACAGTTAGCATAAATTAGCCTTAAGACCATTACATATATCCTATTTATATACAAACAGAGTTAAATTGTGTTTAGGTGCTGAAAATTACAACAGATTTTCTGTCATTTTCACTGAAAGAAATTCAAGATTGTGGAGATTTTTATTTTTTGCGCCCCTCCGTCCAACCCGACCAGTAGTCCGCCTTTTTCGCTTAACGTTTCCAAATATAAAAAATAAATTTATATTAAAAAAAAAAAAAAAAAAGATAAATTTTAATTTAATTTTTTTCTGTGTAAATTTTAATTAACACAGTGGAAAGTTGACAGTTTGATCGAGGTAGTTGTTAATAAATATGCAAAAAAGAATATACAATAATATTAATAATAATAATATTAACAACAACAATAATAATAATAAATGATAATAATAATATTAATAATAATGTGTCTAATTTAATATAAAAAATATAGATAATCTTGTGTAAAAAAAAAAAAAAAAAATAAAGTAACGCAGATAACAGCAATGAATTCTATTAGGATAAAGGCACAGTTTGCACAGATACTCACTTCCTGCTAAGATGGTGAGGAAATACGACTTCTCACAGGTCAGGACGTGTTGATCCATCAATCCGATTGGTGGATGGAGGAAACCATTTTGGGATTATTGATTATAGATGATGACGAAACCAGAAAAAAACATGATTAAGGAAATTAACAAAAGAGTCTTCCTTTGTCTGACTCATGTTGTTTCCCCTGTTGTCAGGCTCTATTCACTGGAGCTTTAATTATTCACTGCTAATGGTTGATTAAGAAGCACCAGTGACTTGCTAATGAGTTCACACACACACACACATATGTGGAAATGACCTGCGGTGTGTGTGTGTGTGTGTGTGTTTGGTCTTCCAGGAGAAGTTCACCCAAGTGGACATCTTGATCCTTATGACTGCAGCCGTTTGTCACGACCTGGATCACCCCGGATACAACAACACGTAAGACACACACACACACACACACACACACACACACACACACACACAGCTCCCCTTTTACCGTAAGTTCGGTTCTCCCGATTTATTGTTCTTCTACATTTTTTTTTTTTTTTTTTTTGCAGTATTTTAATTTTTTTCTGTGATATTCAGCTCTCAGGCACCCGCTACTTCACAGGTTTTCTTTTTTTTGTTTGTTTTTACTTTTTTTTTCTTTTTTTTTAATTTAGTAATTTTGACTATTAATAATTTTAATATTTTTTATTATTTTTTTGTAATTCAGTTCTCAGGAATTATATATATATATATAGATATATATATATTTTGCAGTATTTTAATTTTGTTCTGTGATATTCAGCTTTCGTGCCCTTGCTACTTCACAGATTTTCTTTTTTTGTTTGTTTTTACCTTTTTTTTTTTTTCCAATTCAGTATTTTTGACTATTTGTAATCATAATATTTTTGATTATTTTTTTTGTAATTCAGTTCTCACGAATTGTAATTTTTTTTTTTTTTTTTGCAGTATTTAATTTTTTCAGCTTATTCAGCTTGCGTGCACTCGCTGCTTCACAGGTTTTCTTTCTTTGTTTGATTTTATTTATTTTTTCTTCTTTTTTTTATAATTCAGTATTTTTGATTTTAATTATTGATTTTAATATTTTTGATTATTTTTTTGTAATTCAGTTCTTACGATTTAATATATATATTTTTTTTGCAGTATTTTAATTTTGTTCTGTGATATTCAGCTTTCGTGCCCTCGCTACTTCGCAGATTTTCTTTTTTTGTTTTTTACATTTTTTTCTTTTTTTGTAATTCAGTATTTTTGATTTTAATTATTGATTTTAATATTTTTGATTATTTTTTGTAATTCAGTTCTTACGATTTAATATATTTTTTTTTTTGCAATATTTTAATTTTGTTCTGTGATATTCAGCTTTCGTGCCCTCGCTACTTTGCAGATTTTCTTTTTTTGTTTTTTACATTTTTTTTCTTTTTTTGTAATTCAGTATTTTTGATTTCCTCAATATCTGATAAAGACGTCACAGGCTGCGAGCAGAAGGTCATTGCTTCTCAAATAGTGGGCGCGATGCTAATGTTGTAGCATTAGCTCAACGGTGTAGGTTTTGTTATGTTTTTTGCACCAAGCATTCACACACACACACACACACACACAGGAAATATTAAATGCAGTGAACAAACTCTCAAGAGACATCGTGGAAAAACAACAGGGATGATAAGAAAGGCGGTGAGATGATGAGACGAGGAAATATGGCGAAGCGTATGTAGCGCTTAGCAGAAAATAATAGATTAGCTCGACGTTGACATGAACACATGAATGAAGAGGTTGAACTTCTTGCTCAGCCTTTCGTTTGGACAAGTGTTAGAAAACACCTACGGAGATGTTCGTACGTGTAAATGATCGGACGTCCGAATGCGATTTTATTGTTGCTATTCTTAGAAAAAAAAAAAAAAAAAAAAACTCCATCCCGTGCTTAAAAACTGTATATGGAACAAGCAAAGTTTAATACTATGCAATATATAACTTGATATTAAAATTTATTATTTATTTTGCTTCTTTTTATTTGCAACCTTCTAAGTTAAATTTTAAATGTTTTTAAATTTTAAATTTTAAATTTTAAAAGTTAAAATTTTACTACAGGCTGATAATAAATGTAAAAATGAAATAATAATAATGATAGTGCATCAAGAAAACATTAATTGTAGCTCAGCTAGCTACACGCTAATCTACTCTGATCATCTGTCTTTGTTTTTGCTATTTTTCAGAAGGGTAGCACCTTACCAGTATTAGCATTAGCATTAGCATTATCAAAGTTGCTATGATAACTGTCAACACAGGAGAAGACGTTTATGGTTTTAACGTTTAAGTTAAATTTTAACCTTTTACGACAGGCTGATAATAAATGTAAAAATGAAATAATAATAATGATAGTGCATCAAGAAAACATTCATTGTAGCTCAGCTAGCTACACGCTAATCTACTCTGATCATCTGTCTTTGTTTTTGCTATTTTTCAGAAGGGTAGTACCTGACCAGTATTAGCATTAGCATTATCAAAGTTGCTATGATAACTGTCAACACAGGAGAAGACATTTATGGGTCATCTCGTGATTTTCGTGCCAAAACACCAGAGTTTGACACCAATGATTTAAGCGTTCAACAATTCACTCATTCATTCATAAGTCATATGGACACAACCACCGTTCACCCTGTTGTTCACACATCCGGGCTACTCCGGGTGTCCACTGAACCTCCTCCATGTTTTTGGACTGGGGGGGAACCCTGAGGAACCCCTGGGAGAACATAGAGACTCCATACAGAAAGGCCTCTTGTTGGGAACCTTCTTGCTTTTGGGTGGAGTTGCTAAGCCCCTGCGCCGCCCGCTACAAAATAGAAGATCATTGGTTCTTCCAGACCTTCATGTTTCCGAGTCTCCTCTAACTAGCTTGTTCCTCTTCTGCCACCTCCTATCTCCTCCACCTCCTGATTGTCCTTCTCCGCCTCCTAGCTCCCTCTTTGGCTCCTCCCTTCACTCCTCTCTGTGCTCTGTCCGTCTGTCCCATGTTGTCTTAGGTACCAGATCAACGCCAGGACGGAGCTGGCGGTACGCTACAACGACATCTCCCCGCTGGAGAACCACCACTGCGCTGTGGCCTTCCAGATCTTCTCCCAGCCCGACTGCAACATCTTCTCCAACTTCGACCCGGAGGCCTTCAAGCAGATACGTCAGGTTGGGCGTCAAGTACTCCCTTCTTACAGGAAGTTGAGAACATAAATTGAAAAACCCAAACTGAAGGAAGAATCGTAGTGCGGAACAGAATTTAGCATTGAATGAAGAACTACAACAACATGGAGGGTGCAAGGAGGACAAGCAAAAGTTAGCTATTAGGGCTCCAATGTTGTTCCAGGAAGTAGCCTCCTAGGGGAACTTTTTAGTTTTGCATTCCCACAGGCAGTAAGAGTACCGATGTGACGTGCACCATAAGCTCCATACTGAGGAACACGAACTCCGCCCTTATTTTGGTCCAAAATGGTGATGTTTCTCTGCGAGCTCTGGACATCCCTCTGAGGCGTAGCAGGTCGCAAGAGCTTGGTCCTCTTCTGTAGTTTTTCAAAACGGCCCGCAAGAAGTATCCGGTAATGGGTATGGCTTATGAGTTCCACCAATCACCAAGCACCTATGAGTTCCTATGGAACCGTAAAAAGACCTTGGAGTGGGTGCTGAAATGCTTCTAGGAGCAGAGGTCCTAGTTCCTGGTTCCCCTACTGTCCAAAAGGCACAGTGACAATTCCTATTAAGAGCCTCGGAGCTCTCAAAAGTTCCTACAGTGTGAAGGGGCTGGTGGTCACTAACTTTTGTCAAAGATGGAGGTGAGCTCTTAGCTTTTCTGCACCTGCACAGGCAGCAAGAGACAAAGCATCTGCAACACTGACGTGCACCTTAGATGTCACACTTGGGTAGTATCTGATAGTGGGTGTGTCTTGTGAGTTCCACCCATCAACAAGGATCTCTGTCACATGAGTTCCTACAGAGCTGTGGAAAGACATGGTAACATGAGCTACAGTGGTTCTAGGAACCGAGGTACGTGGTCCCCAGTTCCTCTGCTGTTCAAATGCCAGATGGAACGGCCTAATTCCTGAAAAGGTTCTAGTAACTGGAACGAGTTCCTAGAGTGCAAAAAATACCTTTGTTTCCCTTTAGGACACAAAGTGCCTTGTTGTCCCTTTAGGACACAAAATGCACTGTTGGAACTTGGAAGGGAAAGGGGTATGAAGGAAAACAGGAAGGAACAGCGGGGAGAAACATACTCATAGGGGGTTTGACCGAGGAACTGCTGTTGTTGTGGCACCAGGGAACCATCACGCTCATCCTGGCCACTGACATGGCGCGACACGGCGAGATCCTGGACTCCTTCAAGCAGAAGGTCGACACCTTCGACTACGCGGACGAGGAGCACGTCACCTGTGTGAGGATCCCGAAGACATATTTCTGGATATATTATGGAAAAACCTTCCCTCGTGACCTTTTGACCTCGCTCCTTCCCCCTCTTGTAGCTGAAGATGGTGCTCATCAAGTGCTGTGACATTTCCAACGAGGTGCGGCCCATGGAGGTGGCCGAGCCCTGGGTGGACTGCCTCCTGGAGGAGTACTTCATGCAGGTGGGCCCCTCGAGCACAGCGACTTGTATGCTCTCCTTGTCTGGCTGAGGTTGTTGAGAAGGTTCCTCTGCTCAGAGCGACAGGGAGAAGTCCGAGGGGCTCCCCGTGGCTCCATTCATGGACAGGGAGAAGGTGACCAAACCCACGGCACAGATCGGCTTCATCAAGTTCGTCCTGATCCCCATGTTTGAGACGGTGATGAAGGTGAGTATCCAACGGGGCGGGAGTTGCCCGTGGAAGAAATGTTGTCCGAGCGAGTCTTCAGAGGTGCAGCGACCTCCCAGTGAGGAGGTCCAGGGTTGGACACCCCCCTGTGTGGAGTCTCCATGCTCTCCTCCAGGTTGATAAGGGATAGTAAGGGAATGTTTCTTTGTCAAACTCGAGGCCCGTGGGCCAAATGAGGCCCGCGAGAACGTCTTTAAATAAAAAAAAGTCAACCATAAACTACATTTCCCACAATCCATGCCGATCTTGTGACCCGCAAAGAGAAAAGATGCAGATAGAAGGCGGTTTCAAGAAAGCTGGGAAGGCGAATACATGTTTGTACTTTAAGGAAAGAAAAAAACGGTATGCCTTTTGTGTTAAGAGGCAGCGTCGGTCGTAGCAGAGTACAACCCATGTCGCTAATTTGACACCAAAAACGGAGCTAAGTATGCTAAAGTTAGCCTTCCAGAAAAACAACACATTGTCCCAAGAATTAAAATCCAAAATGTTACACATGCATTAGCATAGATGCTATGGACATGTATCTATATGGCATGAATAAGAGGGTGAATGGTTAATTTATGGATTTTTATAAGGTAGCTTCCCTCCGCTAACACCGTCACAGTAGACAAATGAAAGTGTTTCGGCAAAACCGCTCGCGTTTATCATAATTCTTTTTGAATTCCGTCTTGAAAAAGACACGCAAAAATGCTATCTGGTCGACAGCGCTCGGTCTAGCTGTCGAAGAAGGAAATAGAACTGCTGTCAGCTAGCATGTAGCATGTAGCATGTAAGTTTAGCATCTGTTAAAGGAAAAGCATTTGCGTTATGTATGGGAAGATGTTACCTTTTTTTTTAATTAATTATATTTATTTAATTTTATTAATTGCATATTTATATCATATTATATATTATTATTATATTATATTATATTATATTATATTATCCGAAATCGAAGGAGACGCCTTTGACGGTTTTAGTGCGCAGGAGTTTAGCCCAAGATAGCGATAGGATATTATTATTAGTTAATTGATTTATTATTGTTATTTTATTTTCACATTTGTTATTAGCCTGTGGAAAAAGGTTAATGTTGAAATTTAATTCAGAAGGCTGCATATGAAGAGGTTTACAAGTTTAATGTAATTGCTATTTACGAAATGAATTAATTTTGAATTTTGATTTTGCACGTCTGCAATATTAAGTGAAATGTTGTATAGAATAAAGCTTTGCTTGTTCCAGATTTCAGTTTGGGTCCAAAAGTAAAGGTTCATAGTTAAAACTGGAGGAAGATTTTTTTTTTTAATAAATATTAATGTTGGCCTGCGACTTTATCCTAGTTTTGAATTTTAGCCGCTGCATATTTGAATTTGCCAACCTGCTCTACATGATGAATGAATGGATGGTTTATTTCTATTTGATGAATGAATGAATTTTTCATGTTTATATGATGAATGAATGAATGAATTAATGTTTTATGTCCATATGTGATGAATGAATGGTTTATTTCTATTAGATGAATGAATGAATGGTTTTAAGTCTTTATTCTTCTTCTTCTTTCGGCTTTTCCCTTCAGGTGTCGCCACAGCGAGTCCACTTTCTCCATCTAACCCTATTCTCTGGATCTTCCTCTCTCACACCAACTACCTTCATATCCTCTCTCACGACGTCCATAAATCTTCTCTTTGGTCTTCCTCCAGACCTCTTGCCTGGCAGCTCCAGTTCCAGCATCCGTCTACCAATATATTCACTATCTCTTCTCTGTCCATGACCCAACCATCTCAGTCTGGCTTCTCTGACCTTCTCTCCAAAACATCTAACATGTGCCGTCCCTCTGATAGACTCATTCCTGATCCTCTCCATCCTGGTCACTCCCAAAGAGAACCTCAACATCTTCATCTCTGCAACCTCTAGTTCTGCCTGCTGTCTTTTGGTCATTGGAACAGTTTCTAGTCCAAACATCATCACTGGTCTCACCACTGTCTTGTACACCTTTCCTTTTATTCTGGCTGATAGTCTTCTATCACTTCGTACCCCTGACACTTTTCTCCACCCATTCCAACCTGCTTGGACTCGTCTCTTTACCTCTTTTCCGCACTCTCCGTTGCTCTGGACTGTTGACCCTTAGTACCTGAAATCCTCCAGCTTCTTGATCTCCACTCCCTGTAGCCTCACCGCTCCACGACTAACTTTCATTCCTCTCCTTTCCAGAGCATACCTCCACCTCTCTAGATTTCCCTCTACCTGTTGTCTGCTCTCACTACAGATCACAATGTCATCTGCAAACATCATGGTCCATGGAAATTCCTGTCTAACCTCATCTGTCAGCCTGTCCATCACCATTGCGAACAAGAAGGGGCTCAGAGCTGATCCCTGATGGAGTCCCACCTCCACCTTGAACTTCTCTGTTACCCCTACAGCACACCGTACCAGTGTCTCACAGCGAGCATACATGTCCTGCACCAGTCTAACATACTTCTCTGCCACTCCAGACTTCCTCATACAATACCAGAGCTCCTCTCTTGGAACCCTGTCATATTCCTTTTCTAGGTCTACAAAAACACAATGTAACTCCCTCTGGCCTTCTCTGTACTTTTCTATTAGCATTCTCAACGCAAATACTGCATCTGTCGTACTCTTCCGAGGCATGAAGCCATACTGCTGTTCACAAATGCTGACTTCTGCTCTCAGTCTAGTTTCCACTAAGTCTTTATATGATATATAAATTACTGAATTGTTTTATGTCCATATGATGAATGAAGGAATGAATGGTTTTATGTCCCTATATGATAAATGAATGGATTAATGTTTTATGTCTATATATATGATGAATGAATGGTTTATTTCTATTAGATGAATGAATGAATTGTTTTATGTCTCTATTTGATGAATGAATGATTTTTTTATGTTAATGTGATGAACGAGTGAATGAATGAATGGTTTTGTCTTTTTGTGATGAATGAATGAATTAATGTTTTATGTCTCTATGTGATGAATAAATGAATTGTTTTATGTCTATATAGGATAGATAAATAAATGAATGGATTGTTTTTTGTCTACATGTGATGAATGAATTAATTTATGTTTATGTGATGAATTAATGAATGAATGGTTTTATGTTTCTATATGATAAATAAATGAATGCTTTATGTCACTATTTGATGAATAAATGATTTTTTTATGTTTATGTGATAAATGAGTGAATGAATGAATGGTTTTTATGTCTCCAAATGATAAATGAATGAATGAATTGTTTTAAGTCTATATGTGATGAATGAATGAATATATGAAATGTTTAATGTCTATAAGTGATGAATGAATGGTTTATTTCTATTAGATGAATGAATTAATGCTTTATGTCTCTATTTGATGATTTTTTTATGTTAATATGATTAATGAGTGAATGAATGAATGCTCTATATGATAGATAAATAAATGAATGAATTAATATTTTATGTCTATATGTGATGAATGGTTTATTTCTATTAGATGAATGAATAAATGAATAGTTTTATGTCTTTATTTAATGAATGAATGACTGGTTGAGCAAAGTTTTTGGTTCAGGATCCGCGATGACTTTTAAAATTTTACAGACGTGCCGGGTCGGCACAAGATATTATGCATGTAAAAAAAAATTAAACAAAAAACAGTAAATAAAAATAAAATACTTGCATTTCACACACAAAGCTTTTTTTTTTCCTTGTAGCTTCACGTCCAACTCATTCTTGGGAAATTAAATTATAAATATTTATAAGTGTATTTTATATGTTTTAGCTCCTTTTCTTAATTTCAGTTCAAAATTGGAAGATTATTGTCATCTCGAAATATAAAAATAAAATTATATGTATTATTTCGCTCAAAATAAACATAAAATAAACACTTCTGTGCGCAGACGTTAAGAAGCAGAAGTCCCATAAACCAGGTAAAATAAATATTTATGAATATATTTTCCAAATATTTATTTTTTACTCTTTACTTACAGTGATTTTTTTTTTCCCAATTTATTTTTAAAAATTTAAAATATTCAAAATATGTTAATCCCATAAATAAAATAACATTTTCTCCGTAGCACTTTGTGAATTTCATTAGAAACACACTCGTTTCTACAAAATGTAAAGGTAACAAAAAGCAATATATGCAGTGAAATGATACTGATACTCCTTGTGTGTGTGTGTGTGTGTGTGTGTGTGTGTGTGTGTGTGTGTGTGTGTGTGTGTGTGTGTGTGTGTGTGTGTGTGTGTGTGTGTGTGTGTGTGTGTGTGTGTGTGTGTGTGTCAGCTGTTCCCACAGATTGAGGAGGCGATGGTGCAGCCACTCAGAGAGTCAAGAGACCGATATGAAGAACTCAAACAGATTGATGACGCCATGAATGAGGTAAGCGGAGTGTGTGTGTGTGTGTGTGTGTGTGTGTGTGTGTGTGTGTGTGTGTGTGTGTGTGTGTGTTTTCCCACGCCGCCCTCCGTCTTCACACCAACCATGTTTCTCCCCCTTCAGGTGCGGAAAAAGAAAAGCGAGAACTTGACGATGGGAGGGAAGAAGAAATAAGAAATGAAGAAAAGAAGGCGAGGAGGTGAGTCGCATCACGACTCGCAGAAACACGAAAAAAACGTCTAAAGATTCGAGAAAACCGTCGTCTCGCGACGAAAGATTGGTTTTTAGCGTCAGACTGAGATTTTACAGCGACTGGGAATCCTTGTTTATAAGACTTTGCTTGTTGGAGGTTCTCGAAAATGTAGCGGCTTAGAGGCTGGAAATTACAGTTCAGTTTTTTTTTTTTTTTTTTATTCGTTTTTTTATTTGTTTTTTATTTCGTAATTCGGTTCTCCCGATTTATTGTTTTGTATTGTATAGTTTTTTTTCCTTCTTTTTTTGTAATTCAGTATTTTTGATTTTAATTATTGATTTTGATATTTTTGATTATTTTTTTGTAATTCAGTTCTTACGATTTAATTTTTTTTTTTTTTTTTGCAGTATTTTAAATTTGTTCGGTGATATTCAGCTTTCGTGCCCTCGCTACTTCGCAGATTTTCTTTTTTGTTTGTTTTTACCTTTGTTTTCTTTCTTTTTTGTAATTCAGTATTTTTGACTTTATTATTAATCTTAATATTTTTTTTTTTTTTTTGTAATTCAGTTCTCACGATTCATAATTTTTTCTTTTTTTTTTGCAGTATTTGAATTTTTTTATCCGTGATATACCCTTGTATCCTGGCTGCTCTGCCGCTTTTTTTAATTTATCTATTTTATTTATTAGTTATTTATTTCATTTATCACCTTCGCTATTTAGTGGTTTGACTTTCACACCCTCGCTACTTCACCAATTTTTTAATTTATTTTTTTAGATTCTTAATATTTTCATTTTTTTTGTAATTCATTTCTCACAATTTATCTTTTTTTTCTTTTTTTTTTGCAGTATTTGAATTTTTTTTTTTCGGGATTAAACTCTCATATTCTAACTCCTCGGTTTTTGCGTCCTCGCTACTTTGTCAGTTCCCGCAATCTATCATTCTTACGTTTTTTTCTCTTTTTTGGCAGTTTTTGAAAAAAAAAAAATTGTGACAAAATACCTATATTATAGCCTTAAAAGAAAACAAAACAGTTACAAAAATATAGCAAAATTAAACTAAATTTCATTTAATAAAATAATTAAAACGGGGTTGTGTAACAGATAACATGCTGCTCAGAAAAATAAATTATATTATTCTTATTAAATTCTTTTTTCCTTTACATAGTTGAATGTAACAACAAAATCACACAAAAATGATCAACATAATATTCATGGATTTTTTTTTTTTTTTTCACATTCACATATTCATATATTTTCCTTTTTTTTTCCTGACATAAATGTCAGGGAATTTATTTCCCCTTTTTATGAACCCATGAAAGTCTAGATTTTGAATTACACTCAAAATTAAAATGGAAAAACACACCAACTGTGATTTTTATGTCCTTAAAACAAGTAAATACTGCCATACGTTCACACGCACAGCACATTAAAACACCCACGATGCAAAAACAAAAAACAATTATAAATAATTTGTCACGGCATAAAAAAAATACAAGTTACGCCGAGGTTGATGAGGTTAGTTTGAATTTTTAAAGTGACAAGAAGTGCTAAACTGCAGTTGCATCAACAGTTTTACAGCATTTAAATCTGCAATAGTTTGATGTGTGTGTGTGTGTGTGTGTGTGTGTGTTTTCCAGCCCAACTCCCGTCCAAACCAAGAGACGTCCAGGACCCGTCGGCCCCCGAAAGCGCCGTTTTTTTCCAGTTACAAACTTCCTGTCGGGTCCCAGATCCTCCACGGACGCTCTGAAACCTCTTGTACAGAATCCTGCGGTGAACTTAAGGACACACACTTTGAATTTTATTATTTTTTTTCCCCTTTCGTATTTGAAAAGTTTTTTTTTTCTTTTTTTTTTTTTTTTTTTTTTTTTACAGATTTGTACAGATTTTTAGTGATATTCATTTGTTTTTTTTTGTTTTTTTTCCTACGAAAATAAATGAATAATAAAAGGCACTACTTTAAATGAAAAAGTCATGCATTGATTGATTATTGGCTCTTTATTATTATTATTATTATTGTTGTTATTATCTTTAATAAATCAGGGTGGTCATTTATTTAATCTTCATCAGAATACTGGTGAAGAATCAAAATAGAATTCTATATAAGAATAAAGAATAAATTCGCAAATAATAAAAATTCAAAATAAAAAAAACGGTGGAGATCAAAATAAATAAAAATAAGTATATACATGTGTATTTACAAGTACATATATCACTCATATTCTTATATATTTTTATATTTAACTATTCATTTTGATCTTTATTTTTCGTTATTTGCTATTTTTATTTATCTTTATAAAGTTCATTTTTTTAATAGGGACTATTTCATTTTTGGTAATTTATTTACTCGATCAAAATAAATAAAAATAAGTATATACATGTGTATTTACAAGTACATATATCACTCATATTCTTATATATTTTTATATTTAACTATTTATTTTGATCTTTATTTTTCGTTATTTGCTATTTTTATTTATCTTTATAGAGTTCATTTTTTTAATAGGGACTTTCATTTTTGGTAATTTATTTACTCGATCAAAATACTGGGAAAGAATCAAAATAGAATTCTTTATAAGAATAAAGAATAAAAATTGTGAATTATAAAAGATAGAAATAAAAAAAACAGTAAAGATCAAAATAGATGAAAATAAGTATATACATGTGTATTTACAAGTACATACATAACTTATATTTTTATATATTTTTACATTTGACTTTATTTTGATTCTTACTTTATTATGTGCTATTTTTATTCTGTATTTTTTATAAAGTTCTATTTTTTAACCAAGACTATTACATTTTTGGTAATTTATTTACTCTTGATCAGAATACGGGGGAAGAATCAAAATAGACTTCTATATAAAAATGAAGAATAAAAATCGTGAATAATTAAACAGTAAAGATTCAAATTAATAAAAATAAGTATATACATGTGGTTTTACAAGTACATACATCACATATTTTTTTATGTAATTTTACTTTTTATTTTTTATTATTCGCTATTTTTGTTCTTTATTTTTAATATAGAGTTCTATTTTTTAACTGGGACTATTTCATTTTTGAAATGAAATAGAGACCTTTCTGCACTGGGTTCCTCACAAAATGAAAATTGCAATTTAAATATTTTCATTTTTCTGGCATTTTATTTCAACTTTAAAATCATTAATGATCATATAAATGTACTGACACTAATTTGTATGGAATCATCCACACAAAAGTAAACAAAAGGAAAAAAAAAAGGAGTTTCTAAATTCAATATTGATTGAAAATACCTATTAAAATATTCATAGGTGGTGGGCCGGATAAAAAGAGCAAATGGGACGTAAAAAGCTAATTTAATGCAACTTTAAACACATTTAATGCCCGTGTCCAAATGCAGATGTTTATTTATAATTATGCCAATCACAGGGATTTCAAATTGTGTCTGATTATTGATGCATTTATTTTTTATGAATTTAAATGTATATTGTTTTTATATTTCCCTTTTGCTCCAACTCCGTTGTAAGCAATACAAAAAAAATCCAATTGTCATTCGTCCCCGATCATCGCGCTATTCTGATCAAAATTATTAAACGTTTTTCTCGCCTGATTGAAATAAATCAAGTTTATTTAAATGTTTTTTCCTCTAGACATTGAATTTATGCATTTTGATGCTTTCGAAGGCATTTTTGCTCATTCTTTTTGACTTTTAATGCTTTTTAATGACCTGCAGATGTGAATGAAAGAGTGAATGCTTGTGTGTTTTATCCGTATCCATGGCAACCGTGCTTCTCGACCAATGACGGCTGAGATAGGCGGAAGCTCCTCCCACAACCCTGACAGCGGTGAGTCCACACACACACACACACACACTTTTTCATGGAAATTTTATTGCAAAAAAAAAAAAAAAAACTCGCACGCCTTCAAATAATTCATCTGTGGCGTGAAAATAAAAAATATATAAAATAAAAAAATATCTCTCCAGGTTTTCCTCACTGCGTCTCCGCCTTCTCGCCGTCGTCCACCTTCCGCCGCTTTTGCCGCTGCTCCTCCAGCCGCTGCTGCTTCCTCTGCAGGTAAACCGTCACGTTGTCGAAGCTGGACTTGTGCAGGTGCTGGAAGCGGCCGCCGGCTCGGCCGGAGGCTGTGGGGGGTCAGAGGTCAGAGGTCAGGGGTCAGGGGTCAGGACAGGAAGTGTTTGACTGCGGCTTAATGCTTTTATCTTCTTGTGTGTTGTGTTTTTTTAAGCTAGCTTCTTTCATAGTGTCCTGCAGTAGTCAGACAGGAGGCTGTGTGTGTGTGTGTGTGTGTGTGTGTGTGTGTGTGTGTGTTCAAGTTAGCTTCTTTCATACTGTGCAGTGTGTGTGTTTAAGCTAGCTTCTTCATACTGTCCTGCAGTATTCAGACAGGAAGCTCTGTCCGTGTGTGTGTGTGTGTGTGTGTGTGTGTGTGTGAAAGTTAGCTTCTTTCATACTGTGCAGTGTGTGTTTGTATTTTGAGCTAACTTCTTTCACTCTGTCCTGCACCATTCAGACAGAAAGTTATGTGTGTGTGTGTGTGTGTATATATATGTCTGTTTAAGCTAGCTTCCTTCACACTGTACAGTGTTTGTATGTGTGTGTGTGTGTGTGTTTTGAGCAAGCTTCTTCCACACTGTCCTGCAGCATTCAGACAGGAACCAGTGTGAGTGTGTGTGTGTGTGTGTGTGTGTGTGTGTGTGTGTGTGTGTGTGTGTGTGTGTGTGTGTCTGTGTGTGTTTAAGCTAACTTCTTCATACTGTCCTGTAGCATTCAGACAGGAACCAGCGTGTGTGTGAGAATGTGTGTGTTTGTGTGTGGTGTGTGTGCGTGTGTGTCTGTTTCAGCTAGCTTCTTTCATACTGTATAGTGTGTGTGTGTGTGTGTTTTGAGTAAGCTTCTTTCACACTATCCTGCAGCATTCCGACAGGAACCAGTATGTGTGTGTGTGTGTGTGTGTGTGTGTGTGACGTCTCACCGCGGAGTGTGTCCCAGCGGGGCTTGAGGGCGGCGGCCACCCTGGACAGCTCAGGACAATCCACCTCACGCTGGAAGTCAGAACGCAGAAGGTGAGGAGGACATGAAGACACCATGAAGATCCCCTCAGGCTCAGGAAGTGACATTTGTTTACAAACTCCCTCGTAACCATGGTAACAGACAGACGGAGAAGAAGACGGAGGCGAGGGCAGGAGATGGAGATGTGGAGTCCATCAGAGGGACGGCACGTGCTAGATGTTCCTGAGATAGTCAGAGATGGTTTGGATGTGGACAGAAGGATGGAGAAGATCTTGCGAGAAGGACGCCGAGGTCGGAGGAGAACCAGAGGAGGACCAGCGAGGAGGCAGAACGTCGACATGACCGAGACGGACGGAAACGTGCATCTCCTTCACCTGCCAGGAGCTCTCCAGGAGCCTGTAGACCCTCAGCGGCTCCTCGGCCGAGTCCGCCAGGACCCAGAGCCGGCCCTCGGGGTCAAAGGTCACGTCCAGCGGACAGAGCGGCAGGGTCAGGCGGCCGTGCGGCGCCAGCGTCTCCTCGCGGCGGTCGTCTAACGTGAAAAGCTGAATTGCGGAGAGCCTGAGGACACACACACACACACACACGCGCGCGCACGGAGATGTTGTCATGGCAACCAAAGCATCTGGTCCAGACGGCATTCTTTTAGAAGCTAACGCTAACAACGCTGAGCCCATGTTTGATATGGATTTGAATCAAAACACGAGTACACGTACGTGTGTGTGTGTGTGTGTGTGTGTGTGTGTGTGCTTGCTCACCCTTCGCAGTGCACAGCGATGTGCCGGCCGTCCGGGGAGCTGCAGATGCGGCACACTGCTAGCATCTGCAATCAATAATAAGTATTAGCGCTCCAGCTAGCTTGTTGCTTAATATAATCACCTATTTGGGCAGTACAGTTGGGATCTGGCGCCCCCTAGTGGACCGGAGTGGTACTGCGCCACCTGCTCGCTGTTGTTCTCTGCTTCCTGGCCTCCTGTGACCTTCTTCTCTTCCTCCTCAGAGTCGCCTCCCTCCCGGAGCTGCTGGAGGTCCAGGCTCTGCAGCCGGCGGCCTGACGTGAAGTCCCACAGCTTCAGCGTCCCGTCCTGACCAGAAAGAAAAAGTAATATATACAAAACGCGCTTTTGGGTAAGTCGGTCGGAGAGTTTTGGACGCGGAACACGGTGTCATTTGGAGCGACAGCGCTCTCTGGTGGACACCAGTGGAAGTGAAGCTATTTTGTCTTGAAGAAACACTTAAAAGCAGATGAAAACCATGAAGATGTTTATGTCCGAGTGCGCGACGAAGTGAAACGCCGATAAATGTTGAATTGACATGGCATAAAAGTTTTTGTAGCACTTTTTTTATTTGATGATTGGAGCTGCTTTCAGATGGTAAGAGTTCTAAGGACTGTCCAGCTGTGGTTGCCTTCCAGGAACAAGCCTCCTCTCTTGGTTTTGCATTCCCACAGGAGGTAAGGTACTGCGGTAGGGTGTGAGGGACGTGTTCCTGAATGTCCACACTCAAAAACATACCATGGAAGAAAAGGGTGACGATACGGTACAATATGGAGAGCGAGGCTGCCAGAGCATACAAGTTCTGCTCCTTTTTCTTACCCTCTCCCCTCATGCCAAGTAATTCCATGTCCTCTTTCTGTCCATCCCTCTGGTCTTCCTCTAGACCTCCTGCCTGGCAGCTCCCACCTTAGCATCCGTCCACCATGTGCTGTCCCTCTGACAGACTCATCCCTGATCCTCTCCATTCTCCTCACTCACAACAAGAACCTCTACATCTCTTCTGCCTCCAGCCTTCTCCTCAGTGGCTCCAAACCTTCTCCACCTTCCCTTTCATACTCTTTATCTCCACCTCTTCTCCACCCTCTCCATTGCTCTGGACCCTGTACCTTCTTCATCTCCACTCCTTGTAGCCTCACTGTTCCCCTTGGTTTCCTCTCATTCCAAATGTTCCTCCATCTGCTCCCTGCTTTTCACTCCACGTCACAGTGTCATCTGCAAAAAACTGTACTCCATGGTAGCCTGGCAGCTAAAAGCAGTGACCTTTTCACGGGAGTTTCCTGAGAGGGGATGTTACGAATGGGTGAAAATTGTGGCGTGAGGTGAGGCGCTTACCCCCGACCCTGACAGCAGGAGGCGTGGATGTCCCGACGGGATCAGGAGGGCGCTGACGAACCTGAGAGGGAAACACGGAGAGGAGGGTTCACCGCCGAACGTCTGGATTGTCTGGGGAAGTTCAAGCTAGCCACGGCACCGGTGGACTCACTGCTCGTGTCCCAGGCAGAAGGACTGGATGTTGTAAGGGCTCCGGAGGTGACTCACTCTGATCTTCTCGTCCCGGTCGGCAGTGATGATGAACCTGTTGTCAGGGGATGTCGCCTAGGCGGAGCGACAGGAGGGGGTGAATGGATGCTTGTATGACAAGTGAATGAGAGGGTGAGTACTTGTATGCTTGTGTGACAAGTGAATGAGAGGGTGAGTACTTGTATGACAAGTGAATGAGAGGGTGAGTACTTGTATGCTTGTATGGCAAGTGAATGAGAAGGTGAATACTTGTATGACAAGTCAATGAGAGGGTGAGTACTTGTATGCTTGTATGACAAGTGAATAAGAAGGTGATGACTTGTATGCTTGCATGGCAAGTGAATGAGAGGGTGAATATTTGACAAGTGAATGAGAGGGTGAGTACTTGTATGCTTGTATGGCAAGTGAATGAGAGGGTGAGTACTTGTATGCTTGTATGACAAGTGAATGAGAGGGTGAGTACTTGTGTGACAAGTGAATGAGAGGGTGAGTACTTGTATCCTTATATGGCAAGTGAATGAGAGGGTGAGTACTTGTATGACAAGTGAATAAGAAGGTGATGACTTGTATGGCAAGTGAATGAGAAGGTGATGACTTGTATGCTTGTGTGACAAGTGAATGAGAGGGTGAATTGTTGTATTTCTCTATTTGACAAGTGACAGGGTGAATGGTTATACATTGATTAGCTTGTGAATGTCAGGGAGAACGGTTGTATTTCCATGCTGGACGTGTGAACGAGAGGGTGAATTGTTGTGTCACTATATGACATAAATGAGAGGCTGAATTGGTGTGTTTCTCATAAGACGCAAATGAACGGTTGTACATTTCTATGACACGTGAATGGTTGTATGTAATTATGACATGTGAATGAAAGGGTGAATTTGCTGCATGTCTCCATATGCGGTCTGCTGATTTTCCAACTTTAACAAAGCGGCAAAAATTGGAATTATCCTTCGAATTTCAAACGTGAAGATTCCACCACCATGTGTGTGTGTGTGTGTGTGTGTGTGTGTTTCCTCACCACAGCCAGCACCATGGACAGGTGGCCCATCTTCAGCTCGCCCTGCTTCTCCGGTTCGGTCACAGAGAACGAGTAAACATCTCCGGATTTATCCGCCGCAAGCAGCTCGTCCTCCGGCACGCTGAACGCCATGGACGTGCACCGCCTCGCCACCCACCTGACACACACACACACACTCGTTTCCTACTCGGTGACGAAGCTCGGAGGTCGGCGCCCGAGCCCTACCTGGTGCTGATGCACCGCCACGACGGCTCGCACTGGAACAGCATCAGGCGCTTGTAGTCGTCAGTCAGCGCCGCCAGCTTGCCTGACGGCGACACGGCGAAGGCGAGGATACGGTCACTTCCTGTTTCCTCCGAGGCGGCGCCGTCACTGATGACAAAACAAAACAGTCTTCAAACAAACGCTCCTTAGCAACAGCAATTTCAATTTAAACATAATCCTGACCCGTCATCCGTCTTTGCATCCTTCGGCTTCCTCGCCGCGGCGCTGCAGTCGAACACGAACGGCTCTCTGAGGGGGAGAAGATGCATTCAGACGTGTTTTTCTGCACGCTGTTATTATTTCTCGCCGCCAAGTGACGCTTCGTTGTGTGTCTCAATCGGACGTGAATGAATGAGTGAATTGTTGAACATTTGAATGACACGTGACTGACAAGATTGAATGTATTTCTTGCGGTCCTTGTGAATGAATGAGTGAATGTTGCATGTCTATAAGAGTGAATGGTTTTGCGTTTATGTGAGCGATTGAGCAGGAAAATAGTTGTATGTCTTTATAGGATGTGAATGAATGAGTGAATTGTTGAACCTGTAAATAACGTGGGAATGAGAGAATGAATATTGTATGTCAGATTTGTTTTGTTCATGTGTTATGTCTGTTATACTACATAAAAATATAGTATAGAATAAATTTTTTTTTTTTTTTAAATTATTAAAATAAAAATTAAAAAACGGTTTCCGTTTGACAGCGTGATTGACAGGTCAAGCGTCCAATCACAGCAGCGATAGCCTTTAGCGACCCCGAGTGGAAGATAAGCGGTAGAGATGATGAATTAATGAATTAAAGAAAAATTGACTGAATGAATGAATGACTTACTGAATAAATGAATGAGAAAAAAGTGAATAAATAAGTGAGTGAGTGAGTGAGTGAGTGAGTGAAATACTCTCACACCGACGTCACAGACCGCGACACCCGCCGGATCAGCATGTATCATTTCCGGTTCCGGTGGCCGCACGGCGCCCCGTGTTTCCCCCGGATCGAAAGCCCGGTCGCCCCACCTGTTCTCCCGGCGGTCAACCGCGACCAGCTTCGTGTCTCCGGCGACGGAGAACCAGCGTCCGCAGAACTCCGCGGCGGCCATGACGGCGGGGATTCGCTGCTTACTGCGCCTGCGCGTCCGACTCGCCGCTCCTGCTGCTCTCCTGGCGCAGGAAATATACGTCATCATAGCCGTCGTCTAATGCGCATGTGCGGATGTGATTCATTTAATTTTTTACATTTTATTTCTATTAATTTTATTTTATTTCTTATTTTTTTGCGCTTGCTTTCCACTTTTTTCATCTTTTTTTTTAGGATGGAATACATACCTTTTTTGTCATTCCGTTTCAGAAACACAACTATATTGGAATGCTGTTCCACAATGTGGGAAGCACACAAAAGGGTGGATAAAGGCAAAAATAAAACATTTTTCTAAATAATGCGAGATGATGAACAAAAAGCGATGTAATAAAGTGAGATGCTCGAATGTAGTAATCTGTAATGCCCTTGTAAACAGAAGCTCTTGTAAACATGCTGAGGTGTATAGCACTTAACATATATTGCACTTGAAGAATGTATAAATATAAGTATCAATAATACGCTGGGGTGATTAGTATTCGACAGTTTGCAAAAAGTCCTCAATCCAATGGCAGATGGTTGTACAAACACAAAACATTTTCATTTAATTATTTTACTTGACTATTTTTTATCTTCGTTTTGACACTCATGATGTTCAAATTCATTATTCTCATCTCTTATTTAGCATTTATTTTGTATTTTTTAAAACAATCGATCATTGTGTTTCTTTGGTTACTTCCGGATACTTCTTCGGATACTTCCGGTATCCAAAGATGATATGTTTAGTGAATAAACGCACCACTTTGAAACGCTGCGCGGTTCGCATAAAAATCAATTCTCAATTGGGACTTGAATATAAAAATTGTTTTAAAAAATAAATAGCGACATTTTACGGGTTTCAATCTGCAATCTAATTATAAAAAGACGCAGGTGAATAAATAAAAAAAAACTATCACGTGAATTCACCGAGGGTGAACCATCTTGTTGTTAGTTCATCTTTGTTTTTATCCGCGCATGCGCAGAAACCTCCCACGGCCCGTAATAGTACGCGACACACCCCCCTCAAGAAAGTACAGAATGTACACAAACGCAACGAAATGTCCCTTCAGAGGGCAAAGAACGCCTTTGTCCGTGAAATAAGACTACTTTTGTCTCCTTTTGCACCAACGCATGACAAAAAAAAAAAAAAAAACAGCTCATAATGGTGCATCTGAACATGAATATGTGGGTCAATAAATCTCCCAGACCATCAAAACAAACGCCTCCCTGCAAGGAAAAATATTGGAAATAAGGAAAATGCAATACAATTCAAACCGGATTTGACAGTGAAAAAAACAAATATGTGCGTGTGTGTGGAAAGGGGATTGGAAAAGGGGGGAAGGGGGAGGGGTTGGCGTGGATGTTTCACGTCGGCTTGTTACATAAACCGGAGGGGATAAGTTGAGCGTCTCCGCGCCGCTGCAGTGACCCGCGGCTGCACGTCTGAGCACCGGCCAGGAGCCCCGCGAACACCCGGCCTGCAGAGGTAAGAGCCCCGGGGAACCGGATTTATCCATGCAAACGGAACAAAACCTCCCCTCAGCGGCCATTTAAGGGATTAAATCCCTTTTCAATTCCCCCTTTTCGTGTCTTTTTATCCCCTAAACTTGTATTTCCAATTATTTTCAATCAAATGATGCGTTCACGGTCTTGTTTATTACGCTTCCGCAGCTCCCAGTGGGATTTATTTTAAATGTTTTTTTTTTTTTTTTTGGTATTTACACGCAGAAAGATGGCGGCCTCCCTGTTGAGGATAGGACGACTGGGATGCATCAAGGTATGCGAACCCCCTTAAACGCACCATTTCACGCAAAACACGCATTTTTTTTTTTTTTTTTTTGTTTTTACGACTTTGCATTTATGGACTCAATCGCTATTTTTTTTCTTTTTTTTTTTTCTCAACCCCTCCACCCTCCTAACTCGTGGCCTCTCGCCATCATGCAAAACTCAGACATGATAAATTGATAGATTTATCAATTTGCAAAATGTGTAAGAAATAAAAAACTTGTTGAATTTGTAGCATATAGAAATATGGGTGATGTAGGAAATAAGCACAATATATGGTGAGGAATGAATGAAATGTGGGTTTCCATTTATTTTTTTTGACACCCCACAAACTGGACTGTGTCTGGAATTGTTTATGTGACTGAATTAAAAAAAATCTGAGGTCATTTTTGGATGAAAACATGGGAAATTTGGGGGGAAAAGTGACATTTTAACATCTAGAAAGTGGATTTGTGGGAATTTCTGAGCAAGGAAAGCTAGTCACGCTCTTTTTCCTGAATGTAAGAGACCGAAAGCAACAAAACTTGTCTCTCCGAGCCTCTTAAACGTCGACGGATCGTGTAAAATCTTTTTAAATTAAATCCACTAATTTTAAGCTCAATTTAATGCAATAATAGGTCTTAATTTGACCTACTTTGGGTCAAACAACTAAAAAAAATGGCCGTTTGACGTCGCTATACATTTAAATCTGCGGTTGACGTGACATTGGGAGTTTGACCCCGGCACTTGGATGTAACATGCACACACACACACACACACACACACTTCGGTGACCCCGTCCAGGAGGAATGTTCACATGTACAATGTTCATGTGGACACACGACTATTTAAAGAAAAACCGGCTGGGGTGGGTCGGGGGAGGAGACGCAGCTGTGATCTGGGTCCACCTGTAGCTACTGAGACACACAAAGAGGTGTGTGTGTGTGTGTGTGTGTGTATATGCGTGTGTGTATATGTATGTATATGCAGTGTGTGTGTTTGCATATATACATGTGTATGTGTGGTGTGTGTATGTATGTGTTTGTGTATATATATTTGTGTGGGTGTGTGTATTTGCCTGTGTGTGTCTGTATATATACATATATATGTGTGTGAGTATGTGTGTGTATATGCATGTATGTATGTGTTTGTGTATATATATTTGTGTGTGTGGGTGTGTGTATTTGCCTGTGTGTGTCTGTATATATACATATATATGTGTGTGTGTGTGTATGTATGTGTTTGTGTATATATATTTGTGTGTGGTGTGGGTGTGGGTGTGTGTATTTGCCTGTGTGTGTCTGTATATATACATATGTATGTGTGATGTGTCTGCATATGCATGTATGTATGTGTTTGTGTATATATATTTGTGTGTGGTGTGTGTGTCTGTGTGTTTATATATATGGGCGGGTGTGTGTATTTGCCTGTGTGTGTTTGTATATATACATATATATGTGCGTATGTGTGGTGTGTGTGTATATGCATGTATGTGTTTGTGTATATATATATTTGTATGTGTGTGTGTGTGTATATATTTGTGTGTGTGTGTGCGTTTGTATATTTATATATATATATATGGGTGTATTTGCGTGTGTGTGTTTGTATGTATACATATGTGTGCGTGCATGTATATGCAGTGTGTGGTGTGTATTCGTGTGTGTGTGTGTGTATTTGTATATATGCATGTGGGGCGTGTGTGTGTACATGCATGTATGTGTGTGCTTGTGTGTATATATATATTTGTATGTGTGTGTATATATATATATTTGTGTTTGTGTGTATATATGTGTGTGTGAATGTATTTCTACACATTCACACACACACATATACACAATACCTATATACACTCTGTATGAATGTGTTTTTGTCGGTGCCTCTGCAGTGTTTGCAGCCTGCATGCTGGGCCACCGTGAGCAGGACGCCGGTCGCCGCCGCTTTGAGCTCAAAGTCTGGCGGATCCAAGAAGTCCAAAAAGAACGCGGGTAGGTTTCACGCAGTTTTTGCTGCATTTATTTCACTTTTTAAATCGGATCATTTCCACATGACTTTTCATCGGGCTGCAACTACCGTTCATTTCCAGTTGTTTTTTTTTTTTTTTTTTTTTTTTTTTAACCGGTTTTATAACAACTGCTCTGTATAGAATTTTTTATTTTTTTATTTTTTTAGCTTTATCGTGGTATTTCATTTTATGAGATGCCGATGTATGTTTTCACAAGATCCCGTTAAACTTGTAATAATGTAAACTCTCGCACACAGAAGAGCCGCCAACTGTGGAGAAATTCATTAATATTAAAAAAAAAAAAAAATGAAAATCATCGTTTGCTTTGAAAAGCTAAAAAAAAGAGAAAATCTTTCACTCTCACAGGTTGTAAAATAATTAAAAAAAACAATAAGACACAACTTCTAAAAAAAAAAAAAAAAAATTCTTTTCGCCAAGGTTTGGCTCTTTCGTTAACCCTTCCCCCTCCCATTTGTTGACTTGAGTTTCTCTTTATTTCGATTTAATTGAAATAGAAATTCTCAGCGTGAAGATGGTGTTATGTTCTGGAACATTCAATTGTTTCTCTCAGCTTGGGTGGTGCCTATTCTCCAAAAATTTTTTGTCGTATTATTCCCTTATTTGGTTGAAAATCATCCAGTGGACACAGAAATGTTTACATTATCTGCCCCTAGCATGCCTGTGCTAAATGCATTTGGATAAGTAATGGCTACAGATATACGGCAATACTGATCTGTTTTGAAAAATTTGGGTTTAATGTGGTCATTTGTCCTTGTACCGTATGTTTCGTATGTAAGACCAAAAAAAAAAAAAAAAATCACGCATGCTAAATGCAATAATGCCTGTCTGCTTGGCTCCCCCATCCCAGACAAAATCCCGGGTAAAACATACTTCGATATAGAGAAACTTGTCCAGCACAAGCCTTACGAGCCTCCCAAAAAAGATGTCTCAACAGCAGCCATGGCGGCAGCTGCTGCTATTAAGCCCACCTCCTCCGCTGCTGCTGCTGCACCTCAGGAAGCCATCCTTGCTGCTGAGGCCTCAGCGGCTGCTGCGCCAGTTACCGAGGCAGTCGTGGATGCCGCCCCGGTGGTAGAGGCAGTTGCAGAAGCTGCCCCGGTGGTAGAGGCAGTTGCAGAAGCTGCCCCGGTGGTGGAAGGAGTCGCAGAAGTTGTCCCAGAAGCTGCGCCGGTGGTGGAGGCAGTCGCAGAAGTAGTGCCTGAAGTCGCCCCGGTGGTGGAGGCAGTCGCAGAAGTAGTGCCTGAAGTCGCCCCGGTGGTGGAAGCAGTCGCAGAAGTTGTCCCTGAAGTCGCCCCGGTGGTGGAAGCAGTCTCAGAAGTTGTCCCTGAAGTCGCCCCGGTGGTGGAGGCAGTCGCAGAAGTTGTCCCTGAAGTCGCCCCGGTGGTTGAAGCCGCCCCAGTGGTGGAGGCAGCTGCGGAAGTTGTCCCTGAGGCTGCCGCAATTGTGGAACCAGCTGCAGAAGTTGTTCCTGATGCCGCCCCAGTGGTGGAGGCAGTCGCGGAAGTTGTCCCTGAAGCTGCACCAGTGGTTGAAACTGCTCCCGTGTTGGAAGAAGCTGCAGAAGTTGTCCCCGAAGCCGCCCCAGTGGTGGAGGCGGTGGCTGAGGCGGTTGCCGAAGTTGTCGCCGAGGCCGCACCGGTGATTGAAGCGGTTGTCGCCGAGGCCGCACCAGTGGTCGAAGCAGTCGCAGAAGTTGTGGCTGAAGCCGCACCAGTGGTCGAAGCAGTCGCAGAAGTTGTGGCTGAAGCCATTGCCGAAGCTTCGCCGGATGCTGCCCCTGAGGCCACACCTGCCGCTGAACCTGCCCCCGTGGAAGCTGTGGAATCTGCAGCCGCTGCTGAAGTTTCCGCCCCAGTGCAGAGCGCCGAGGAGCTGGTGGACCCTGCTCCGGTTGTAGCCGAAGCCGCAGGAGAGGAGCCGCAAACAGAGATCCCACCTGAACCGGTTGACGCACCAGAGGGTACACACAACAACCTCCCCCATCCCCACAATCCTACTTTTTTTCCTATGTGGACTCCCCTGCAGTCTACCAGCAGTCATTCTCGTCCCTATTTTCTACATTTTACTGAAGTAATGTCTGCACAATAGTCATTTGTGAGGAGTGTAAGGATAAACTGTAAAGTTACCCAACCTCACTTTTGTTTTTCAGCACTGCACCGCTGGTTTCCTAGTAGTTCTGTAGTGTTACTTGGTGCACTATAGCCATTTCACAACATTCACTCGTCTCTCTGCTATATCCACCAATGGTCTTCCTAATGTCTTTGTCCTACTTCAGCCGTCCGTCATGTCTTGCATGTAATTTAACCCCCTACGGTATTTTGGATTGCTTAACATTTGTCAAATTTCCTTCTACGCTCCCCGTCTTACTCATAACTCTTGATTTCTTCGGTTTGGAATTTCAGCGTCTTCCCCCCTGTTTTCTGTTGTACTAAACTTTTTGGGCTTTTTTTTTTTTTTTGTACTGATACCGAATGCTAATGTTAAAGGTACTGTTCCGATGCTGAGGGGTTTTTCTCCGATTGCAACTCTCACACTTTCCAGAGGGTCGCTTGGTACGATGTGTAACATCGGAAATGTCTCTCTTTTGTGGATAATGTGTAAATGTAATCTTAACTCCCCTCTCTTTCACCGTCCGAACACCTGGGAGAGGTGCCCTCGGACTGATTGCCGTGTGGAGAAATGAAACCTGTCACGCTAACCGGCACTAGTTGCACCATTTTACTAGCGTGCTAGGCACAGGAACCAGGCTGATACCTCTTGAGGCAGTCGCTATCCAGCAACCGTATTGCGGTTCTGCAAATGTATATAATCCGGCATGATCTGCCCACAGCAGCTTTTTAACCTTTCAGTTGATCTGACCTCTCAACCTTCTGTCTGGTTCCTCTCTCTACCACTCATTGGCTCTGTCTTGTGCATGAGGGTCACCTAAAAAGGGATGCCCAATCCTGGTTTTGTCAACTCATTTTGAATTCCCTGTCTTTCTCAGCTCCAATGGACCCAATTCAGAAGCTCTTCCTGGACTCCATACGCACTTACTCTGAGAAGAGCCAGTAAGTAGTACCTCTTAGTCTACGTTCAAATTTTTGCTCCTCAAGTTGGGGAGCATGCATACAAGAATGCTAAACATTGCTTGGACAGACAGAATTCTGAGCCAAGAAGTCCTCAGAAGAGGCAACCCCAAACAACCCCTCTTCAAGATCATCCAAATTAAGATTTTTTTTTTTTTTTCATCCGCTTCCCTCGAAAGAAAACCATCCAAAGATTATTACTTGATGGAAGCTCAGCACAGAAGCAGAAGACCAAGAACAATGTAGGCAAAACACCACCTTAGGCTACAATGAGGTATCAAGACAGCCAGAATGCCAGTGCAGCTGGAGAGTTGTAGCATCCAACCCTTCTCAGGATGAAACCAAGATTGAGAGGATCAATCTCAAACCAAATTCCAAAGTGCAGGACTCCGGAAAAAGTCACCCATAGAGACAAATAGATGTAGTGGTTGAACCGTGGAACTACAAGTTCCCGTAAGTCATGGGGATCAAACTACTTCTCCCTGAGAGACATTGCTTTCACAGATCTGTTGTGTAGGACTTGGTGTTGATATTCCTTGATAAAAGCATACTTAAGGCACCGATGAGACTCTGTGGGGTTCAAGTGAGCGATGCCTTCCTTCATGGATATTTCGCTGATTGGCCCATGACATCTCCAGAGGGTTCAGCTGTGAATCCCAGCGTCCCAGGCTCACTCCCTAGATGTCATCAGCTCACTTGAAGGCCTAAGTTGGATCCCTCCAGAGAAGTACAAGTCACATCCGGTCTACCTCGAGAAGACGACTTGTTTAGTCAGATGACACTTCAAGAAGTCCGACAGGGCTTGAAAACATCCAGGGTTTTTTGTTTTTTTTTTGCCACCCAAGGAGCAGAGGACAAAACTGAATGTTAGCAACAAAGTTTTGTAGCGTTCTTGCTCCACGGATAAAGTCGGTGAAGGTTGACCCTTCTGGAACGGTTCGCGAAGGTCACAACGACAGGGCAAAAAGGTACTCTTGTTGTCCAAAAGACCCAACGTTGTAGTGCTAATGTATGACCCTGGGGTTCCTACTACACCAGTGGGCCGTAACTAGGCATACGGGATTGGCAGAGGGGTTTCGCTATGCAGGCTCAGTTGTTCATGCAAATGTCCCAAAACTCCCATCCCTGGGCCAACCTGGAAGGAAATCGCCCTTCACTTGTTCTAAAAATGAAATCTTTCCTGCTGTAGGGCCACTGGGGGGCTGGTGGATGCCGGCTCTGAGTACGAGCAAGCCTTGGCGGAGGAGATTGCAAAGCTCCAGAGGCTGTATGGTGGCGGTGACCTCACATCTTTCCCAGAATTCACCTTCCCAGGTATGTTGTCGTCCTCATTAGGCCACGCTCTTGATCGGTACAGTAATCTGTATGGCCTCTGGCTGCTCTACCTGATACCTGTAGATTACCCCATGTCCTCCAACAAGATGGTCGCTCCAAGACCCCTGGTTGTTCAAAAAACTGTTAAGTTGCCCTGAAATTGGGTTTTTGGAAGCATGGAAAGTGGCGCTGGACACAATGGTTTCCCCTCAACTTCAACAACCAAGGGACAGAATCTCACGTCCAGTTGATTCCAAGAAGTGTGATCAGCCACCTTGAGTGAAATGCAGAACTGCTCATCTGTATGAAAAGTATTCTTACGGGAGGGTTGGCATTTGGGATTTGTCTCATAAGAAAGTACAGAGGACACTCACCATGTAGAGGTTGTTTTATTGTGACGTCTCTGGGAGATGTTTACCAAAGTTCTCTCACCATATTGGTCCATTTCCAACGTTGTCCATGACCCTCTCCAATTTTAGATGCTTTTTTGTTTTCCTTCTTGTTGCTTGTGTGGTCTATTCAGAGGCTAGCTTGTCCTAACATTGTACAAACATGGACTAGACTTTGTAGGGAATCAGAAGAAGGCACTCGGGTTGTATGCTTCGGTTGGGGAATGGTTGTAGGTCTGCATTCGAACCCTGTGATGGACTGGCGACTGGTCCAGGGTGAACCCCACCTCTCGCAAACCCCAGCCACCCAAAACACTACATGCAGGATAACTAGTGTAGATGAATGTAGTGGTACCCTGGCTTACGAACAAATCGGATTTTTACATCAAATTTTGGATCAAGCTGCGAACAAGACTCTACGTTTATGATGTTGTAGCGTAGCGGCAGTCGTGCGCGCTACTCCGCATTCTTTACGTCGTCGTAGTCTCCTGTTGTAACACTTTTTTTCAGTAAGCTAGCCCTCATTACGGCCCCCCAAAAAGTAAAAGTTGCTAGTGATAGCGGTGTTAAGAGTTAGCCGATCTGAAGAAGGAAATAAGCTTGAGAGCGGTGCTCATGTTCCAGATCTTGGCAAGCGCTATAAGTCAACCATCAGTATATTCCTGAAGAGCAACGATGTGCTAAAGACGGTCGATGTGGCTAAAGGGGTGACTACGCTATCAAAGGAAAGTTATTGTTAGTGGAGATAGCGTTAGCAGATAGCATTAGCGAGGGTCTCATGCAAGAGGGCTTTACTTTTGCTGATTTAGTGAAGGAAACGCCAAGTACAAGTGCTGGCAAGAAGAGAAACAGTAATAATTAAGTTTATCTTTAATTCCTTTCGGTAATTTTACCCCAAATAAACCGGTAAAAAAGTTCCAAAAGAGTTCAGTAGATTTTTTTTTTTTTTTTGTACTGGAGAAGAGATCAATAGGATTGACATCAATGAGAAAAATTAATTCAGAGTCAGAGAACAAATTAAATCTAAAAGTAACATTGGTACAGAACAGGGGTGTTCAAAGTTTTTGCAAAGAGGGCCATATTTGGTGAGGTGAAATGCAAACTAATTCAGGATTTATTTTTATTTTTTATTGCAAATGGCATAGTTTTCATGTCTTAACACAGAACATAAATCTAAAGTTTTTACCAAAATCGCTCTGTTTTTCACATTTGAATACAACATAAAATGAAGAAAAGGTCGCCTGGCAAAAAAAAAAAAAAAATTATATCAAGAATCATTTTAGACATTACATATTATTCATGATTAAACGCTCACGATGCATTTCTAAATTAAAAATAACACTGTGATTTTATTCACTAGTACAAAACATTGATTGCTATATAAGATAAGATAAGAACAACTTTATTAATCCCGAAGAAAATTGTTGTGCCAGAGTTACAGAAAATATAACCGTAATAAACAATAAAAAGAAAAGGCAGAATTAGAAATAAAAATAAACTATAAATTGTCTCAGTGAAACTGTAAAGTGTCTTAGTAAACAAGTGATAAAACTATAAGTGTCTTAGTAACAAGTGAGGTAAGGAGTGCACAATATGAGCCCTTGTATGACTCCTTATTAAAAAGGAAAAACTGCAATTTTAGATTCAGATCAAAAATACAAAATAGAAAAACAGACTAAATTAGATTTTATTGTCGATTTTATGACCGAGGCTCTAAATTTGAACACGGGCCACATTTGGCCCGCGAGCCGGACTTTGGACACGCCTGCTATAGAACATGTTCATTCAACCACAAACCTGAAAGTTTCCCTTTTTTTTTTTTTCCCTTTCCAGAGCCCAAGTTGGATGAAGTCTCCCAGAAGTGAGCATAGTTACCTTTTTAGAACGGACCTTTTCTACTGTCGTCATCTCCTCGTACCTCCGTGCTCCGTAAGAACCAGAGCAGTCGTCCCGCTGAGCCTTCGCCTTCTAGCCCCTGTACACCAGGAGAGTAGAGCTGTATTTCGTGGCTTAATGTTTTAAGGGAATGAAGCGACAAATCAGTCTTTGTCTTGACAAAAGTGGGCTTACCGCGGTGAAAAGTTTTGTATAGATCGATCCATTGCTGCGCTGAATGTGGAAGGGAAAATAATAAACAAGTTTATTTCCACGCACGTCTCCGCCAGGTTTGTTTCGGGGTTTCTGTTGCGCTTCCGCCTCGTTTTAAGGGGGGGATCTCATTCATCAGTCCCAAATACAAGCAGTGAGTGAAATGCTGATATTGTAGTATTTAACTCCAAGTTATTAGTGTACCAGAGTGGGAGTTACAAGAAGTTGCATTGCTATCACCATCGCAAGTTGCTGACAGTAACAATAGCGCAGTCCTTCCCGATGCAGTACCGCTTGTTCAGGTGATGTTGCAGGATCGGAAAACCACTTTGGCACCAATTCCTGGAACCTTTCCAGGGACTTTTTTTTTTGTCTTGGAACCACAGTCTTGAGTTCCTAGAACCACTTTAACCCCTTGCAAGCTCTTCTTACGGTTCCATAGGAACTCCTGATTGGAGTTCCAATCAAGTTCCAAACAAGTGATTGGAACTTGTAACCCTGTATCTCTTTTCGTGACAGTTTTAAAAACCCTTGCGGTCACTTGTCAGATATTTTCTTGTGACAAAATGGACCGAAGCAACAAAGTGGAGTGATGAAGAGGTCTAAGCTCTTCTGGGCTGCTACGCCTCAGAATGTCAACATTACGGCTAAAATAAGTGTGGAGTTAGCTAACGGGGTTCTTCACACGGCAAAGCAGTCCAGGGAGAAGGTAAAAACGCTTGGACCCACCTGATAGTCCATTGTCTTGGAAGGACAGTCGAGCTGGACAGCTCTTTAGATATACCCCAGGAGGAGGTGGAGAACGTGGACTCCTACAAGTACTGTACCTTGGGGTCCACATTAGCAAAGACCTACTGGGCTGGACACGCAGATGTACTCTACTGGAAGGGTCAGAGAAGGATGTTCTTCCTGAGGAGACCGAGGTTGTTTGGCTCCTCAAGACCGTCAATGGTACCTTCTTGGCTATAGTATACTGGTGGGGTGGTGCCAGGACTGGTGAGGTCAACAGGCTCAACAAACAAATTGGACTCAACCTGGACCGTCTCCAATCGGTGGTGAAGGACAAACCGGGAGCTATCTTGGACAATCCTTCCCGCCCCCTGCACCACGAGCTGTGGCTGATGGGAAGCTCCTTCAGCCAACGGTTCACAGCAGTCCAGACAGCACTGCTACCGCTACCTCACTTGTTCCCAAGAGTCATACCCAAACTCCATTGCCTAACCTTGTTGGTGTCACTCCAATTCTCCACCAGTTTATTTTTGTAATTATCACTCTGCGTCTGTTCTTGTCCTTGTTGTCGTTTTGGTTGACTATTCTCACCCTTTCTGTTGCCTTTTTTTTTTTTTAATATTCTTTTGTCTATTTCTTTCCTTGTTGTTGTCCATTTTACTGTCTATTTTTTGTGCATGTCTTTTAATTGTCTCTCATTTATATTTATACTCTTTTATTGATAATTCTCATTGTCATGCTGCTGTGACAAAAGAATTTTCCCTATGGGGATCAAGACAGCATCTTTGAACTTCGTCTAAAAGAAAATTATTTAGAAACAGTGCCTTCTGCTGGACACCAAGGTTCACAAGCTGTATGCGTGAATGAAAATTTTGAAAAAGTCCTGTAAGTAAGGTAATTTTTTTCAATTACATGTCATTAAAACACAGTGTAAGGCAATGTTTGGCAAGATAACAAGGAAGTAGAAATAATTCTGCTGTTTTGAAGAGAACAAACATCAGAAAATTAAGGAAAATGGAAAGAAACAAAACAGAGGACAGCGCCCGCGGTCTTGAACCTTTGTCCTGCAGGACAATAGTTTCAGGATTTCGGAGAAGTAACCGCTGAGCTAAACCTCTGCACTACGCCAGGTACTGAGATACTTTATAAACATCAGATAAGACCGTGACAACGCATTTAAGTAAATTATATTTTCATACTTTTATATTCAATTTCATATATTTTGATTGATACATTTTTAATCTTTATTTCCCCGATTGAATGAGTGGGTGAATGGTTGTTTGTCTAAATATGTGGCTCTGCGATTGAACGTAATTAATATCTGTCATTATTGTTGGGGAAATGCGTGTTTTTAGCATTTTGTTGAACAAATGTCCAATATGTATTTTCACCTCATGTTTTGTCGTTATGCGCAAATATTCCACGCCGGTGTCGGAAAAGACAATACCGAAAATTTGCAGCGAATGCAAAAAATTACAAGCCTGGAAAGGTGTTTTGAGCGCCACGTCCGGTGAAAGAACTACATTTCCCATAATCCCATCAACTAGTATGATGTCACTAAATGCGGAAGCTTACCGTTAGCCCGGAAGTACTCGGCTATCACACTGCTAGCATCTTAATTGTACGGCATTGAAAAATTGGAATAAAGGCAACCTGCTCAAACCAAACGATTTTGTTTTTGTTTTTTTCTTTATTTTGCCTTGAAAAATATGTGGAATTTTAATCCTTGAGAAAAGGTGACTCAGTGAACCTCCTGCTGGTTTTAGAACCGAAATACACGTCTGGTAAATATCTACATAATGGTGATTTGTAAAAACCTGTCTTTCAATCATGCACAAAAATTATAATCTTAATTTTAACTATGTATAATCACAGATTATGACTAAACTCTACTGTTTGGCTGTATTTACAACACAATAATTCTATAAGTGAATCAAAATCCAATGACTCAATCAGTTGAGAAGTTTTTATAGAGATTCTATTTGTTCAGATTTGTTTACACACACACACACACCAAAATCTTTTTAAATTTACATGAGATTCAGCACATGTCTAAAAGCACAAATGAATGTCTACATATTTATTTCATTTCATTTTATTTTAGTTTTATTTTTTCAATTGGAACCATTACATGTTTCTCATTGTTTCCACCCGGAACATTAAACTGGGGACACACAAAATGGCGGCCTCCTTGCTACGCTTAGGGCGACTGGGTCCTCTCAAGGTAATGTGAACTAAATTGTTTTAAATGTGTGTCTTTTTTCACCCTCAGAATGAATTTAAGAAGTTTTTATTTTATTTTAGAGTCTGTCTGTCTGTCTCAGGTGAAAATCAGAGCGGCAATGATAACATATACACTTGACGTGTTGTAGGGATAAGGTGCAAAGAACTATCAATACTATTGCTAATAATCGACACAACCTAAATTATTTTTTTTCTGATATTTGATGAATGTATGTCAAATGCTTCACATACTATTGTGACTTTTATATAATTAAAACCGTCATTTTGGCTTCATGAAATTTAGCATTAGCATCACATTAACGTTAGCGATTAACTCGCAAGCTAACGTAGCTGTCTCTTCTGTTTAATTATTCCACACAGTATTTATATAGTTAATAAACAAACAAATAAACAACAAAAAAAACCAAAACAACGACGCAAAGAAACCACACATATATGAGTAACGGCAGTGAATAATTCATAGTCGTAGACGCCTGTGTGTTTGCTGTTTGCCTTTATAATTGTCCCACTTCCGCTGTCAAGTTGCTATTGTTTATTTCATAGGTAAACTACGATTGCACAGTAATTCGAGCCCATTGCTACACATTTTAAGTTCTTGAAATATATATTTATTTGATAATAAAATAGAATACATAGAATATGTGTGGTGTATACTAAATACATGAACTTTAACCAGGAAAGTATAATACTGAAATGTGAATCCCCGGCCAAAACTCTCAGCAACATTGTTTTAACTCAGCAGTCATTGTAATAAGTAATGTTTAATCCAGCATTATTTTTTGTCTTATACAAGGAATTCACCTGCAGGTTTGGATTTAAAATGGAAACAATGTCAATCTCAGAGTTGTAATCCTTTAGCGTTTCCCCAAAAGTGTAATCAGGCAACTTATTGATGAGATAAAAAAAAAAAAATTTATCCCCAAGGAAATTCTTGCGCTAGATGGCTCAAAAAATTGAAAAGTTAATATCGTGCATAGCAGTGAAAATACACATCGAATAAATACGTGACGTAATAGAGAAGTATATTGCTCGTGATATTGAACTAAAGATAGCTCATCGTACGGAGATTAATATTGTAAATGATGTTAAAAAATAATCTAGCCCATGATGATGAAAGTCATATTGCAGATATTTTATATATTGCTGTTATTATTATCAGTCGGAATTGTCGGGTTTTCAATATTGGAAACCAATGCATGCAAGATGATCATTTTGACATCTAGCAGTAATTGAAACACTATTAAAAAGAGAAAATCGGATTTTCATTGCTATCGTTGCACAGTGTTTGCATGCATGTGTGTTTAGCTAGTGCGTAGTCGCACAATCGTGCAGCACTGAGACAAAATCTGTTTCGTGTGTTCGAGACGTGCCAAAGGTCAAAGGTGGCGGATAATGTCAGTGATAGTAAAATCACACACCAGACATTCACCATCGGTGCACCTGTGCAGATAAAATAAGCTGCCGTACACTTTGAAGATACAACATGAAGCTTCTCGGCTAAAAATAAAGACCAATTTAAACCAAAGAAAGAAAAGCAAATTGTCACCACCTGTTATATTAATCTAAATGGGTCTGCTTGGACACACACCAACACACTGCTAATGTTGATTTTTCTCAAATTAATTATTTTGTGATTTTTTTTTTTTTGATGAAAAAAAACATAATAAACGTGAAAGTTTAAAGGGACCGAGTCATATCTGAAGATCAGTGAGTTCACAATCAGGCTGTTCAAAGACTTTAGTGAAAAAACACTTAAATTTCTTCTTTTTTTTTTTTTTGTTAATAGCATTTTGGGACCCGAGGGCTGCAACAGACGGCTGTTTTTTTTGTTTGTTTTTTTTTTGTTTTTTAATCTTCTTACCAGATTTTTTCCCGCCGGTCTTATTCTTTGTTGATCATAACAAAAACAATAATGTTATTCTCAACTGACGTGTCGATCCAGGACAACCTGTGCTAAAGTGTGTGTGTGCGTGTGTGTGTGTGTGTGTGTGTGTTCCACAGTGTCTCCGGGGAGGGCGCTTGGGGCTCCTGAGGGGCCGCACAGCCGCCTCCTTCTGCACTCAGGCTGAAGAACCCACGACGAAAAAAGACGCAGTGAACAAAAGTAAGATCGTCAGTCTTTTCTTTACAAATAAACATGTGAAGAATGCGGTGATTTTCTATTTTTTTATTTTTTTTCCCCACTTTCTGAGAAAAGGATAATTTCCATATGAGTTGCTGATGTAAAAGTTTTCTTCCTGAGCACAGAAAAAAAAAAAATAATTTCCATGATTGACTCTCCTGGTTGACAATACAGAATTCCACTTTAAAATTAAGTTTATAGAAAATGTTTAATTGTGTGTAAGTTGCCTGTATGTTGACTTCATGGTACGGATAGCGGCATCTGGTATTTTCAATTCCCCGTCTTTTTGTTTTGTGTTTAAGGTTCAATATTTGATATTCCAGGGCGGCATCTCGTGGCTCGAGATGACGCTTTTATTTATCGACTTTGGAAATCTTATAAGGTTTTAAAACGCCGACGCGAAGGTCGAAGTCAAAGACGTGAAGTGAAACACAACACGCAGCTTCACGCGTAAAGATGTTTAAGGCAGCAGACGAAAAATAGCTCCGAAGATCTTTTTACCCTGAACCTTTTGCAGTCCGGAGACAATTAAACCCCTAAAAATGCCAAATCTACGCTCTGCTGCCCCCAGGTGGATGACAAGCGACACTACACGTTCCTCCGCCGAGGCGCCTGCCGAGCTCTCCCTTCGTTTTCCTTGTGAAAATGCTAAAAGTGAATACAATTTGGCTTCTTTTTGCTTTTGCTTTGCACACTCAAAGCTACATTAAGCCTCAAACTGTGTTTGGCGTCGCTAAAAAAACCTAGCTTGTCATGCTACTCGGCTACCCGCTCCAGATACAGTGTTGTATTTCACTTTGTACGTTTGTTTCGTTTCCATTCAAGCCGGCGAGATGTCACTTTCTGTTTAACCACCCTTTTCCCGTTTACCACCTCCTCCCCCCCCCAGCAGCTCAGGCTCCCGATGAAAGAGCGACCCTGCTCGCCTACAAGACCCAAGTTGCCTTTCCCGTTAGACTTTCCATCCCCGGAGTTTTCCCGCAGTCCGTAGGTGCGGCCGAATCGGTCGCAGCCGCAACGGCGACGGCGCCTGTCGCCGCAGGAAGCGAAGCGGCTGCATCCGAACCGGAGGCCTCCTCGGATCCAGCTCCTGAGCCGCCTAGCGCCGAAGCGGCTCCTGAGGTTTCCGCTACAGATGACGCCGCTAAAACCGCCCCCTCCGAAGACGCGGCGGCGTCTTCATCCTCCAGCGACTCCGACTCGGACTCCGATTCCGACTCGGACGACGAGAAGTCAGAAGCGAAGCCGTCGGACGCCGCGTCCGAAGTGAAGGTAGAAGCGGCCGACTCTCAAACAGAGGTTTCGCCGGAACCCGGAGAAGTTCTCAGCCGTGCTGCCGAGAAGCCGGTAGAAGCCGCCCAGAGTGTCCCGGAGGAGTTAGTGGACCCCGCTCCTGCGATACACACTTCCACCGCCGACGCTTCTTCACCGCTAACAGAAGACCCGACGCCTCCTGCTGCGGTCGAAGAAACAGCCGAGGAACCCGCACTTGTCGCAACCTCCGCTGAAACCCCGGCAGAAATCACAGAAGCACCCGTAGAAGCCACCAAAACCACAGCTGGAGCCGCGGAAGCCACAGGTGAAGATGCAGAAGCGCCCGCCGAAGCTGCAGAAGCCACAGTTGAAGCTGCAGAAGCCACAGTTGAAGCCGCAGAAGCCACAGTTGAAGCTGCAGAAGCCACAGTTGAAGCTGCAGAAGCGCCAGCTGAAGCTGCAGAAGCCATCGTTGAAGCTGTAGCAGCCCCAGCCGAAGCTGCAGAAGAAATCCTCGAAGCTGCGGAAGCGCCCGCCGAAGCTGCGGAAGCCATCTTTGAAGCTGCAGAACCCCCCGTTGTAGCCGCCGCCGCCGCCGCCGCCGCCGCCACGGAGCCTCTGGTTGACCCCGCGGCCGAAGTCTCCCCACGGAGCGCTGAGGAGCTGGCGGATCCTGCTCCGGTTGTAGCCGAAGCTGCAGGGGAGGAGCTGCAAGCAGAGTCCCCTGCCGAAGCGCCTGAGGGTACACACCACACCACCCGATCCGCCCAATCAAATCTATACTTTCCCCTTCTCTCATATACGGATCTTCTCGCCCGCACAGACGACTCCGCTTTCCAACCAGTTACCGTTAAGGCGTTTTCACCGACGCCAACACATAGCAGCTGTTTTGCTTCCACAACTTTTTGCTCCTTAGAAATCATCCCGTCATCGACATCTAACCAAGCCATTGTTTTCCAGTCCGGTCATCGTGCACGAGGCGGCTACCGGTCGCAAACCCCCCCCCCCCGCGCTGATGCGTCTCTGTTAGATTTTCCAAAATGAAAAGTTGAAAATTTGTTTTGATTGTTTGGACGGGGCCTCAGCTGCGGAAAAGTCCGCGGCAACCCTGTAAAATATTAAAAAAAACACGCCGCTAATCCAACCCAGGTGATTCAAAACATCAGTTTGCTAGCATGAAAACGGATCAGCGCGGCGGTAGGTTGGTTTGCGCGGTCGCCGTCCTTCGCTTTCTGGTCAAGTTTCCGATTTCTCTGTCTCACACACACACACACACACACAGTGATGCCGTCAATGTGTAATCAACCCGCATGTGTCTCTGCTAATCCGACAGATTTTCCCATACTTTCTTTTTCAATCGCTCTTTCTCAGCGGCTCCGTTTTCCTTATTTTTCGTCCCCCCCCGGTTCCTCTGGTTTTTTGTGTATAAGGTGTCACCAGGATTACCGTTAATTCTCCCGCATATTGATGTTTGATTTCCTTCTTCCCGGTAACGTTAATGATTACAGCGGAGAAAGCGGCCGGACGGGCCGGAGCGAGGAGGGGAGGGGAGGGAGGACGCCGGAAAGCAGGATCGCACAAGTTTCAATCGCCGAGGAGGGAAATATTCCGTCCGGCGGGCGCCACGGCAACAAAAAAAAAAAACCCCATTTGTCACGGCGTCCCGGCCAACTGTGCGATGCCGCTTCCCGGGACGAACCCCACCTCCCTTCGCACCGTTTCTTTTCTTCCTCATTCCTCCTCGGTCATGACTCCTCTTTCAAAACACGAGTTTAAAATCTTTTTTTTTTTTTTTTTGGGTGCAGGATCGCCTCCGCTATGGGATTTCCTCGGTGTCTGATGTTTACTTTCACATGGTTTCCACTCCCACCGCCCCGCCAACCTCTAGAAAACCCGATTCTTGAGACTTTTCACACCACCGCGTCTCCGCTCTCTGTTGGGGGGCAACGGAGCCTGCTGCCATAGGAAATACCTAGCCGTAAAACTTCCTTTGTCAGCAGGTGTGAAGATGTTAATGCATAGTCTCTGGAAAGAGGGGGGGAGAGAAAAAAAAATCCTTAAATTATTGAAGCATCTGTCTTTTTTTTTTTTATAACTTATCGAAGCATCGGTCTTCGTTGCGTCGCAGCGAAAACAGAGACCCAGTTTTTTTTTTGCTAACTGTTTTTATGCAGGATTAGCATGTTTCTCACATACTTCTCTTTTGTGTGTGTTTGTCTTCTCCCACCCTTCTTCCACCACCTCTCCGCAGAGGCAGCGGCGGCGCCTCCGGAGCCCGAGGAGCCTTTCGACAACAGCACGTATAAAAACTACGAGCACCACGGCTACAACCCGTACACGTTCGCGGACTTGGATTTGGAGATGGCCAAGTATCGCCTCCCGCAGCCGTCCTCCGGCAGACCCTCGCCCCGACACTAGGGGATCCGACCCGGCTCCAGGCCTCGATTTTGGGCCGATGGTAGTAACGTTACCCCCTCCCCCCTCCGTCAAATATGCTTGTTAAAAAAAAAAAAAAAGATGTCACATTATTAAAAACGCTAAAACGAGAAGGGAGACCTGCTTGTGTCTGGTGTCGCTAGGCTTTGTGTTGCAAAAAATAAAAAAAAAAGGGGGGGGAGAGGCATGTAAAGGGATAAGACGGAGATCAAACACCTCTTTTATGCAGCTCCTCTGCCTTGGGGGGGTGCAGGGGCATTTGAATAGAGCTGAGTGTGCAAGTCGTGTTATCTGTGTTTCTATTTTAGCCATTACAATTTCCACTCATTTTAAATGCTTCCCTTATTATGCTTACAAGCAGGATGCGTGGTGGTGTGCGGGTTTATGTGCTTTTTTTTTTTTTTTTTTGTTTTGTTTTATGTGAAAAGCAATGTGCACAAAGAAGGACGGTGTATACATGGAAAATGTTATTACATAAATGAGACGCCAGAGAAATAAGGCAGGCACAAAACACAGCGTGGTGCAGCGGGGAGGGGCGGGGCCGGACAGGGCGAGCAGGACGTCATGACTCCGCCCACTTCATGAATATTCATGAGCCGGACGTCCCTGCGTGCCCTTACGTGATGACGCAACGCGACAACTGCGGGTCCCGATTGCTGCAGCCGCTTGTCAGTGTGACGAAGATTGGCACTCAGGTAAGCTGTCACTCAAAATCCCTCTTTTTCCGTTCCCTATCAATCAAACAATCTGGGCCGCACGCAAAAAATGCCCCGGGGCGAGCAGCGTGGACGTAGATGCGGGCAGCGACGGGTTGTTTGGGTTTTTTTTTTTTTTGTTGTTTTTTTTCTTGGGGGGGAAGACAGGCAGAAGTGGCAAGAGCTCCGGGAAGAATATATATATATAAAATATATACAAGGGAGGGAGGAGGAAGTGGAGGAGGAGGAGGGGGGTGAAAAAATATGTCGGCGTTTTGGGGGCAGAGGAGGATTGTGGAAAAGCAAAGGGCGAAAGCTAAGGAGCGAGGCCCGGCAGTTTGTAATGCTAGCGCGGAGGGGAGGGGAAGGAGACGGCAGCTGTCCCCCGTATGATTGACTGATGTCGGAAGAATTGGGATCAACCTACACTGGGCTACAGCCAGTGCCCTTTATTCCGAACGCGCTGGAGTTACAACACACCCACAGTTGAATAAGCGATTCGTTTTTTTTTTTGTTTTATTTTTAAACGACACAATCCATCCCGACGCCGTGATGTTATTTCGCCACACGGCTCCGTTTTGTATTAATCCGCGGCGGCGTTATTTCTTTGGATACCTGGGTAGCGGGGTTAGCTCGCCATTAAGGCGCCGGTTCTCTCTCTCTCTTCCTTCCTCTCATGTTCCCTCGCTAAATATGGCGGTTTTGCCTTTTTATTTTTTTCCTGGCTTGAGCCGAGCCTAGCTTGAGAAACATTTCAAGTTAACAGTTAAGTTAGCTACTGTGCTAACGTTAGCCGTAGCCGAGCTAGCTCGGTTGCATGTGCCCCCCCCCCTCCTCTCCTCCTCCCCGGCGATGAAGGCAAGCGACACATTCAGGGGCGAAATAACGGGGTTTTCCCCGGCCGAGGTGCTTTGTCCTCGGACGTGGTCGCTGTTAAAGTCTAGCTAAATGATCCGAACCGGGAAAACGGTCTTAAACTGTTTTTTTTTGGCGCCAGAAAGTGCTCCTAGCTACTAGCACGTAGCCAGAAAGCTAACTTCACAGTGGTGGGTGTGTTTAAAAGCGACTGCCGGCCGTCGTCCACATCATTATCGCTAATATTAATACATTTTGGGGTTTTCTACCCCTCCCCAAAAACTAATAAATCACACCACAACTTTATGTACATTGACAATGGGAAAAAAACTAACTTATTTAACCCTTTCACATTATATTACGCCCCCCTTCCCCGGTGGGGGTCGATTTCGAGGGTCCCTCTTCTACCCTTGTTTGGTCTAATTCACCATAAAAAAAACACATTTTTTGTTTGTTTTAACATCTCCCACTTATTAAAATCTTATCTCACATGTTCTCACTTCACTGTTTTTGCCTTTAACTACATTTTTTTCGTTTTCATCCACGCCTATAACAATTCCAACTTCTACAAACACACACACCGAATCAGCCCATTGCTAACTAGCTCTGTTTATATTTTGACCTCATGTTTCTCAGACACTTTCCACATCACATCTTTTGACAGGTAACCTAATTTTTGTTGAAAATTGTTTATTCTTCAGGTTGGGCCGCCTGTCCACGCTCCCTATAATGCCCCAGTGTTCGCAGCAGCTGCAGTGAACGTGATGGCAGCCCACTCGGTTTCCATAGACAAATATCCCAAGGGAGAGCAGCAGGTGGGTGAGAGGGACAAATTTCGTCCTTAAGGTTCACACACTTCGTGCAAACTGGACTAACCGTTGTTGTTTTGGCTTTTCTCTGTTCCAGTTGACACACAAACACACACACACAAGAACGCGGGTGACGTTCGGAGCGGCGCTTTACCCTTGGAAACACCAGTTATTTTAGTTTGAACATCTCAGAATAACCCACGCGGGGAAAGTAGCATGTATGTCGGAGACGGGATTCGAGTTAAAAGTCGTCGACGTCGAACGAAACGCCGCTCGAAAAGGCGTCGCGTCTCGTTTTGGGGTGTTTGTTCCCATGCAAAACACTTGCACGTTTTCTTTTTTTAGTGCCGAATGTGTGCAATCCGGCACCTAGAGCCATCTGTGACAAATTGCAAAAATTTAAAACACAAAGCAAGTGATTATTTTTAGCCCGTTCACGCAATCTAAGTCATTGTTGGTCGCAGTCACACGGCCGGGGATGGGATTTCTGTTCCTGGAAGGAATAACCGGATTGCTTCTAGAGAGCCGCCGCATGAACACATACCAAAAAAAAAAAAAAAAAAAAAAGTCTCTAAATGAGTCAACGCAGTTTAGATGCAGCAGAACGTGGGCCGGGCTGACATTTTGACGTTTTTATTAGTGCTCACACACACACACACACACACACTCTCTGGTTTTATATTCTCACCTCGAAATCAGATATAACCTCGTTCAGAATCGTCCCGGGCAAGCACTCGGCCGGACGTCGTCCAGTCATCTTGTCGAACGTTATCGTATTAATTATTAAAACCGATACAATAATAAACAAGGCTTCGGAAGGTTGTTTATCAAATTATAAAGTTAATAAAGGTCATTAGGATTCAGCAGAAAGCACATCTAGTACATGGTAGGGAGGCTAGGAATAGGATGTAACTAAAAATGTCTGGCGCAGTGTTATGAAGCTATAAATCACGGGAGGGGGGGAGGGGGTTGAATTTCATTGATAATTTATTTAAAAACATTTACTCGGTTGTTTAAATCGAGTCTTCTTTGGAATGACAAACCGCCTTTTTTTTTTTTTTTTTTTTTTGATTTGTCATGCAAGCCAGTCACGTGACAATCCAGCACGATCCTCGACGACGCGGTGATTTAACGTGGGATTCCGCGTCGGGACGATTCCTTTCCACGTTTCGTAATCAGCCCGACTCCCGGATACGTAACCGCGTGTCATGAGTTCGGGATTCGCGTGTATCGCGACAAGCGGGACGGTTTCCTCCACGGGGGGAGCCGAACGTTACGTATAAATCAAGGTTAAAAGTCCATTGTTGATACAGTAGAGGGATTGTGATGCGTTTGTAGTGTCACCAGAGCAACACTGGGAGAATTGTATTGACGCAGTAAATCATGTGCAGCTCTACTCAAACCATGCACTTTCTTCTTCTTCTTCTTCTTCTTCTTAACAGCAGTACAATTATTTATTTTCCTCATTCGCAGGAACAATTATTTAAACTCTTCCAGGCCTATGAATCCCATAAATGACTCCATATTTATCTCCAAGATCCCATCTCGCCATTCGTTTTATTTTTACTTCCCTACCCGCGTTAACCGTTTGTCTTTTTCCTCAAGTATAAATAAAAAATCCAAGTGTGAAAGCAGGTATGTCCAGAATCCCAATTTCTAAAATCTTAAATCTTAAACTTAAAAAAAAACTCACCCACTTATTGTAAATTGTAATGATTTATCTGTTTTATGTTTATAACTGTGCAATATTTCATTTTACAACAGCTACATATACAATACTTTTCATACTCTTGTGCACTCCCGACCTGAAGACACTTCACTCATTACTTAATACACTTTTTTTTTTTTTTTTCCACTGTTCAAATCATTTTCTAATATTATTTCTCATTGTTACGTTTTTCCTGTAACTCTGGCACAACAATTTCCTTCGGGGATAAATAAAGTTATTCTAAAGCCGGATACATCGGGATCCGCTAACCCATGATGCTGTCAAGAACCTCGCTCTTCCGCGTTGTTGACGACCGTAAACTATAAAAGAAGTGGCATTCACACTCTTGTCATCTTGAATTTCCAGGGCGCTGGTATTGAAGCGGCCCTCTGTCTGATCGCGTCTTTGCCCCCCAGCAACCCTTCACATGATGTGTAAATGACTCCCATTCCCCGCCTTTCTTTTCACCTCGTCTGTCAGTTCCTGTCCTCATCTCCATCACTCCCATCGCTTCCTTCGCTCATTAATTTTTGTGTGTTTTGTTCCCCCCCCCTTCCCTTCCCTTCCCTCCCCCGGCAGATGCAAGGTGTGGTAAAAGTAGACAGTGATTCGGAGCAGAAGTTTGAGGGGACGTTAGCAGAGGCGCCCAGCCCGACACTCACAGAGCCACAGACGCCCATGGACGTGGACAAAGCCTCCATATATCGGTAGAACTAACTCTCTTGTGTCTTGTCCGTGTTGTCGTTTAGTGAGAATAACATGGAGTTTTTGTTTTTTTTTGTTCCTATCCTGGAGGCATTGCTTTAAGATTGGTCAAAAAAAAACAACAAACTTGTCACTAAGAAACCTCATGACGTCCACCGAGTCCTCCCCATTTGTTCATGTGACCCTCGCCGCGTCCCGCCGCTCGCATTCTGCAGGGTGTCTCGACTGTGTGTGTGTGTGTGTGTGTGTGTGTGTGTGTGTGTGGGATCTTTGCATTTTTAGGCTCGGCGGGAAAAAAAAAAAAAAAGAAGTCCTCGAACCGTTTTGCATGCAGCCGCTTCCTATCGTTATCTAGCCTATTTCGAGTTCGCGAATAAAACAAAAACAGTTGGAAATTCGCACCGATTTCATGACGTGTCGCAGAAACTATTATTTTTTTTTTAAATTGTATTAATTTCTCTGTTAAACACACCTCGTCCGACCTTTCGCAGACACCCCCTTTTCCCGCTGCTGGCCCTGCTCTTCGAGAAATGCGAACAGTCCACCCTCAGCTCCGAATGCATCACCTCGGCCAGCTTCGACGTGGACATCGAGAACTTCGTCCGCAGCCAGGAGAAAGAGGGGAAGCCCTTCTTCAGCGAGGACCCGGAGCTCGACAACCTGGTGAGGAAATCCCCTCGTGGACGATTTCCCTTTTTTTTTTTTTTAATAGATTTATTTATCCGGACACGAGTTCTTTACCTTTTAAACTTTCCATCCAAGTAGATTTCAACTTCATTTGTCCACCAAACAGAATCCCGAGAGACAGATTGATTCCCGATGCGGGGAATTCAGATGATTCGAAGGCAAAATGAAACCCGATGCCGCTTTAAATGAAAATTCATTCTTTATATCGCTTATTCTGGTCGGAAACCTGCTCAGACTCGAAAATAAGTGTATTTGCAGTCCCTATGTCCTCTATTGTAAGTCGCTTTGGATAAAAGCGTCTGCTAAATGTAATGTAAAATAAGTTTTTCCAAATGGCGTCGAACCTCCGCAAATATTCCCGGGAGGCTATATCCATTAAATCTGCGGAAAGTTGTCGTATCTGTGCACATCAGCCAACGTAGGTTTTAGATTGTTGACGCGCACACACACACACTGTTGAAAGTCGACCGTACGGAGTCCCTCGCGGGGTGTTTTATTTTGAAAATCGATCAGATACGCTGTCGTTGTCGGTGCCCTGGATCCATCTGCTCGGTGTAAACGAACGCGTCTCCTGTCAAAAATAGACCTGGCGCTTATTTTTAGCAGAGCAGAAAGAGAGAGGCGGCGGGGGGGAGACAGACGGACAGCGATACTTCTGAAAGCCCGCTTCGCTTCTGCCGGTCGAGCATTTGTTGACGTCCAAACGAAGCGCTATTGAATATTTACTGATTTTGATTTATTCTTGACGTTTCCCGGCTCACCGCTCTGTTTCCTGTTCTACTGATTTGTGAATAACATCCAAAAAAAAAACAGCCGTAAAATCCGCTTAATATCATTTAACCACCTGCTCTGCAGTACAAACTCCAGGGGAACCGTTTTTTTTTTTTTTTTTTTTTTTTAATTTCTGCGCTTGTTAACCATCCGCCGCGCAGATGGTGAAAGCCATCCAGGTGCTGCGGATCCACCTGCTGGAGCTGGAGAAGGTGAGCGACCTGTGCAAGGACTTCTGCAGCCGCTACATCGCCTGCCTCAAGACTAAGATGAACAGCGAGACCCTGCTGAGCGGGGACCCCGGGAGCCCGTACTCCCCCGTGCAAGGCCAGGCCCCGAGCTTCTCGCCGACCAAGACTCAGGTCGGCGCGACGCGCAAACGAACCCGCCGTTCACACTCCCAGAACCCCAGGCGACCAACGTCGACCTTTTCTCTCGCAGACCCCCAGCTCCATCTCCGGGACCCTCAGTCCCCAGGGCCAAATCGTGGTGCCGGCTTCGGCCCTGCAGCAAGGGAACGTCACGGTGACGGCCGTCAACCCCACCCAGGTGGTCGCAGGTATGTCACCATGGCATACAACCCCTCCCTCAGGTACTGTACTGTTGTCACCGCCACCGATCATGTTGTCATGTTGCGCGCGCACCTAGCGGGACCTTAAATCTCAGCTGAATTTGCTAGCTTGCACTTTTAGCGTATGTTATTGCTCTAAATGAGTGTGTGTGTGTGTGTGTGTGTGTTGATCTCCAGGCGGCACCGTGTATCAGCCTGTCACGGTCGTCACCCCCCAGGGCCAGGTGGTTACTCAGGCCCTCTCTCCCGGGACAATACGCGTCCAAAACAATCAGGTATTACATCTTGCTTTTTTTTTTTGTTTTTTTTTTTCTTTTAACCCTACACGGCTGCATGCACATTTATCGGTTCCGTGACTCGGTACGTGTCAAAGCTCTGCGTTCGTTCAGCAGTACTTTTCCGTGAAGCGGCATCAGGAAAAAAGAGGAGCGGAATTCACTCCGTCGTTAAATGAAGCCTTAAAATATAGCAAAGTGCGCAAGTTAGCAAAACATTGTAGCGTGAAGTGTAGCCGGTAAGTGATGTGATAGAAGCACTAAATGAAAAACTCCTCCAATCTTCAAGGAAAATACACTTGATTTAAACAATCTCTACGTTTGCTTTTAATTTGTATTATGTATTTATTTTTTTACACATTATTATTATTTATAATAAAAAGAATAAGAACAACTTTATATATCCCGAAGGAAACTGTTGTGCCAGAGTTTCAAGTAAAACATAACAATAATGAATAATAGTAGGAAATTGTATAAACACTTAAATAAGGGGGGAGAATAACAAATACAAATAAAACTATAAAGTGTCAAAGTCACAACGCTGTAAAGTGTTTTAAGGCCTTAAGTGCAAAAATGTGATGTATAATATATGTATAATATATTCATATATATATATATGTGTATATATGTATATATATATATATATATATATAGAGAGAGATAATATATATAGATATATACGATACAATAATAATAATGACAATAATAATAATAACCATAATAACAACAATAATAATAATAATTATTATTATTATTAAAGCAAATATTTCTTATTTGAAAGCATGTAATAAAACAGGCTGCTGGAACGGACTAATAGCGTTTTAATATGATTTTTAATGGGATCATTTAATTTGATATGCGGTAAGTCAAGGCGTCACTGTGTGAATCCTTTCCGAAATAGTGTTAAAATGCGGTTCGGACACATTTCATTTCACACTTTGAATGTAAATAACGTCGGTTTGGACGTCGCCACGTGAGCCGCTTTGCCTCCAGCGTGGGACCTTCACGTCTGGGAGCCATTTTTATCCGCTCCTGGAGGTTTAAGAGATTGGTTTTAATGAAATGGCCAAAGTGGGCCAAAAAAAACACATCCTCAAGTAATCCCGATGTCCTTCTGGAGACATTAAAGAGGAAACGCGGTGCTCATTTCATTGGTACAACTTTAACGGCTTTCATTAGTTTCCTTTAGCCTCCGGCGCCGACAGTTATCAGTAAAGTCTGCGGCATTCAGGCGCTGGAATTGCACTTTTCTGCTCATCCAGAACAGCATTGGAATTACAGCTCATTACCGCAAACCTACAGAATTGTAGATCTCTGCCAACAGCAACTTCCCCTTGCTGCTAGCTCAGTTCCAGAAATTAGTTTTTTTTTTTTTTAAATACACCTATATTTTCCACCTCAAAGTTAATTGCAGGGTAATTCCAGTGAGGTCGGGTTTTATTTGTACGCCGCCAAATCACAACAGACACGATAATAGCTAAATAATAGCTGATCATAATGCAGTTTCGTTAATTTTTTCCCTCTTGTTTACATTTTCAGATAAACCTTTTCACTTGAATTTATATTGCAGACACCCTTAAGAGATGAGTGCAACTGATTTTATTTGGCTTTTATTTCATTTATTTTATGATATACATTGTTAGTTCCTTTTTTTTTTACACTATAACTGATAGGCATTGCTAGTTCCAGGTTCAGCATGTTAAATAAGATCATTTCAATACGTTTTTAAAATTCTGGCCCACTGTTTATTGGATTTGGACACCGCTGATTTACCTAACATTCACCCATGAGCAAGCATTTGGCAAAAGCAATAATAAAAATAATAATAATAATCACCATCACCAATAATAATAATAGTAGCGCTAACAGTTACATGCTAATAGCTGACATGATACTATAATAGCTCTAATTTGGTAGAAACTGAACCAAATCAATTTTTCCCAATGAAATCAATGTTAATCCCATTGATCCGTTCTCCAGCGCCCAAAACATATCGAACCTTTTTCTATGGGTTTATCAGTGGCAATAATACGGAAATTAAAGATAAGCTTCGTTGCTAGTGTTTCTGCTATTCTTTCTTTTCTTGCCAGCAACGTTTCTCTCACTCAATCAGCAAAAGTAAAGCCTTCTCGCATATGACACCCTTGCTAATGCTATGCGCTAACGGTGTCTGCAAACTAATACATTTTATACATCTTCTAACAGTTGAGACCTTTGCTTTAAACACCGCTCTCACGTTTAGCTATTATTTCCTTCTGCAGGTCCCCTTAACCGCACTTTTAACTTTTTGGGTGCCTAGCTTACTGAAAAAAAAGCACAAATAAAGCATTATAACAGCAGAACTGAACAATGTAAACAATGCAGGCTAGCGCGCACGACTGCCGCTACGCTACAATGCTACAACCCAGAAAGCCAGTGGGTTAGTTTGTGCGTTTGTGTGATTCAAACGTTGATGGGAAACCTTGTTCGTAGGCCGATTCGTTCGTGATTATGGGCGCCCGTAAGCCCAGATATGCATAAAAGAAAAAAAAAAACTGTAGATCAAGTCCAGGGACTTGGTAGAAGATACAAAGCTACCGTGAACTGATGACAAAATGAGAGAATAACCTTCCTATGGCAGCATAGCTAGGGGCTAGCCTAGCGCTAACCAAAAAATACAGTATACGATAACATACCCTCATATACTACCTCCCATTTTTTTTGTTAAAACACGAGTTGAACCGTCACTATGACTGTCGTTCCTTATTTTATTTTATTTCTCCAGTGTTCCAGACATTCAGGACCCTCTGTCCTCTAAAAATATGTATCGCCGTATCGAGTTCTACGCTGGGTTTTAATGCGCCGCTGCTCTCCACAGCTCCAGCTGCAGTTCCACCAGGACCTGAACCTCTTCAACCACGACGACAGCTCCACGAAAAACAAACGCGGCGTCCTACCCAAACATGCCACCAACGTCATGCGCTCGTGGCTCTTCCAGCACATCGGGGTGAGTGGGCCTCGAGCAAAAAAAAAAAAAAAAACAACAAAAAAACTCAAAAGAGTGGTGGAAAAATAAGTTATTTCGCTTGTTTTCCACCTTTCCGAAAGCACCCGTATCCAACGGAGGACGAGAAGAAACAGATCGCCACCCAGACAAACCTGACGCTGCTGCAGGTCAATAACTGGTGAGTTTCCGTCGCGCCCCATTTTGCTCATTTAGACGTTTGACAGCAGAGGATTTTTTTTTTCCACACCGAAACGTTTTTTTTTTCGCTGTCGTAGACTTAAAACAGAAATTTTAGGAGTTTCTCCGGCGTCTTAATTCTCCCGTCATCTTGGTTGTTACGACTAAAATGGTAATCCAAGCTGCTGTGTTGGATCAGTCTCCTAATCTTGGTTTTTACGACAATATCCAACTTGGGTTGGACCACGTCGGCTCTCCAAAGTGTCACCATCCAGTGGAGAAGGAATGAAATAGCAGAAGCTCTGAAGATACGTCGCATGGTGGGAAAAAAGAAAAAAAATTGTGACCCTGGAAGATTCAGTCTCGGTAAAATCTCTAAAACCTGGTTTTTAGATGCGAGATGATGGTTTTCCGTGAGTGTTTACAATGTCTAAAAATGTACATATGACATATAAGAAAGGAAAAAAAAAAAAAATCAGTCGCCGTTTTTGAGAACTTGTTTGAATGCTGACGTGATTGAACGTTTTATTGGAGATAAAAAGATTTGATATTTATTTGATATTCAGTTGTCGCGGCGGCACTCGAGGGTAGAGAATTATACAAATAATCCGCAAAAAAAAAAGGAAATAAACAGACTATGTACAATAGATTACATAATAAGAAAAGAAATACCGTTATTTCCAGACTTTTAACCGCTCCTTTTTTCACAGGCATTGAACTCTGCGGCTTAATGTGGCTAATTTATGGATTTTTTTTTTAATTTTTTTTCAAGCTTCACGCCGCCAAAATATTTCTCGTCACCTCGGGACGATGAAATTCTGATGCCGTTCAATTCCAACACCGAAAAGTGTTGATTTGAATTTGAAAAATGTTGATTTGTCAAATCAAATCTTTGTATTTAAGACCTTAAAACACTTGATAGCCTTAACCTTGACAATTTATATTTTATTGTATTTCTTATTCTCCCTCCTTCCTACTATTATCTATTATTGTTATGTTTTTGCTTGAAACTCTGGCACAACAATTTCCTTCGGGATAAATAAAGTTGTTCTCCATCTCATCTCAAAAGGACGACTTTAACGGTTTTAGCAGAAAGAAGACGAGGATTGACTTTAACTTGTCTTATTTATCATTATAGATAATAATATACGTATTTGTGGATGTTACCGGTAATGTATTTAATTAAATGTTTAAAAATAAAGTTTCTCAGTAAATATCTCCCGTTACAACGTGTGGCTTATAGTCAAATACGGCCTTTATATCTATACGTATGATTATTAGCTTATTTTTAAGCTAGTTTATATTCAAGGGCGCTCAATAATCCGGAAAATACGGTAAAATAAATGCTTTGTGCAGGGAACGGTAATGGAAAAGATGTGGGTGGTAAAAATGAAAATAAAAATTATAATAAGATGAATTGTCCCACCTCAGCGACGGAAACAAAACTTTCCAGGGAATGCTTTTTTTTTTTTTCTAATACTAATAATAAATCATTTCATATATTTTATATATTCACGCTGGTCTTTTCCTGTCTTCTGCTCAGCTTTTTTTTTTTTTTTTTTTTTTTTTTTTGGGTCACCTAAGGATCTGACTGATTTTGACTTTTGAGAAGGACTTTTTTAGAAAAAGATCGTGACGCAGGGGCCAAATCTGGAGAAACGTCTCTTCGTACGGCGAGGACGCCGCGAGTTCAGGATTCTCGGCTCAAAATAAAGAAGCTCCGCTTGTCGCCGACCACCTTCTGCAAGCGTCTGGAGAAGTTTCCTCCTGAATCACCTGCTAACCCCGACCTTCCCCTGGTTTCTCCAGGTTCATAAACGCGAGGAGGCGAATCCTGCAGCCCATGCTGGACGCCAGCTCCTCCGAAACACCCAAAGCCAAAAAGAAGACCCCTCAGAACCGGCCGCTGCAGCGCTTCTGGCCGGACTCCATCGCGGCGGGCGGCGGCACCCAGCAGCAGGTCACCATGCCAGACGGTACGTGGCGTTTGTTTTTGTTTTTTTTTTTTAAGGCACAAAGTGGACCGTAAAATCGAAAGAAATGCGAAAAACCAAATTTTTAAGTTGCATTTCATGGGAAGGCTTGCATCGTTTGAGAAGGTTCGACTCGGCTGGCGTGTGTGCGTGCGTGCGTGCGTGTGTGCGTGTGTGTGTGTGTGTCACGATAGGCCGTTGGCTGAACGCCAGCTTGGAGCCGTCCAATCAGGAGGAGGGAGAAATGGCGAATCCCCGCCCCCTCCCTTCCGTGCTAAAGATGCTAATATGGACGTGCTAACGGTTTGTTTAGGGTAGTTTTAGATAAGATATACTTTATTGAAATTCTTTAGTCACAGCAGCGCAACCATGGCAATTGTGACAATCAATATGCGTATAAATATAAATAACAGACAAAAGATAGCAAAAAAAAAACAGTAAACAATAACAAGGATAAGAACAGACAACAGAATGGAGAAGAAAAATCTGTTTATCGTTACTGTGGCAAATATATCCTTTTTTTCCTCTTTTCATTTACTCAATAATCAGAAATCGTGAAAATACACTGAACCATCTTCAATTATTTTAATTAATGAATTAATTCATTCATTATGGATACATTTACCCTGCCGTCAGGGCGGCGGGGGTGCGGTAGCCCATCTTAGCATTCATCAGACCACATGTAGAGATTCACCCATTCACTCATTCATTCACATGTCATTTAGAGACGCGACCATTCACTCGTTCATTCACATGTACAGATGTAGAATCATTCACATGTCAGAGAAAAACCCATTCAGTCATTCATATGTCAGACATATAACCCTTTACATGTCAGACATTCATTCATTCACATGTAATAGACACTCACCCATTCACTCATTCATTCACATGTCGTAGATACCACCATAACATATCATCATATTCATTCATTCACTCATTCATTCATTCACATGTCGTAGATACCACCATAACATGTCATAATATTCATTCATTCACTCATTCATTCACGTCATAGATACCACCATAACATGTCATAATATTCATTCAAATGTCAGCCATACACCCATTCATTCACATGTCATATAGAAATACAACCCTTTATATTTCAGACATTCGCTCATTCATTCATACACATGTCACATAGATACCACCATAACATGTCATAATATTCATTCACATGTCACATAGATACCACCATAACATGTCATAATATTCATTCATTCATTCATTCAAATGTCAGCCATACACCCGTTCATTCACACGTTATATAGAAATACAACCCTTTATATTTCAGACATTCACTCATTCAATCACGTCATATGGACATAAAACCTTAACATTTCATAAACATTAACTCATTTATTCATTCACATGTCATTGTTATACAACCCTTTATATGTCATAGATTTGGACCCATTCATTCATTCATTCATTCACATGTCATATAGACATACTGCCATAACATGTCATAATATAAATTAATTCATTCATTCACATGTCATATAGAAATACAACCCTTTACATGTCAGACATTCATTCATTCATTCATTCACATGTCATGTAGACATACAACCTTAGCATGTCATAATATTCACTCATTTATTCATTCACATGTACAAACTAGACTTTCACCCATTCAATCACATGCCATATAGACAGAAAACCTTTACATTTCATAAACATTCATTTATTCATTCACACATCAGTGACGCAACCATTCACTTATTTCTTCACATGTCAGACAAAAAACAATTCATCCATTCACATGTCATAAACATGATGACCAAAGCAATAATATCACAACAATATCACTTTCAACTTGCAAAAATACATATTTTATCGCCTGTTTACATATCGTATAGTTATTTCATTGCCTATCTGTATATTGTATATATATTGTCTATTTTGGATGGAAATTAGCCATGAGCTACAAACAACCGCTCACTCACTCATTCATTCACGCGTCGTCGAGTCGTTCATTCCGGCCTGGTAACCCCCTCCTGCAGGCACCATGGTGACGATGAACGTGGAGGGTCTACAGAGCCTGACGTCGGACAGCGCCACGCTGGCGGTGCAGCAGGTGATGCTGGGCGGCCACAGCGAGGACGAGTCGGGGGACAGCGGGGACGAGGACGACGACGCCGACATGGCCGGGCTGGGCCTGGACAACAGCGACTCCCTGCAGTAGAGGACACACACAGGCACACACACACACACACACACACCAGGCACGTGTAAATTAGCTGTGCAGAATAAATGGGTTTCGCGGAAACGACACACACACACACGAAAAAAAAAAAACAAATAGCCCACGTTACCGTCTTGCAAAACGATCACATATTGGGTTTCCACAGAGCACAAACGCCACAGGACGACCAGGAAGTCCCTGCTTTCTCTTCCGAAAAAAGAAAAACAAAACGCCGCCCTGCTGAACGCGGCTCTCCCTGCCGCACGTGTGAACGTCAGGAGTTTCATTTCAGAAACTTTTTTCCCTTCCTTTCTTCCTCATGATTTAGTCAAAGTAGGCGAGTGCACTTTTTTTTTTTTTTTTCTTTTTTTTTTTTTGTATATTTAAGCTCGGAAAAAAAAAAAAAGATTAAAATCAAACTAAGATGGTAAAAAAGAAAAAAATAGTGTTAAAAACACCTGAAGCGAGTTTTTTCGTAAACGCTCCGTTAATAAGTGTTTGACTGATTTGTTGTTTTTTTTTTTGTTTTTTTTTTTCTCGCCAATCCCCTTCCTAACGGTGGAAAAGATGTATCTGTAGGGGTTTGTCTTCACTTTTTTGCATGCTTGTGTTTTGAGTAGATGTGCGCGCTCTTACGACAAACCGACTCCACAGACGCGAGAGCTTCACTCAAAAAAAAAAGAAAAAAAAAAAAAAAAAAGAGATGCTTATTTTTATATACAAACATGGATTTAGTGTTGTATTTTTTTTTTTTTTTTTTTTTTTTTGTAATGAATATTTATGTACATATTCATAAAAAAAAAAAAAAAAAAAGCTAGCGACCCCTGTTTTCCGGGGTTCTTTGAAGTTTTCTAAAAAAAAAAAAAAAATGTAAAAAAAAAAGGTTTAAAAAAAAACAAAACAAAGAAATTGAATGCTGTTTAAAAAAAAAAAAAAAAAAAGGAAAAAAGTTGCTATTTAATTGGTTTTAAACTTACGATACTAACAAGGCCTTACCTGTGTTTTGTTTTGTTTGTTTTTTTTTTGTTTTTTCTTAAGAATCCTTTGCCAAGAAGCACAAACGAGAGTCTCGACTCATCGGTCGAAAAAAAAAAAAAAAAAAAAAACAAAACACTAAAAAATAAACAAAAAAAAACCCGACGCGACATGAAGAAACGACGCTGCCTCCCGAATAAGCGCAGCATTCCGTCTGTCTCCTTTTTAAAACACCCACATTTGTGTATAACCATGCAAGCGCGTCTTTTAACCGATTTTTACAAAAGTAGTCGTAGGCACCAACCTCCCTTTCTCCGAAAAATGCACAATCCAGAACACTATGCTAGTCACACAATCAACGAAGGGTCTCGAGGTGGACACACACACACACACACACACACACACACGGACTCTTGAGCGCCGTCTGGATGTTTTATTTATGTACGAGGACGCGCCGACGCGTCGGAAAAACAGGGCGGCCTCGCCGGCCCTAAGCACTGGGACTGACCCCCCCCCCCTTTTCCCCTTTCCTCCACCTCCAACACAAAGTGGAGATCGAAGTCGGTTTGTTACTGCACAATTTTTTCGGGGTGCCTCTTGTTTTGATTTTGTTTTTGTTTATTTTCCTGTAATATTGTACTGTACAACAGTCGTCTGTCGATATTCGCGGTGACCCTGCTTTCTGTCCTCTCCCTCCCGCAAAGGCGAGACTTGAGAAGTTCGCCTTCCTCCTCTTCCTGCTCCTCCACCAGAACCGAGGTGCACACACACACACACACACACACACACACACACACACACACACACACGCGCACACACTCTCTCCCGCCTCCCACTTCCCGCGTCCCATCTTCGCTTTTTACGAAGCGTCGTTCACTTTTTTTCCTCTCTTGTCTGTTTTTGCCTTAGAGCTTTCTATTTTGGAATAAACGATGTCTAACTCTCGTCCACGAGTCTCGTCCTGTCGTCGGCTCCTCGCGGGAAAACGGACGCCGCTTTTTTTTTTTACGGTTTGTTTTTTTGCAGGGTTAAAAAAGGGGGAAAATAGGGAAATCCAACGTGAATGCGATTTCGCATGTATTCTGCACAAAAAAATTAAATAAAGCAACAGTGTTGAATTATAGTGTTTAAGCAGAACTTAGAGGAAATACATAATTCATATTTATTTATTTTACAGATTCCCTCCTAAGGTTCAATGAGTTAATTCTTTTAAAATATCTTCTGCTAAATTATACTCAAATATACTCCTGCTTCAAAATACTTTTTTTTTTTTTTTTTTTGGACTTTATTAATAAAAAGAAAGAAATTGGTGTACAAATTTTTCTCCACCTCCAACATCTTCTGCACAAAAATAATGCAAGAATGTTGAATTGTAGTTTTTTTTTTGTTTGTTTTTTTTTTGGCAAAATGGATTAATCATATTAATTGAGAGGAAATACATAATCCATATTTATTTATTTTACAGATTCCCTCCTAAGGTTGAATGAGTTAAAAAAAAACAGCGAGCCCAATTCTGATTTTTCTTTTAAAATATTCTGTGCTAAATTATACTCCAATATACTCCTGCTGCAAAATACATTTTTTTTTTTGTGTACTTTATTGATGAAAAGAAAGAATTCGGTGCACATATTTTTCTCTTCCTTCAACATCTTCTGCACAAAAATAATGAAAAAATGTTGAATTGTAGTTATTTTTTTTTTGTAAAATGGATTAATCATATTAATTGAGAGGAAATACATAATCCATATTTATTTATTTTACAGTTTCCCTCCTGAGGTTGAATGAGTTAGAAAAAAAAAAAAAAACAGCGATCATCAATTCTGATTCTTCCTCTAAAATATTCTCTCTGTTAAATTAAACTCAAATATACTCAAAATACATTTTTTTGTGTACTTTATTGATGAAAAGAAAGAAATTGGTGCACAAATTTTTCTCCACCTCCAACATCTTCTGCACAAAAATAATGAAAAAATGTTGAATTGTAGTTTTTTTTTTTTTGCAAAATGGATTAATCATATTATTTGAGAGGAAATAAAAAAATTCATATTTATTTATTTTACAGATTCCCTCCTGGGGTTGAATGTGTTAAAAAAAATAAAAAATAAAATTAAAAAATACAAGAAAGATCATCAAATAACAAATCAGAGCCCAATTCTGATTTTTCTTTTAAAATATTATCTGCTAAATTATACTCAGATATACTCCCGCTTAAAAATCCTTTTTTTTTTGTGTACTTTATTGATGAAAAGAAAGAAATTGGTGTACAAATTTTTCTCCAACTCAAACATCTTCTGCACAAAAATACTGAAAAAATGTTTAATTGTAGTTTTTTTTTGGGGGGCAAAATGTATTAATCTTATTAATTGAGAGGAAATGCATAATTCATATTTATTTGTTTTACAATTTCCTTCTTGAGGTTGAATGAGTTAAAAAAAACAAAAAAACAACGATCATCAAATAACAATATTAGAGCTCAAGTCTGATTTTTTCTTTTAAAAATATTTTTTGCTAAATTATACTCAAATTCTTCTCCCGCTTCAAAATACAGTTTTGTTTTTTTCATAACTAAAAAAAACAAGGTCGGAGTACAAAGTTTTCTCTGCTTCCAACATCTTCTGCACGAAAATAATGCAAGAAAGTTGAATTGTAGTTTTTCAGCCAAACGGATTTATCATATTAATTGTGAGGAATTATATAATTCTTGTTTATTTTGAATATGTAAAAAAAAAAAAATTAACAAAAAATTATTTTACAGTTTTCCCTGGGGGTTGAATGTGTAAAAAAACAAACAAAATAAAATTATGTGTTTTGAAGCGGGAATGAAATTTGAGTATAATTTTGTGACGAATATTCATAAATAAAAATTAGAATTGGCCTCCGATCTGTTTTTTTTTATAATCCTTATTTTTTATTTTTATTTTTCATACACATTCAGAGGGATCGTCAAATAACGAGATTGGAATCTAATTCTAATTTTTCCTTTTAAAATATTCTTTGCTAATTCATACTCAAATTCCTCTCCCGCTTCAAAATTCATGAAGGCTTTTTTTTTTTTCTTTTTTTTTCTCAATGTCTTTTTTTTAAAATTATAACTTAAAAAAAACAAGGTTGGTCTACAACGTTTTCTCCACTTCCAGCATCTTCTATATCTTCAAGCCAAACCGATTCAATCACATTAATTTTGGGTAAAAACAGCTCATATATTTTACGTTTTCTTCCTGGGGTCGAATATATAAAATAAAAATTTACACAAGAAAAATTACACAAGGAATTAATCAGTCAAATAATGAGAGTTAGGACCCAAATTCTGATTTTATTAAAGAACATTCTTCACGAAATGCTATTCAAAATCCTCTCTCGCTCGTAAAAAACTTTTTTTTTTATTATTATTACTGAAAAGAGCGAGGTCAGCATACAAAGTTTTTCCTTTTTCTGCAAAATAATAATGCTGAATAATAATGATAAAATAAAATAAAAAAAAAAGCTCTAATAATGTTGAATTATAGTTTTTAAACAAAACTGAATCAGAGGGAAAAACAGAATTCATATATTTATGTATATTTATCAATTTTAAGACTTCCCTCCTGGGGGTTGAATGTTTCAAAAAAAGATTTTACATGAAATAAAATTCAAATCCAGGAATTAGCCCGTACCCAGATTTATAAATTTTCTTTTCAAAAATCCTTCCCGTAATCTTGTCTTGCTCCAAAAAAAAAAAAAAAAAAAACATATTTTTTTTCTTTATAATTACTGAAAAGAACAAGTTTTCTTCCAACTTTAGATACGGCTTCACACGTTTTCTGCAAAAAAATAAAAAAATAAAAAAAATAAAATAAATCCCAGAGTCGATAATGAAGTCTTAATGCATTAAAAATGCATCGCCCCCGGCGACGCTGCGCTCGGCTGTTAGGTGGGAGGCAGTGAATTATTTAGATCCAGCGCAGACGCCCCGAATCTAAACACTGTCTTTCCATACATATTAAGTGGATGATCTATATTTTCAGGTTTAATAATAATAATAATAATAATAATAGAGTGACTGCAGCTCTGAATGCCTCCTCTGACATTTTGGAAAAGCTGTGAGAATTTTTTTTTTTTTTTTTTTTCAATATTTTATTTGACACAACAGACGTGATCAGAGAAGCAAATCAGATTAATTCCAATTCTAACAATTAAAAAAAAAAAAAAAATTGATGCATGATGGAGCATATAAAGGATTTCCACTGACTGAAAATGTAGAATAAATTAGTAGTAAATAAATAGAAATGAAAAAAGAAATGATAAACACAAGCAAAGGATATTTTAACTTTTTTTCCCAACAGGGGATCAAAAATTTATTTTTATTATATAATCTGGTTTTGATTCATATATTCATGAAATAAGAAAATACAAAAATAAAGATAATAAACTATAAGTAATGAAGAGAAAAATTCAAAGAGCTGTACAATTTCAAATTTTTTTTTGAAAGTAATTTATACATTTTTGCAGAATTAATCATTTTTCATAATTGTGAAATCAGCTTTTTTTAAACTTTTTTTTCTTTATCTTTTTTTAATGACTTTTAACACAAATAATTTTTTTTAATTGATTTATTTAATCCAATTACTCAATGCAATCTATAAAGTATAGTTTCTATTTTGTCGTCCAGGGAGGAGCTTTTCAGTTCAACGTTTCCTGATGATTTCCTGAGAATTTTTCCTAGATTGGTAATTTATTTAGTATTTAATTTATGCATTATTTGTCTCAAATCAGTCTTTTTAAAATATGTATATATATATATATATATATATATGCATATATGTCAGTTAGCTGTTATTTTATGTGCTTTGCATGTGTCGCTGCAATATTTGAAAAAAAAATTAAATCATAAATAAAAATATGTTTTTTTTTCTTTTAATATTTAGCGGTTAGCGCTTTCCTCTCAATGAGGTCCCAGGTTTGATTCCTGTAGCGGGTTCTTTTAGTGTACACCGAGTCCTGGTGAAAGACTTATTTAAAAATTAAATTTGAAATAAAAAAAAATTAAAAAGATTATTTCTGTCATGGCTTCGCCTCCATGGGGAGTCTACTCCTCTTCCTTTCTCCTCTGTCCTCGTTTTCCTCTGTTTCGTTCTGGGTCTCTTCAGGGACATCGCCAACTTTTCCTGTCCCCTTCGAGTCCCCTTCCTGCCCCCTGGATGTTGCTGTCGTCCACTCTGGGCCTGTTCAAGAGGCCTTGTCTCTTGTTCTGTCTTGCTTCCCCCTACAGGACCAGTGAAAGGAAGTCCTCCGAACCTCAGCACTCTCTTGCCAGGCCTCCCGGTACCGACCTTTCCCCTTCGAGATTCCTGCCCCCTTGGTGGATGTCTGTGTACCCTACCTTGACTCCCATTCCTGCCCTTCATCTAAATAAACTTGTGCATCTATTGGCAAGGGGATAGACTCTTGCGCCTCACCCTCTTGAGTTCTGTTGTTTGCCCCCTTGGAACTTCCCCTTTGGGGGTGTTGGGGTGCTGTCATGGTTCCAGCTCCATGTATAGGCTACCGCCTATCACCTGCAATTTGTGAGGGTTCAGAAGCCTCACTAGTTGCCAGGTCCTGCCACTCCCTTCAGGCTGTTGCGCTGAGTTTATCCAGGGGCCTCATTGTCATGTCTTGCCGCCTTGTTGCTGCCTCTTGCTGTTCCCTGGGTGACATCGCCTTTCACTCTGAGCCTTTAGGAGGGGCTGTGTCTCCCTTTCTGTCCTACTTCTTTCTGCAGGTCCAGTGACAGGGATCCTTCCCAGCGGTTTGTCGGACGGACTTTCTGAACTTTAGCCTTCTCCTACGTGGCCTCCCGGTATGACCGAGCCTCTTCGAGTTCTCTGCCTCGTTGTTGTATCCTGGCGTCCCCCTACTTTGCCTCCTGTTTTTGTGTAACTGTAAGTAAATTTGATTTTTGAACTCTCGATTCTCCTGCTGGGTTTCCCCCATACCGATGTTGCCTCTTCAAATTCCCTGCCCCGTTGCTAAATGTCCGTCTCCCGTCCCTGCCCTCAATGGTTTTCCTGTTTATCTGCTGCTGGACTCTGAAGTAAACTTGTTTTTGCGTTCTCTCTGTGGGTGAAAAGTTCTTGTTGACTTGGGTCTTTGCACAGCCCCCTTGTATGACCTGGCCAACCATGCACCCAGCCGCATTGCTTCCCACAAGCATCTGACAACAAGGGGATAGACTACCACATCTTTCCCTGCTGAGTTCCAATTTTTGCCCCCCATTGTGGTCTCATATGATTTCTTTGGACATCTAAAGCAGTCCCTTCAAAGAGATGGGGTACTGTCTTAGTCCCACCTCCCCACAAGGCTGTCGCCTATTACCTGCAATTAGTGAGGGCTTAAAAGCCTCAGACTGACTAGATATCGGGTCATACTACACTTGTTCATGTTTGTACAGGGGCTACTCCTCATTGTTATGTATGCATGGAGAGGCTACTCCTACCCTTGCTCTCTTGGTCTGTCCAAAGGTGTTGTCGCCTTTGGCTATCTTCCCTCCCTCCATGCTGATGCTGGGCGAGTCATCCTGGGGATTTGTTGGCCGGACCTACCTTTCTGAACCGCAGCATTCTCATGGTACTGACCTCGCCTCTTTGAGGTTCCTGCCCTCATCTTTTTGAGTTCATCCATCTTCTACCGCTTATCCGAAGTCGGGTTGTGGGGGTAGCAGCTGGAAAAGGAAGGCCCAGACTTCCCTCTCCCAAGCCACACGGTTCAGCTCTTCTGGGGGATCTTTTGGCTCAGCTCTTCTGGGGGATCCCAAGGCGTTCCCAGGTCAGCCAGGTTGCCGCTTCCGTCCACTTTGTCTCAAGAAAACAGACAACCAGTGACTGAATTTTTAAAAATGACGCTCTGTGGTCCACTGGAAGCATCTGGTAATAGACCAAGCACCCACGTCACAAAAGTTACTCTGGTACCCTAAGTAGACCCTGCCTCTGAGTAGGAGCTAAGATGGTTCAAGGAGTCGAGGTCCACTGTCCCTCGTTCCTCTGCTGTCCCCGATGAGCTGAGAAGACCAGTTCCTGAAAAGGTACCAGGAACTGCAAAAAGTGCCTACATTGCCGAAGAGGCTCATGCGTCTTTTGGCGCTTGGATCCTGACAAAAGAAGGAAACTTCTACAAAATTCCAGATGACAAGGCCATCAGGGAAAGGACACGTTGCCTTAGAACCTCATGGTGGGCTGTTTCATGTGGTCAAAAAGCAAAATAAAAATAAAAATGGACAACAGTTGGACCTCAAAGTGGTTTCTTACATTGACTTTGGGCCTAAATTTCTCAAGGGAGTCCAGGGAGGACAGGCTTTCCTTACGCCCATCCGGGGAATTTCTCAGACATGTTTCCGTGACAACGTGGACTAATTACCTTTAAGTCACTGATGAGGAGCAACAAGCCTGGTCACTTCCATCCATGCATCCATTGTCCACCTATCCGTCTGTCTGTCCATCCACTCGTCCAACCATCCATCCACCATCTAACTCACTCACCTCGTGTCCTTTTTTTTTTATTATTCAGTTCACGCAGGAATAAGTTCTCCGAAGATTAAATCTCTTAAAATCCATTTGTCTCTTTCTGTTAGTTGACTGACGATTTCTTTGTCTTGTTGACAAACAATAAGACGACAAAAGACGGCGCCTTTTGTCCGTCGTCTGCGTTCGTTTTCGTACGTTTCGGCACAAACGTTGCATCCATGGTTCGTCCATCTGAATTGTCCAACCATTTAAATATCTGCTTATCTATGAAGGCATCCATCTTCCAAACATCTATCCATTGTCCATCTGTCCGTCCAATCGTCAGTCTTTTTGTCCATTCACGATCTACCCATCGTCCGTCCAACCGTCCATCCTGCAATTGTCCGTCTTCAAATATTTGTCCATCTATCCAGCCGTCCATCGTCCGAACATCTAGTCCTTGTCCGTCCCTCCGATCATCTGTCCAACGTCCAACCTTTATCTGTTAGTCCATCCGTCCTCCATCATCCATCCTTCCATCTCCTCGTCCATCTGTCCGTCCCGCAGTCACCCATCGATTCAGATATTTGTCTATTAGACGTCCATCGTCCAACATCTATCCATCATCCGTCCCGCAATCGTCCTTCCATTCACATATTTGTCCATCCAACCATCCCTCCATCTGTCCCTCATCCATCCTTCATGTCCATCCATCTGTCCCGCAATCATTTATCAATTCAGCTGTCCATCGTCCATCTGCCTGCCCATCCATCCATCCATCCATCCATCCATCCATCCATCCATCCATCCATCCATCCATCCATCCGTCCATCCGCCCATCCATTCGTCCATCCATCCATCCATTCATCCGTCCATCCATTCGTCCATTCATCCGTCCATCCATTCGTCCATTCGTCCATCCATTCGTCCATCCATCCATCCATCCATCCGTCCATTCATCCATCCATCCATTCGTCCATCCATCCATCCGTCCATCCATCCATCCATCCATCCATCCATTAATCCGTCCATCCATCCATCCATTCGTCCATCCATCCATCCATCCGTCCATCCATCCATTCGTCCATCCATCCATCCGTCCATCCATCCATCCATCCATCCATCCGTCCATCCATCCATTCGTCCATCCATCCGTCCATCCATCCATCCATCCATTCATCCGTCCATCCATTCGTCCATCCATCCATCCATCCATCCGTCCGTCCATCCATCCATCCATTCGTCCATTCATCCGTCCATCCATTCGTCCATTCGTCCATCCATCCATTCGTCCATCCATCCATCCATTCATCCGTCCATTCATCCATCCATCCATTCGTCCATCCATCCATCCATCCATCCATTCGTCCATCCATCAATCCGTCCATCCATCCATTCGTCCATTCGTCCATCCATCCATCCATCCATCCATCCATTCATCCGTCCATTCATCCATCCATCCATTCGTCCATCCATTCGTCCATTCATCCATCCATCCATTCGTCCATCCATTCGTCCATTCATCCATCCATCCATTCGTCCATCCATCCATCCGTCCATCCATTCATCCGTCCATTCATCCATCCATCCATTCATCCATCCGTCCATCCATCCATCCATCCATCCATTCGTCCATCCATCAATCCGTCCATCCATCCATTCGTCCATTCGTCCATCCATCCATCCATCCATCCATCCATCCATTCATCCGTCCATTCATCCATCCATCCATTCGTCCATCCATTCGTCCATTCATCCATCCATCCATTCGTCCATCCATTCGTCCATTCATCCATCCATCCATTCGTCCATCCATCCATCCGTCCATCCATTCATCCGTCCATTCATCCATCCATCCATTCATCCATCCGTCCATCCATCCATCCATCCATTCGTCCATCCATCCATCCGTCCATCCATCCATCCATCCATTCGTCCATCCATCCATCCATTCGTCCATCCATCAATCCGTCCATCCATCCATCCGTCCATTCGTCCATCCATCAATCCGTCCATCCATCCATCCATTCGTCCATTCATCCATCCATTCATCCATCCATCCATTCGTCCATCCATTCGTCCATCCATCCATCCATCCATCCGTCCATTCGTCCATCCATTCGTCCATCCGTCCATCATGCAAACATCTGTCCATTGTCCATCTGCTCGTCCATCAGTCCAAACATCCATCCACCATCCGATCATCCATCGTCCGTCCACGCAATGCGGCTGCCGTGCCTCGGAGACGAGCTGTCCATCGTCTGCGCTCACTTTGTACCTTTTGGCACTAATGTCCCACAAATGTAGTGTCCATCTGTCAACCAGTCCAAATGTCCATCAGTACGTCTGTCCATCCATCCATTCAAATATCTGTCCATCTATCCGTTATCCTAAAAGCTCTCCATTGTCTGTCTTTCCATCCAGTAATAAAGCCAAACACCCAATTGTCTTTTTGTTGTCCGTCCGTCCATTCGCTCGTCCGTCTGTTCATCCATCCGTCCAACCAAATATTGTCCATCGTCTGTCCATCCATCTTGTCTGTCCCACTGTCAATGTCATCATTACATCAATCCATCCATCCAACAAACGTAGTGGTACCACCAGAATCCTTGGGGGGGAAGACTTGTATGCTCAAGTGGCGAAGCAGAAGAAGACAACAAGGTGTCATTATAACCAAGGCGACGAATTTTGTCTTTTAAAATTTACATGATAACCAGCTCCTGCACCGGCACCAGCTTCATTAGCATCCGAACTCAGAAGTCGGAAGTAAACTCTGCACTCTCTAGTGGATGCTTTACCTGACGAACTCTGCAACATTAAGCAAACACGAGAAGTAGGCGGTTTAGCAACGTTTGAAACATTGAAAATTTATGAACATAGTGCTAGCATAGTGCTATTACTACTTATAACAGTAGCGCCTACAGTTACATGCTAGTCGCTAACATGCTACAATAGTAGCTTTAATATTATTAGAAGAAGTAGCAATGTGGGACGCCTGGTGAGAAGCTGCAGCGGAGGAGAAGCCAAGGACTCGGGACAACCAGAGGTTCAAAGATGGGTAGAAAAGGCCTGAGGAGAGGTTGACGCTGCAGGTTTTCTATTTTATTTTTATTTTTACTCCCCTTCAGGATTGGACAAACGCTTCTCCTGCCTCTCACGTGGAAGAACAGAGTGAACAGCAGGCGTTCGTTTTATCACCGTTCCTCTTTCGGATCAGCGCAGGACCTTTGTAGCTCCTCCATACGTATGAATTAAAGATCAGACGCCCTTCCCCCCACCCTTCCACACTTCCTTCATCTCTTCCAGGCGGCCGGGATCCTCCGGATCTCCCACTGCGGAAATAAATGAGGAGCCGTGGGAGGGAGAGCAGAAAAAAAAAAACTTTTGAAACTTTCCTTTTGAGTTAGCGAGGAATTTTGAGGCGCTTAATATTTTACGCCATCGCCCTACGTGATTCTGTGGAGGTGACTGAGATGTTTCCCCCTGGAGAACAACATCTTGATTGTCCGTCGCGACCGAGAGGTGGATTGAAAGAATATCGTAACATTTGAGTTTTGGGAAAATTTGATGGTGCAAATGTGTTTCTAGGGTTCAGCACTTGCAAGAGAGGCCTCGTCCTCCTGGACAGGACGCTGTTAGTCCGAAGGTAAAGTGAGCAACAACGACATCTACAGGGGAGAATTTTAACTACGTGTAAAAATTTAAATCCTATTTACAAACATATATATATATATATATGCACATATATACACTTATTAGTGTATGTATGTAGCCATACACATAGTTGTGTACACATATGTGTGTGTACATACATCTATATATATGTATGAACATAAAAATATACATATCTATATTCATCCATATATGTGCACGAATGTGTGTTTGTACATACATTCATCCATGAATATATATATTTTAAACAAATTTATATTCCTATATATATAAGCATATATATACACTTATTAATGTATGATTGTAGCCATACATATAGTTGTGTACACATGTGTGTGTGTACATACATCTGTTTATATATATATATATATATATATATATATATGCACATAAAAATATACATTCAAATCTATATTATTCCATATGTGTACACATATGTGTGTTTGTACATACATTCATCCATGAACATATATATTTTTATACAAATTTATACTCATATATAAGCACATATTTCACTTATTAATGTATGTATACATACATATAGTTATGTACACATATGCGTGTGTTTACAAACGTCTCTATATATATGCACATAAAAATATACATTCATATCTATAATGATCTATATATATGTACATGTATGTGTGTTTGTACATACATTCATCCATGAACATATATTTATATACATATTTATACTCATATATGTGTTATGTACATACGTATATATGTTTACATACACACTTATCTGTATGATACAGAAACTGTATGATACACGCCTACAAAAAATACACAGACACATAAAATAACATTTATTTACATGTATGTACATGTAAAAGTATGTATGTTTACATATAGTTTTGTACATATACGTACACAGATGTGTGCTTACATAAGCATATCATATATATATATATATATATATATATATATATATATATATATATATATATATATATATAGATGCACATATAAACTCTTTGAATGTACGTAAAATATACACACATACATATACACAGAAATATGTGTATTTACATACATTATTCAAATATAGTTATACTCATATTTGTTATGTACATACACACATATGCATATATGTACATATATACATATACCTGTATGTATGATACATAAACATGCATATATACATATATAGAAAAACAAATGCACAAACGTGTGTATGTACATGCGTGCATGCATACATATATATGTGCAAATATATACACTTACATGTACAGATACTGACATATACATATAGACACATATGTATGTGTGTTTGTACATATATAAAAACACATTTGTGTGTATATACATATGTAGAAAGGTTCAAATACATATAAAGAATACATATACATGTATATATATGTTGCAAGAAAATGTGGGTGTAAATATTTCCATACATACGTTACATACACACATGTTTCTATGTATGTAAATTCATATTAACACAAACATATACACGTTTGTATATGTTCATGTAATTTACATATATACATATGCGTACATAAATATCTGTGTTTTTCGCAGACCTACATATATTTAAATATATACATAAATTTACACGTTTAAATGTCCATTCATACATATATAAATATTTATAAACGCATACATTTGTGTACATTCATGCATATACATAGAGATATACAGTACATGCACACATTAATAATCATATATACACACAGGCGGATATAGACGGATACAAATGAACATATACATATATGTACATGTACGCAAAATAAATAAAAATATACACATACACACGCGTATTTAATGTCATGTGTACATATATATATGAATACATACATATATTCACACACATATATACATATACATTTATTTTTGTACATACATACAAAGACAGGCAAATATAGATACACATATTTATAAACATATATGTGGGTATGTACATACGTACATACATACAAAGATGGAAATGCATATAAAAATACATACATACACATATATGTAAAATGTGGTTGTAAATATTTCCAAACTTAAATCTACAAATATACATAAATACATAGTTGCGTCTACATATACATCCATGAACAGCCATGTTTATATGTATAAATGTAAATTTACATATGTGTGCAAATGTCCATTCATACATACATATATACATTTGTGTACATACATGCAAATACATAGACTTTTAAATACATATCTATACACACAAATATTTAATAACATATGTGTGTATGTACATATATGCATACATAGAAAGATACAAATACGTATAAAAAATAAATGTGAAAATGTGGGTATAAATATTTCTATACAACCATGTACATATATACATATACACGCATACAAACATGTATATATGGACAAAATTACATATGAACACAAACATAAACGCATGTTTGTATATATACATAGATACATTTTTTCATATATACATATGTCTATGAACAGATGTGTGTATGTATATACAAACATACACATATACACAAACATACATATATATATATACACATATATATAATATATGTATACATATACACAAGGGTATATAGAAAAAAAATATATCTTTGCATGTTCATACATGCAATAACACATATATAAATGAACACCTATGTATACATGTCTTAATGAATATATATATATATACACACACATATGTGTGAATACACATATATACATACATACATACATACATAAAAATACAGACATATATATGTACATAATATCTATAGATTAAAACATATATAGTTTGATAAATGTATGTATGTATATCCATACAGATACACACAACTATACATTCAGATATGCTTTTTGTGTATCTTTTTTTTATACATACACATATACAAAAAGCATATATACACATATAAATATGTGTGTATATATATTCACACATACATACCTTAATGCCACATGTAAAAACACGTGTGTGTATGTGCATACATACATATACACACAAACATAAATGGACAAACGTGTATATACGCGCACAAAAATAGAAATATAAACAAATACAATGTCAATTTTTCAATAGAAATATATATATGTAAGATATGTATATACATACATATGTCTACACATTGATTGTCCTACATATACTAATACATATACATTCATACATTCACACATCAATTATAACAGATAAGCAAATATACACAAATATAAACATATATGTGTGCATGTATATACATACACAGAAAGATACAAACATATATGAAGAATACAAATACATTTATACACACATAAATCAGGGTGGAATATATATGTATATACATACATGTACATGTATATGTTTACACATATGTATATACATGTACATGTATATACACACACATATATATACATATATGTACATGTGTGTACATATTTATACATACATACATACCTATATATATATTTTCAATATGTACATGTATGCATATATACATACATATAGTTATGTACATATATACATATGTAAACATATGTATGTGCATACGTATACATATCCAAATATATAGGCACATTTTAACTGTGTTAATTCAGATACAAATATTCATATATATGTTCATATAAATTCATACACATTTTCTTATGTATACATATACATATATGTATTTGTACATTCTTTCATCCATATGTGTTCAAACATATAATATATATAAAAATATAATGTATGTATAAACATATTAACATGTAATGTATGTATATACATTTATAGTCCTATACAAATTTATACACTTTGTGCTAATTTCATTAGACAAACATGTGTGTATACATACATATACATATATGTATACACACATATAGTTGCATTAATCATAAACTTAAAAAATACACAAATACACACATTTACATATATAGAAAATTACACATACAAATAAATATGTGTTTGTACATATGTACATGCACACATATATACATAAATACTTCCATACACAGACATAAATACACATGTGTGTACATACATACATACATATAAAAATATAAAAAACATACATACATATATATGGCTGTATTTTTATGTACAGAAAAAATTGGATGTAAATATTCCCATACATACATGTATATATATACATATGTGTATATAAAGAAATTCCCCTATGGGGATCAATAAAATTGATCCTATCTTATACACAGACATATAAATATGTATATATTGACATAAATATGTTTAAACACTAGCAAATGCAAGTTCTACATGGATCGACAGATACATATAAATGTATACATATATACATATATTTATATGAACATCCGTGTGTATATGTCCATAATACATACATACATACATTCATATATAATTTGTGTACATACATGAAAATACATAGGCCTTTAAATACATATCTATACACACAAATATTTAATAACATGTGTGTATGTACATATGTATGCAGACATAGAAAGATACAAATACGTATAAAAAATACATGTGAAAATGTGGGTATAAATATTTCTATAGAACCATGTACATATATACATATATACGCATACAAACATGTATATTGACAAAATTCCATATGAACACAAACATATACGGATGTTTGTATATGTACATAGATACATATAGATTTTTTCATATATACATATATATCTATGAACATATGTGTGTATGTATATACAAACATACACATATACACAAACATACATATATATACACACACATATATAATATATGTATATACATATACACAAGGGTATATAGAAACAAATATCTTTGCATGTTCATACATGCAATAACACATATATAAATGAACACCTATGTATACATGTCTTAATGACTATATATATATATATATACACACACACACATATGTGTGAATACACATATATACATACATACATAACATACAGACATATATGTGTACATAATATCTATAGATTAATACATATATAGTTTGATAAATGTATGTATGTGTATCCATACAGATACACACAACTATACATACAGATAAACAAAAAGCATATATACACATATAAATATGTGTGTATATATATTCACACACAGATACCTTAATGCCTCATGTAAAAACACATGTGTGTGTATGTGCATACATACATATACACACAAAAATAAATGGACAAACGTGTATATAAGCACACAAAAATAGAAATATGAACAAATACACTGTCAATTTTTTGTATAAATATATATATATATGTAAGATATGTATATAAATACATATGTATACACATTGATTGTCCTACATATACTAATACATATACATTCATACATTCAAACATCAATCCATACATTCATGCACAAATATACACAAATATAAACATATATGTGTGCATGTATATACATACATAGAAAGATACAAACATATATGAAGAATACAAATACATTTTTTCACACATAAATCAGGGTGGAAAACTTCCATATACAAATACACATATATACACAGATATGTATAGGTATGTGTGTGCATACATACATACTTATTTAATACATACCTATAGATATGTACAGACAGATTTACAAATAAACGTATAAACACAAATTTGTATAAATGTTTGTATATGTATATACATACATATACATTCATATATATATTTATATATGTTTTATCATATATATACATATATATGTATATGCATACATGTACATGTATATATTTACACATATGTATATACATGTACATGTATATACACACACACACATATATATATAGACACATATGTACGTGTGTGTACATATTTATACATACATACATACCTATATATTTTTTTTTTCAATATGTACATGTATGCATATATACATACATATAGTTATGTACATATATACATATGTAAACATATGTATGTGCATACGTATACATATCCAAATATATATGCACATTTTATCTGTGTTAATTCAGATACACATATTTATATATACTTTCATATAAATTCATACACATTTTCTCATATATACATATATGTATTTGTACATTCTTTCATCCATGTGTGTACAAACATATAATATATATAAACATATAATATATGTATAAACATATTAACATGTAATGTATGTATATACATTTATAGTCCTATACAAATTTATACACTTTGTGTTATTTTCTTAGACAAACATGTGTGTATACATACATATACATATATGTATACACACATATATTTGCATTAATCATAAACTTAAAAAATACACAAATACACACATTTACATATATAGAAAATTACACATACAAATAAATATGTGTTTGTACATATGTACATGCACACATATATACATAAATACTTCCATACACAGACAAATACACATGTGTGTACATATAAAAATATAAAAACATACATACATATATATGGCTGTATTTTTATGTACAGAAAAAAATGGGTGTAAATATTTCCATACATACATGTATATATATACATATGTGTATATAAAGAAATTCCCCTGGGGGGATCAATAAAATTGATCATATCGTATATACATACATACAAATATGTATATATTGACATAAATATGTTTAAACACTAACAAATGCAAGTTCTACATGGATCGACAGATACATATAAATGTATACATATATACATATATTTATATGAACATCCATGTGTGTATGTCCATACATACATACATATATACATTTGTGTACATACATGCAAATACATAGACTTTTAAATACATATCTATACATACAAATATTTAATAACATATGTGTGTATGTAAATATATGCATACATAGAAAGATACAAATACATATAAAAAACACATGTGAAAATGTGGGTAGAAATTTTTCTATATATACATATATATGCATACAAGCATGAATTATGGACGAAATTACATATGAACACAAACATATACGCATGTTTGTACATATACATATAGATTTTCTCATATATACATACATGTCTATGAACATATGCGTGTATGTATATATACACACATACATATATACACAAACATACATATATATACACACATATATACACAAGGGTATATACAAACAAATATCTTTGCATGTGCATACATGCAATAACACATATATAAATACACACATATATATACACACGTCTTAATGAATATATAGAAATAGATATACACTAAAGATACATTTACATATACAAATATTTACACGTAAAGGTGTGTACATACTTTCCCTGAAAAATAAATACATACATATATATGTGTATATATAAATAGATATGTATATATATATATATATACACACACACACACACAAAGGGCATATGTGTGTGTATATACATACATACATACATACATATAGACATATATGTATACATAATAATCCATAGATTTATACATATATAGTTTGATAAATGTATGTATGTACAGCTATACAAATACACACAACTATACATACAGATACACATAAAAATATGTGTGTATATATATTCACACATACATACCTTAATTTCCATTTAAAAACACATGTGTGTGTATGTGCATACATACATATACACACAAACATAAATGGACAAACCTGTATATACGCACACAAAATAGAAATATAAACAAATACACTGTCAATTTTGTTGTATAGATATATATGTAAGATATGTATAGACATACATATGTATAAACATTTATTTTCCTACATATACTAATACATATACATTCATACATTCATGCACAGATAAGCAAATATACTCAAATATAAACATATATGTGTGCATGTATATACATACATAGAAAGATACAAACATACATGAAGAATACAAATACATTTATACACACGTAAGATTACATATATACATATATTTATATGAACATCCGTGTGTATATGTCCATACATACATTAACACACATATATATAAATAAAATATATGTGTGTAAATGTCCATAAATACATACAGACTTACATATATAAACCTATATACACATATATTTGGACACATACATGTTTATACATAGACATAGAAATACATACATATACACACACATTTATAATCATATATATACACATACACATGTACATGTACACAAACATAAATATATATACACTCATACACACATGTATTTTGTGTCCTTGTGTGTGTATGTGTACATACATCTGTACATGCGTACAGTACATACAAGTACAGGCATTAAAATACATTTTTACAAACTTATTTGTGTGTGTGTACATACATACATACATGGAAAGATAAAATACATAAAAAATGTGTGTGTAAATATTTCCACACATACATGCACATTTATACATATTTCCACATATGTGTATATACACATACATACAAACATATATGCATGTATATATATATATATATAGCGTTTTATGCATACATTGTATATTGACATAAATACAAGGACACAAATAAATAAAGGCAAATATACATGCAAACATAGAAAAACATATACATATATAACTGTGTGTATGTACATTCACATATATATACCTACACATATATTCATGTAAATACACAGTTTTATATATATATATGTATATATATATATATCTATATATGTGAATATATAATGTATGTATATAAATACATACACATAAATTCACACAAATTATATAAACGCATATATGTATGCGTGTATACATATACAAAAATACATTGTAAATATATACATATAAGTGTACATGTACATTTACCAATGCACCAATACATATATGTTTATGTGCGATTCTAATTTGTAAATATATAAAAACACAAATATATATACACACGTGTTTCCTTCAAAACAAATATACATACATTCATAGAATAAAAAATATAAAACATAAAATAAATCATAATGAAAAAAAATCATACATACATATATATGTTTATGTAAATACATAAAGAACACATATGCAAATACCTTAATATGTATATATATATACAAAGATATAGATATATGTATATATATGTAAATCTCTATATATAGACATGTAAATATATATTTTTAATATGATATAATTATATGATATAAACTATTATATTATTATATATAATTTCAACAATAATTTAAAAATACAATTTGATTATATACATATAAATTAAATAATTATCATTTATATACCTTTGTAAAATGTATATAAAATTATGTTATATATATGTACTGCATATGTATATATGTATGCACATATATAAAAAGAGACATAAATACACAGTTGTTTGTACATTCAACATACATAGGAAGATACATATAAACATATAAAATACATACATACAGATATATGGATGTATTTTTATGGACAGAAGAAAGTGGGTATAAATAGTCCTACACATACATGTACATATATACACATACAAACATGTATGTATGGACAAAATTACATATGAACACAAACATATACGCATGTTTTTATATATACATAGATACATATAGATTTTCTCATATATACATATATGTCTATGAACATATGTGTGTATGTATATACACACATACCCATATACACAAACATACATATGTATACACACATATATATCATATATATACATATACACAAGAGTATATACAAACATATCTTTGCATATGCATACATGCAATAACACATATATAAATACACACCTATATATAAACATCTTAATGAATATATAGAAACAGATAAATATACAAATACACTGAAAAATACATTTACATATACAAATATTTACACGTAAAGGTGTGTACATAAAGGTGTGTACATACTTAACCATAAACATAAATACATACACACACATATATATATATGTATATATGTGTTATATTCATATATATATATATATATATATATATATATATACACACACATACACACACACATATGTGTGTATATACATACATATACACACATATATGTATACATAATAATCTATAGATTTATACATATATATTTTGATAAATGTATGTATGTATATCCTTACAGATACAGACACCTATACATACAGACATAAAAAAGCATATATACACATATTAATATGTTCACACATACATACCTTAATGCCACATGTAAAAACATATATATACATATACATATCTGTATTTTTACATTCTTTCATCCATGCATGTACAAATATATAATACATATAAATATATAATGTATGTTTAAACACATAAACATGTAATGTATGTTAATACATTAATATTCATATACAAATGTATACACTTTTTGTTATGTTCATAAACAAATATGTGTATACATACATGTATATACATATATGTATACACAAACACACATATATGTGTATTAATCATAAACATAAAAAATACAGAAATATACGCATGTACATATAGAGAAAATTACACATACAAATAAATATGTGTATGTACATACATACATGCACACATGAATACATAAATACTTCCATACACAGACATGAATACACAATTGTGTGTCCATACATACATGCATGGAAAGATACATATAAAAATATAAAAAAACATCCATACATATATGGATGTATTTTTATGTACAGAAAAAAATGGGTGTAAATATATCCATACATACATGTACATATATACACATATGTGTATATAAAGGAACTCCCCTATGTCGATAAATAAAATTGATCCTGTCTTATAGACATACATACAAATATGTATATATTGACATAAATACGTATAAACACTAACAAATGCATGTTTTTATGTTTGTGGATCTACAGATACATATAAATGTATACATATATACATATATTTATATGAACATCTGTGTCTATATGTGCATACATACATTCACACACACACACACACACATATAAATATAAAATAGATGTTTGTAAATGTCCATACATACATACATATATAAACACATATATACACGTATATTTGTACACATACATGAATATACATAGACATAGAAATACGTACATACATACACACACAGTTATATTCATATATACACACATGTACATGTACACAAACCTAAATACATATATATGCATACACACATGTATTTTGTGTCCATGTGTGTGTATGTGTACATACATATTTTAACATACATACCTTCAGTACATACAAGAAAATGCATTAAAATACATATTTACAAACTTATTTTTGTGTGTGTACATACATACATATATGGAAAGATAAAAATGTATACAAAAATGTGGGTGTTAATATTTTCACACATACATGTAAATATATATACATATTTACACATATGTGTATATACACATACATACAAACACATATGTACGTATGTAGTGCTTTACACATACATTTTACATACATTCATATATACAATAAATACATAATGACATAAATACAAATACACAAATAAAGACAAATAAACATGAAAAGATAGAAAAATATATGTTCTTATATAACTATGTGTATATACATTCACTTATATATGCATAAACATATATACATGTAAGTACAAGGTTTTATATATATATATATATATGATATATGTATATAAATACATACACATAAATTTGCACACAAACAAAAAAAGGCATATGTGTGTGTGTGTATACACATACAAAAATACACTGTTAATATACATATAACTATTCATGTACCAATGTGCCTGTACATATATGTATATGCAATACCTAATCTGTAAATATATAAATACACACACATATATATGTATGTATACACACGTGTGTACATAAAAACAAATATACAGTCATAGAATATGAAATATAAAACATAAAATTAATCATAATGAAAGAAATTCATACATACATACGTATACACAAAATACATAAACAAATACCTAAATATGTATATATACATACACATACGTATAGAAAGAATTGTGAATAACAATAAAAAAATTATTAAATTAATATATATATATTAAACTATATAACTATATAATTATGTATAAACGAATAAAAAGCCATATATAAATTATATATGTACATAAATCAGTACAAATTATTTAATATAAATACATAAATTATATGTAATATATATAAATATATATAATATGATAGAATTGTATGATTATAAAATATGATATATATAATTTCAACAGAAATTTGAACATAAAGTTTGATTATATACATTCAAATAAATTATATATGATTTATATACATATGTAATATTTATATAATAATATGTTATATATACGTATTCCATATGTATTTATGTATGCACATATATTAACAGAGATATCAATACGCAGTTGTTTGTACATTAGCACATACTTCGGAAGATACATATAGATATATAAAATACATATATATATATATATATATATATATATATACATACATATAAATATATATATAAATATATATGGATGTATTTTTATGTACAGAAGAAAGTTGGTGTAAATATGTCCATACATACATGTACATGTGTACACATATGTGTATATAAAGGGATCCCCCTATGGGATCAATTAATTTTATCTTATACACATACATACCAATAAAGTATATATTGACATAGATATAATCACAAATGCACAAACATATGCAAGTTTGTCAGTTTGTGGATTTACAGATACACAAAAATGTATAAATATATGTATATGAACATCTGTGTGTATATGTTCATTCATACATACATATAATCACACACATATTTATACATATATTACATATATATATATAAACATATATATACATATAGATATGTGCAAATGTCCACACATACATATATAAACACATATATACATGTATATTTGTACATGCAGACACATAGACATACATACATACATACACACACATTTATATTCATATATACACACATACACATGTACATGTACACAAACATAAATACATATATATGCATACACACATGTATTTTGTGTCCGTGTGTGTATGTGTACATACATATTTTACATACATACCTTCAGTACATACAAGAAAATGCATTAAAATATATGTACATAAATGAATGTACATACATACATACATGGAAAGATAAAAATGTATACAAAAATGTGGGTATACTCATACACGCATATATTTTGTGTCCATGTGTGTGTACGTTTACATACATATGTACACGGATACAGAAAGTAAATACAAGTACAGGCATTAAAAACACATTTACAAACTTTTTTATGTGTATCTACATACATACATACATACATGGAAAAAATACATAAATACAAACCAAAAAGGTGGGTGTAAGTATTTCTACACATACATGTACATATATACATATTTACACATTTAAGTGTATACACATACATACAAACATGTACAAAAGACATAAAAACACAAACATATACGAATGATTGATGTATAAAGATGTTAACATATAAATGTATACATATATACATAAATGTATATGAACATCTGTGTGTATATGTATATACATACATACATATGTGCAATTTTATGTTTATATGTACATACCTACATATACACACATACTTTTCTGTATAGAAATGCATAGAGACATATAAATATATATATATATATATATATACACAAATGCAAAATTAAAATTTATATATACATATACATATATATATAAATGTGTTTAAAAATGAAATATAGACTCACAAAAAGACACATAAAAATATAGACATACATATATGTACATGTACCCAAACTTAACAATACATATATACACACACACACGTGTATTTTGTGTCCTATGTGTATGTATACATACATACAAATGATTTACAGACAGGCATATACACATAAAAACACACCTTGATATACATATATGTGTGATTTTTTTTTGTGTATATATGCACTGTATACATATGTTCATATGTTCATATGTTCATTTATACATTTGTATATGTATGTACATACATTCACACATGCCTATACACATATACATGCATACATATACATTCAATGTGTGTATATATAATATATGTATATAAATACATAAACATACATTTGCACACAAATATATGAAGACACCATATATGTATGAGTGCATACACAAAAATACACAATCAGCATATTTCTGTACAAAAATGTACAATTATATGTAAATATATAAACGCACAAATATATACACATTAAAACAAACAAACATACATTCATAGAATATGATTTAAGAATTACAGAATAATTCATATTAAGAAATAACTATTACATTTAATATTTATAAAATACATAACATATATATACGTATATATATATAAAGTAATATATAAATTGTGTAATATATGTATAGAATCGATAAATATAAATATGTAAATGAAATATAATTTATATAAATATATATAATATAATATAAAATGCTATAAATATAAATTTAATAATTAAAAAGTAAATTAAATTATATACATATAAATTATATATATTAAATATATATACATGTAATAGTTTCTATATATTATAAATTATATATATATATTTATATATATATTATTAATTAAAATTAAAAGGAATAATTGAATTCCATATATACACTTATACATTTATATATGAATATATATTTAAATACCCAGGTATCGACAGTGCAAATGTATTTGTATGCACTTGCATAAACATATATATGTATATATGTATGTATATATTAAATGTATGTTTGTTTTATATTTTCACACATGTATGTGTGTGTATACATGGATTATTATATTTATATTTTTAATATTTTTACATAAGTACATACAATTAAACATGTACATTTATCCATATAATTATACATAAAACTATACATCTATACATTTATAAATATGCATATATATAGGTAATACATGCATTCATACATACATATATTTACAAATATTTATACCTACATATGTGTGCGTGCGTACTTACATACATACATACATACATATGTACATAAATATACATATACATAATGACGTACACATGAATATATACACACACATAAATACTAAAATTCTTAAATACACAAATGGATATATATGTATGTATATGTCAATATGTATATGTATATTTATGTATGTATGTACATACAAACAATTTTTATGTAAACTTATATGTTCATACAAACATACATATGTGTATTGATACACAACATTATTACATGTAAAGACAAACAAACACACACACACACACACACACACACACATATATATATATATATAAACATATGTGTGTATGAGCATACAAGCATATACATACATATACAAATATATATATATGTATATGTATATATATTCATATATATTTGTGTGCGCATATTGTACAAAAATACAGAAAATAGTGAATCCACAGTAAACATTTGTACATTTATACATGTATATACATACATACATCTATATTTATACATATATATAGTGCTTTTTATACATTCTACATTGGCATAAATACTAATATAGAAATATACAAATAAAGACAAATTTACATCCAGTGCAGAGATAGAAAAACATATGTCCGTAAAAAATTTGTGTATGTACATATATTCAGATATACATGCCTATAAATATAAACATTTAAATACAAGGTTTTTCACACATATATATATATGTATATATATATATATATATATATATTTATATCTCTCTATATATAGACATATATAAAACATGTGTATATTTAATATATGTATTTAAATAATGCACCTACATCTGTACACAAATATATAAAGACACACATGTGTGTATGTGTGTACACATACAAAAATACACTGCCAACATATTTTTGTACAAATATGTTCCTATCCATAAATGTATGAGTAAATACGTAATTTTAAATAAACACACATATTTATATATATATGTGTGTACATAAAATGAAAAGATATACATTCATAGAATACAATATTTAAAACATAAAATAAATCAGAAATGAAAAAATCATAATATACATACATTAATATGTTTATGTAAGTTCATACAAAAAATAGGTAAATACCTAAATATGTATATATAATACACACACACACACACAGCAAATATATACATGTGTGTGTATGTATATATATGTGTATGAATGTAAGCATGCATACACATATATGTACTTACATACACTAATATATATATAGATATATATGATATCTATATATTTATACATTAAATAGATATACACACACATATTTAGGAAGAATAATAATTAATAACAATATGAAATGATTAAACTTATATAATATATACAAAATACATAATACATATACGTACTACTATATATAAATTAAATATTTTCTCTCTCCTTCCTACTGTTATCTATTATTGTAATGTTTTTGCTTGAAACTCTGGCACAACAATTTCCTTTGGGATAAATAAAGTTGTTCTCATTCTCACATATATACATGATATAATGTATTTATAAATCAATACAAATTAATTAATATGAATATGTAAACTGTATAGAATTTAAATATATATAAAATAGAGTATAAAATATTATATATAAAATTATACATAATAATAAAAAGTAATAACCAAATTCAAATTCGAAACGAAATTCATGTACATATATGTGCAATTATTTACATATTTAAGTATTGAAATATATAAATGTATTTTGTACGTATTGACATAAACATATATATGCATGCATAAATTTTATGTGTTTTATATTTACATGCATGTATATATATATGTGTTTGTGTATATATTTATATACATATTTTTTCCACGTTTTCCTGCGTACATACATATATACATGAATACACATTTACACTTAAAAATATATACATGTATAAATGTGTGTATATAAATACATTTGCACATACATACATACATACACATACACATGTTTGTTTTATGTATATACACACAAACACACACACTGTTATACATATATATATATATACATATTAAATATCTATATTAAGACATATATACCATATATTTATGTTTGTAGATATGCTGACATATGTACATACATACCTGCAAATACATATTAACACATATATGTCCATACAAACATATACATACAAAAACATATATGTGTATGTACATACATACAAATATGTACATATATACAAATATGTAAAAGACTTATCAATACACACATATGTGTAACGACAAACATACAAACATACATATGAATGTACATATATGAACATATGTTTACACTTTTAACTTTGTGACTGTATATACCTACATGACATATATGTGTTAATAAATATACGCATACGTTTATAATTACACGGACATTATATTACACGTTTATTCCTACACACAAACATATATACACGTGTGTGTGTGTGTATGTACATACAATTATGGATACATATACACATATTTATGTATTAATACAAAAACAAATACTTCAATATAATAATAATAATTATAATTATAATATTATATATAATTTGGTTTCCATATGTACTTGGATGTACACATACATGTTCACATGTATTCATGTTTGATTATGTACATATGTATAAGTATATGTTAAGTATGTTAAATATATGTATGTATATACATACATACATATATATTCAAAAGGTGTATATACAGACAGTTAGTATGTAAATACATTCACACATACATATATAAACATATGCACACACACACACACACACACACATAGATGTACAGTATATGTACAAACATGCATACATGCATAGACATGAAAACTACATTTATGATCACACATAAATGTGTGTATGCACTTTCCTACATACACATATGTTTATAAACACACACACACACACACAGTATATGTGTATGTAAATACATACAACCAAAACAGAAACATATGAACAAATGCACACACATGTGTATGTATATACATATGGGTGTGCCTATATAAATATCTGTAAGCATGTACACTTACACACACACATATATTTGTATGTAAACACATAAATATATCCTAATATACAGAGAGACATAAATGTAAACACACACACACACACACACACATGTATACACATATGTATGTACATGCACACACAGACATATGTATACATACATACATATGTTAGCGTGTATGTGCATTTAGACACACAACAATATTAATGTGAGAGACATTCAAAAATTAATGTACACATGTTTTTACATACAAACATACCTATGAATATATATGTATTTTTATACCTGTACATGTATGCACGTATAAATTCATATGTATACGTAAATAGAAAAACATAAAAACATGTGCACATGTAAATTTTGTACATATATAAATACACATTCATATAACAAACATATACCTGTATATATATGTGAGTATGTAAATATATTCACACACACACACACATGTATTCACATACATATATACCTACGTACACACATAGATATAAATAATATATAAATACATAGTAATACATATATAAATACACAATACATAATATGATATATTATATAGTATGTTTAAATAACATGACATAATATGAAAAATAAATATACCTGTATAAAAACAAATACACACACATTTATGTACACATACATACATAAACACAAATATACATGTACAAAATTATATATATATACACACACATACACACACACACATATATATAAAGTTAACATCCAAAATAGTTGCTGAAATTCATGTACATTTTCAAATACACACACACACACACACACACACACACACACACACACACACACACACACACACACACACACACACACACACACACACACACACACGCTGATGGAGATGGTTGATTGGCTGAGGTACCCGCTGGAGGGAAAAGCCCAAAGGAAAAGAAGAATTTGTCACAGGGGCGCAGGACATGTATGACCAAGACAAAGAGATGGCTTGGACATGAACACTCCTCTGTTCACGTCCAAATCAGGGTGAAAATCTAGGTAGAAGTTTTCTGAAGGTGGAGCTGCCAGGTAGGAGGTCTAGAGGAAGACCAAGGAGAAGATTTATGGATGCAGTGAGAGATGGTATGAAGTTAGTTGGCGCGAGAGAGGAGGATACAGAGAATAGGGTTAATTGGCTGTGGCGACCCCTGAAGGGAAAAGCCCAGAGGAAAAGAAGAAAAATCCTATTTTCAAGTAATATCTTTGTCTCCCAAACGACGCACACAATTACACAATAAAATAATGCAATAACTCGTTCATTCACACAACAAACCCTCCGGACTTGGACCGACGACCAACTTGGTGTTTTAGATCTGAAGACGAGAGGACGACATTCGACAAGGATACGCAAGTGCTGCAACTGCAAACAAAAACAAACCTCGCCGGCAAGAAGCTTGGAGAATTAAAATAAAAGAAAGAAACAAAACAAAATTTAAATTTCAATGTGAATACATGCACTTTGTGCAGTTGGCCGCTAGGTGGCAGTGTTTAACTTTCTGCAAAATCCCTATGTTGACCCCGATAAAACTTTGGGTGAAAGGTAGGATTCTGGATCGAGATAAAATAAAAAATGATAAAATCTGGTAAAAATTAGACATGATCAGAATAAGAAAAATAAAATAATAGTAACAAATGAAAAATAAAATGAAATGGTAAAAATAAAAGATGAAACCAAACAAAAAAGTAATGAAGATAAACCAAAATTTCATCAATACATATATACATTTCATACATTAGATAATAAAAGTGAAATAATTGTAAATCATAAAAAAAAGAAAAATAATTAAGTAAAACAAAAAAAGTTAATTGAGTGATCTGAAAAAGCTAAGGACAAAATAAATCGAAAATAAAAATGTAACAAAAACTTAGATAATAAAGCTAAATAAATGATAAAAAAAATATTGAAGTCAAACAAAAAAAACTTAAAATCAATTGAATGATCAGGATAAAATAAAACCAATCAAAATAAAATATAACTAAATAAAAATGTTATCAAAAATTAGATAATACAAAGCAGAATAAAATTAATTATTTCATTAGTTAGCATGTAACTGTTAGCGCTACTGGTTTTTGTAGTAGTAAATTAGCACCTACCTTTATCTACCGTTCGAGGCAAAAGGCCGCCCACATTGAGCCGGGATCTTTCCGGACCTGGTCCACATGGAAAGGGTCATCAGTCAACTGGGTCTACTTTAGAAGCCGGAGTCCTCCAGCCGGGCGCCAAATTACGGTATGCCCGAATTGCGGTATGCTCCTCAAATTCTGGCTCTGAAACCCTGATGAGGATGGTGGAGGTGCTGGGGGTGGGTGGCGGGTGTTTTGCTAGCGTGCAGCCGCACATTAGCTCTGCTGCACCTCTAATAAGACCATCTGATGGAGGCTGTAATTATCCCTGACTCTTTTGTGCTGCCCTGTTCAGACGCTCCCTCACATCGTCTCGTCACCGCCGCCTGGTCTTTATCGCACTTGGCAGCCGTCACTGCCGAGCACCTGTGTGTGAAACAAGTGGCATTGCGATCATGACGAAGCTCCGGGGTCACTTCTCATGAGAGCGCACTTTACTCTTCCTGTCTCGCACCTTTGTTTGGGCTTTTTGATTTCCCTTCTGCTGCCTCTCATCGGCCACTCGCCAGTCAGCTCTGCGCCGACTTGTAGCCCCGAAACCGCCTCTTGTTGCAGGGGGTCCACGACTTATATCGGAATCCCCTTCCTACGGTGCGATGGAACACGATTTTTGCCCTAAGTTGGAACTCACATACCGTAAGTAAGGACCTCCGTCACGCACCTATGCTAACGCAATGCTAAAATCATAAGTCGGGACACAAAAACACTGTCCAGTAGAAATAAGAAGTACATTTAGAAAATGACTTACACTTGGGAGCCGCAATGAAGTGCAAAAAGGTTTCCAAAAAAAGCAAACGAAAGAAAGCCGTACAACCGGCGCAACTTGACAAAGTCCATTCTGCTTGCCGAGTAGTTCCCGCACAAAACTTGTATGGTATGTAACCATCAAACATGGTAAACAAAGGACTGTCTGTATCCCCTACAACACGTGGAACTGATCCAAAAGTTGTAGTTTCAGTGCCAAACCGGTTGTCTGATGACACCTTTCATTTGTAGCAGCTACTGGAAAACTCCAGCGAGTTAGCGGGTCGCCTAGTTAGCCTACAATTTATTTATGCTAGTCTTAAAAAGGGTATACAGTTGAGCCAGAGCTATTTGGCAATATAGGTAAATACTAAGGGTGCAGTCGCCTCCGGGGGGTACCACAAAATTGGGGAAACAAAAACCCTTCTATATAATGTTAAAACAAATTGTTACTATTAACTCTTAAAATGCAAAAGTGTACATTGGTTTATTTTTGTGACGGATTTGTTTACATAATTTTTATTTAGTGGTTCCCCGTTCTTCCAGTTTGATGTTAAACAGACAAAAACGCGATATTTCTGCGTAAATTCTTTGACTCTGACAGTCATTCCTTCTTTTAAAATAAAAAAAATAAAAAAAAGGCGCTGACATGGATATCAATGTTTCAGCAGCGGCACAATTACGGCTAAATGCCCGGAGTGACGAAACGTGACTGAGAACTTTGGCTCGGCCGGTGACGATTCTGGATGTTTCGACGCGGTTGAGGAAAAGCAGGGGATGACTTCAGCTGGAAGCCGTTCAAGTGTTGCCGGAGCCGTTGGCGGCGAGCGGAGACGTTTCCTCGCCAAAGTAAGAGCAGGGGGCCCCGAGTGGGATCTCCTAATGGCATCAAAGCTGCCAACGCAGGCGGTACAAGCAACCCTGATGCAAGTTTTTGACTATTTAGAGCCAAATGAGGTTTCAATTCAATTGAACAACAAGTGGGTAAGGAGTGTTGGTATTTGACATGGCACGGTATCGTCTCCGGAGTCCCTGGGTGCTCTCATTGGGCAGGAACCCGGAGCGACGTGGCTTGATCTGAAAGGACTGCAGCTTCTCGCTAGGTGTTATTTTGTTTATGAAATTTAAAGCTATGATTGTAGCAATCGTAATAGATCGTTCTTCCCTGCCCCTCCCGAACCCCCCATAACCACCTCTGCAGATCATAAAGAGTGGTGGTTCAGACATGCTCTTCATGGAAGGTGCATCAGACAACTGGGTTGGGACTTGGAGCCATATGGATTCTTCCATTCGTTATCTACACTGGTGGTCCTGCACTCTGGGTCGGGGGAGATCCTTGTTGTCACTTGGCTGGAAGCCGATCATGAAAAGACATACATGTCTGCCACATCATTGAGACATACAACCAGTCCCAAGTTTGGCAAATTTAGGGTCGCCAATGAACCTCCTGCATGTTTTGAGCAAAACCTGGAGAACCCTTAACATGGAGACTCCACCCAGATCGTCCCCTTGTCAGAATCCTATAAGGGACCTTCTTGCCATGAGGAAGAAATTCAGGCGGCAACGTTGGACTGTGGCGGAGGTTTTGCAAATTCCTGCCCGCCGAAGCCGGATCTCATGGAGAATGAGGCAGTTCCCATCCAGGACAGAGGGGTCGTCTACAGACAAGTTTTCTGGAGGTGGGAGGATCCTGCAGGGATGCAACCAATCATCCTCTTGGCAGGGAGGGAAGATGACACGCTGCAGTCCGCCCTTGTCCTTGGCAGTGGCAGCAGCATAGCAGGCAGTGATGGAGGAGGCAAGGATGGACTAAATGATTGTTGCGTAGAAGTACACCATCATCGTCTTTGGCAGGTTGAATTTCTTCAGCTGCCGCAGGAAGTACGTCCTGCTGCTGTGCAGCTCCAACTCCTGGTCTGTACAAACACAGAAACCTAATGCAACACTAGACGCCCCACCAACAGAGAGGGTTCAAAAAACAAGTTTACTTACGGCCCAGTGGCAGATGAACAGTATTGGGAGGCCAGGACAGTGGGAGCGTGGGCACCAGGAAGCGGTCAGAGAGCTCACCAAGGGATGGCCTCAGTGTCAGGTGCCTGACAAATCTGGACAGCATGGCGACCCTGATGGGGGTTCGGACTCGAGTCTCCTGTCCGATTGAAGGGCGTGGCGGCATCTCAAACGTTGCTGACCTGACAGGGGTTTGCACTCAGGTCCCTGTTCACCGGTCTCCGATCTCTGGTCAGTGGTCTCCAGACTCTTGATGCGTTGGGAACAAACAAGGATATGCAAGGACTACCCCTCCGGTCGTCTCCTGATTTAGTTCCCGGCTCCTCCTGGAGTGTCAAAGTCTACTTGAGCAAAACACTGAACCCCAAATTGCTCACCTGGAACTACTAGATGGCTGCCAACTGGGTGATATGCAGAGAGGAATTTCCTGCAAGGGATTAATTTTAAAAAAGTACAATAAAAAGTAGGGACTAAACCTGACAGGGGTCACTAGTCTCCAGTCACTGGTCTCCGGCCCCTGGATGCATAGAGAACAAATGAGGCTACATAAGGACAAAACCTAACTGGGGGTTCCACTCCAGTCGGTAGTTTCCGGATGCAAAGAGAGCAGGTAAGTCTATGTAGGGACTCAACCTGATAGGGGTCTGGACTCTGGTCACCTGCCTCCAGTCAATGGCTTCTGGAGTCCGGTCTCCAGATCTGTAAGGAACAAATGAGGATACATAAGGACTAAACCTGACGTGGGTTTGGATTCCAGTCGCTAGTCTTCGGGTGAGTACGGGAGGCCGAAGCATTGAGAGAACAATGAACCCGGAACTGGTGAGACTCTTGCTTTTGAGTCCTCACTGATTGGCAGTAATTTGCGGCAGCTGTGCATCCACACAGCACTGCGGACATGAGTCGAATGCTAACAGCCGGTGGTGCCCAGGATTCAGAAGGACTTCATTGTTCTTCCCGATCACAGAAGAGTCCAATCAAGATGGTGTTGTCCGTGAACTGCGGGAGCTTATGGGACAGGTGGTGTTGAGGTGTAAAGAGAAAGAAGGCATCCTTGGGGCAATCCGGTGCTGATGGTCCAGAGGCTCAGAGACATCTCTTCCCAGCTTCTTGTGATGCCTCCAGTGAGACAAGAAGTCTGTGACCTGGAAGTGAGGTCAGGTATGCTCAGCTGGTGCTGGTCTAATGGGGTCCAGGTGCAGGAGGGTGAAGTGAAGGAGCGAAGGGAAGGTCACATCTCTTGCCGTGGCAGAGAGATCAAGACTGAAGTCATCTGATGAGAGTTGGCCTGTGGAAGTCCTTCAGTCCTTCAGTGTGTTGGGAGGTGGCGTAGATCCACAGCGATGCTAACAAGCCCACCAGCAAGACAAGGTTTTTCGTCACAACTAGACTTTGAACACACTGATGGGACTTTTTTTGTTTTCGCCTTTTCCCCGCAATGTCAAGAGATGCAAGCGTAACGCGAAGCAGACTCCTTTTTGGCGAGGCGGCTTGTCCGTGGCGAATGCGCTTGAGTTTCCCCCCTCCGAGGTTGCTCTTCTTCTTCTTCTTCTTCTTCTTTGCGTGACGAGAGCTTGGCTGCAGCTCCGGGTCTTGACGCCCGGCTCCTTTTTGTTTTGGGTCCAGGTCTGCATGCAGGAGCACAAAAGCCGGGGACCCGAGTGCCATTTCACCAAGAATGGAAACCTTTTTCCAGTAGATGTATGAAATTGGCACAAAAGCGCGGCTTAATTTGACTCCGCCGGGGGCCGACGGGCACTAAAGTACGTCGGATAAACGAAAAAAGAAGAATCTGGAAGCATCCGTGTGCTGGTTGTTGGAAGCTGGAGTTTCTTTCAGACACCTGGGTTCGATTAGCTCGTTTCCTGATTCACTCCTACTGGATTCTCTTTTTTTTGGCCTCAGTACCGGTGGGTTTTATGTCGCTATGGTGACTCGAAAAAAAAAAAAAGATAAGCGCGCAGATTCTGGTTGTCAGTCTGAGAAGGTTTGGAGTGGAAAGTCCATCCATCCATCTGTCCTTCCATGCAAATATCTATCTATCTATCCATCCATCCATCCATCCATCCATCCATCCATCCTGACCAGATGCCTCTTCAAACGGTTCCTCTGGATGGCCGAGCTCCTCATCCTATCTCCAAGGGACCAAGGGAGAACCTGGACACCCTGGTGGAGAAACTCGCCACATGTATCCACGATCTGGTTCTTTGGGTCACCACTCACAGCTCGTGACGGGAAGGTAGATCTTTAAACTTTCTCCACCATGACGTACCGAAGACGAGTCTTCCTCAAGCATACATGTCCTGCACCATTGCCCTCTCACTACACCAAGACAAACTTGAGGTAGGCTCTGGAATCGTCCTGGAGGGTGTGAGAAGTTCCTGAAGCAAACGACATCACATCCGAACCCAGACGCCGCTCCGGGTTTGAGTTTACCGGCTTATTTCTTTTCAGAAAACAGGCTACGACAGAAAAGGCGCCGTCGGTGAAGATGTCCGGCGCCTTCAGAAGATGATGCATGTGGTGTTTATCATCTTCTCGGCATCCATTTTCTCTCCTGCCCGGCGAAAAATTCTGGGCCGCCGCTGGAGGACAGGGAGCTGAAAGCGTTTACTGGCCTGATGAATCTTCATCGGGCGCTGACAGCGGCGTCCTCTGCGTTTTCTTCCCTGCCGCTTGATGTTGCTGGGCCGCCGCCGTGGCATGCAGACAAATGGACAGGGAAGGTGAGAAGGAGATAAAGGACCAGGGACGACGATGTTACGAAACAGAAAGAACTCCAGGAGATGGAAGAACCCCTGGTGGTACGACTCGTTTTAGGGGATTCAGATGCGAATCCAGAAAATGTCTTAGCTAGCAGGGATGTGCTGACTGTCGTCCCCACATGGGGCCACGATTCATGCCTGATAATAAAATCACTGGAAGATTTGTAGTCTTAACAGATTCTGATTCTGATTTCTCGACGCCATTTGTCGAGGCTTTCAACCCCAGGTAGGCGAAAAATGAAGAAATGTAAGAAAAAAAAAAATATCTGAAGAAAATAGAACATTTAATGATGCCTGGGCAGATTAGTATGCCTAATTTTTTGGATAAAAACTGTCTAACATAAAAAGTCAAATGTCGCACACTCTGAAAGCGCCAACGGCGATATCATTTTTTTCATTTTTTTCGCTTTTCTTTGCTAAATGGATAACTTCAGTTCAGCTTTTTAATTCATTTGAAAGAGACATTCAACTCAGGATGTTGCTTCTTTGTTATTATTATTAAAACGAGAGAAATAAAGCCTTGGTTCTTTGACTACTCTTAAAGATGGGCTATGTTCAATGTTCAAAATGTGTTCATTATGTAAATAAAATTGAATTTTCTCCGTAGCACTTCCTGGATTTCATATACAAAATGTGACGAAAAAGCAATGTACCGTATTTTCCGCACTATAAGGCGCACCTAAATGCCTTAAATCTTCTCAAAAACCGACAGTGCGCCTTATAATCCAGTGCGCCTTATATATGGATCAACATTGAGCCGCAAGAGGTCTCACAACTACGGGAAGCTGCCGACTGCATTTTCTCCCGTAGAAGAAGTAGCGCGTTTTCTTTTGCATTTTGCATTTCTTTGGCATTTTCTTTTGATTTCCCAAAATGGCACCTTTCAAGAGACACACAGAGATTAAACTCAAGGCGATCGGTCACGCAGTAGAACACGGAAATAGAGCAGCAGCCAGAGAATTCAACATTAACGAATCAGTGGTGCAGAAGTGGAAGAAGCAGCAAGGCGGCCTGCGCCGAGTAAAGACGACTAAACAGAGTTCCGAGTGAGCAAAGCGAGATGGCTAGAGTTAAAGGACAAACTTGAACAGTGGGTTGTTAAACAGAGAGCGGCAAGAAGAAGCATCTCTACAGTCACTATTCCAATGAAGGCAACAGCGCTAGCTAGCTAGCTAGTGACATGAACATCAATGAATTTAGAGACGGTCTTTCTTGGTGCTTTCGTTTTATGAAACACTTTGAACTGTGACAAATGGAGTTGGAAATACATTGTTTGAACGAAGGCGGCGCAAATACCGGTAAGAGCTACCGGTGCAAACAGTACCGTATTATGAATGCATAAACTTGTTTCTGGAGTGAACGGAGTTGTCAGAACGTTGGTTTGTATTCTATTAATAAAGTTTGACTGACTGTTTTGCTAACATTCCCTTTAGCGCAGCTCCATTTAGTGGAGCTAAATGAACCCCAGCCTCTACTGTAGCTTCTATTCTATGCGCCTTATAATGCGGTGCGCCTTATATATGAAAATTTTTTAAAATACGCCATTCACTGAAGGTGCGCCTTATAATACAGTGCGCCTTATAGTGCGGAAAATACGGAGCATTGTCACTCATTCATTCACTCATTCATATGTCACATTTAGAAATTCGACCATCAGTTCACTCGTTCACACGTCTGGACAATCCAGGGTCTCCAGGGAACCCTGAGGAACCCCAAGCATTTCCCTAAGTGCTTCTGTTGACCCTGAAGCACGTTGACAAAAGAAAACATCGAACAAGACAAGACAGAGCACCAAATGTTGACGCCGATTTTGGAGTTAGCATCGTCCTGGTGACGCCGGGCTAGATGGAGTTGCAGGTAGCTCTCCTAGCAACTTTGGCACCTTTGCAGTGCTCAGTCCCAAAAAATTCTCACAACCCTGAACACTTGAACCTCACATCTAGTACAGCACAATAGCCCCTCCCCCCCCCCACTTTTCACTCTTTTACTTCTTTAATTTTTTTACTTTTTTCTTTCCAGATATTTATTTATTCTTCTAGTTGTTATTTATATTTTTGGTCATATTTTTTTCTAATCCAGAGATGCTGCTATTGTTGAATTGCTGTGTTGTGTCCTGCTTTTTAAGGTTGCTTGTGTCTGTTAATAAAATAAATAGACAATAAAAGTCTTGAAACCCTGAATAGTTTTAAGTTTTATTCACCTTTATGTCTAAAAGTGAATATGATAAGATAAGCCCATTCGCATTCTGCTTATTTTTGTTTATTTTTTGTTTTTATTTCTATTTATAAGATACACTATATGGATTCCCATACGGGAGATTCTTTTGTCACAGCGACGCAACAATGGCGGTATCAATAAATATGAGTATAATTATAACTAAAAGAGATAATTAAAAGATCAAGACATAAACAAATAGACAGCAGAGTGAACAACAACAATGGTAAGAATAGACAATACAATGAGGAAAAAACTGTTGTGTCTCTACTTGTGAATCAGAGGGTGAATGGCTGTTGTACTTACATGACATGTTGATAAGAGAGTGAGTAGTTGTATGCTTCTCTTAGTGGTCCTGTGATGGACAGGTGATCAGGCTCATCCCTGGCTTTCTCCCCACTACCAAGCTTGGATTGGCTCTGTATGGATGAACGAATGAATGAAAAGACTATCGTGATGTGGTCACCTACTTCCTTGTCGGTGGCACCAGCACCTCGAGTTCCACCATAGGCGAGCCGTTCACGCCTGGGCGAGGAACCCTGCCTAAGGCGACGCTGATGGGAAAACACTTGCTCCGGGGTCCCGGCGGACACGTTCACATTAGAAATGCAACTTCGCCATCAATTAAACATCTCAGGGAAAGGAAATGGACAATTCAGAAGTCCATCTGCGGCGGCATGTGTGCGAGTCAAACTCTTCACGCCAGCGAGTCCTCAGGAGAGGACATTATAGTTTGACACGACAAAAGCTACCTCCCCGGTTATGTCCTGCGTGACTCCCGTATGTTCTCGATGGAGCTCCCGGATGCGTAGCCAATCGCGGCAAATGGAGCCAGAAGCCAAGGGGGCAGTGCTTCACGGTATGCTCAAGTGCAACCACAGAAGGAAAAGACAACATGGTGTCGGTATGACTTGGGGAAGAATTCTGCCGCCAGGTGTTTAATGGCCGCACAGACCGCTGCAGCCCCGGCCTTAAAACATTTGTGACTGTCCGTAACACAACTTAGAAGGGAACTCTGCTCTGCCCGGTAGTGGACGTGTTGTCCACTACATCTCAACCATGGTGATGTAGAGCGCATATGGCAAGTATGCGGACCGTGACGATTGGTATGTCCGTTGGGAATGATGTGGAGACAATGTATGTATGTTATGTTTTGGACAATTTTAATGTGCCTAGGACTTTTTGCGCATTTTGTTTTATTTATTTATTAATATATTATAAATATATATCAATATATTGTATATAAATAATAATAATAATACATAATAATAATGACAACAATAATGAGAATAATAATAATAATAATAATATCACATTAAATATTATCATTATAAATATAGGCATGAAATGACAGACAGGAAGTAAACATGACCACTTCCTGCCCTGCAAACAACCTCTTTCCTACCAGCTTGTTTACTTCCTGTCCGGGGCCTCCGCATATGTGTGTGTTTGAAGAAAGAGGAGTGTGTGTGTCGTGTACAAAATAGCGACACGTGCGGCGAGGGAGCTAAAGAAGAAGGCGAGCTGCCGACGCAGCAAACCGTCCGACGCATGAATACTGCACAGATCTGCCTTCCGACGGCGCCGCGCATGCAATTTGCGCGTTCCCCCTTTCGGGAGGCGCATGAATAGTCATGCGTCCGGGAACAAGAGTCTTTCTCGCTCCAATTTGTGGACAAACAGCGTCGCCGCTGCTTTAATTTAATGATGCAAACTAATGTGACGCTGCGTTCATTAGCGCTGACAGCTAGCTGCGGCGCCGGATGAACACGTTAAAGGAAAAATTAGGTTTCCCGAACCGACGCTCTTTAAATCTATGTCAGGAGGTTAAACTGAAGAAATTCATCGCGTGACTGTTCCGTCGACATTGATATGCCGACTGCGAGCGGCAGAAGTAATTACAAAGACGCGTCCGCTAATGGGATAATGTCGCTTCGGATAAAAGTCAAATGAAACAATTACCGGCGGATTTGAAAAAGTCCCACGCAGGGAGCCAACGTCCCCCAGACCCAAGAGGTAGACAAATTTGGAGGGACCCAAAAAAAGCGTAAGAGGACTTACCTTGTTTGTGCGACGCCTCTGTGTTACTTCCAAAGCAACACCTAGAGTGCAAAGAAGAGCGTAAGGACACAAGCAAGAGCTGTTGAAAAGGGGAAAGAGTGTAGATATACCATAATAGTCGCTTTCGGGCAAAAAAAAGTTTGTAGAGTCCAGTTTGATTTCTGTTCCAGGTGGTCGCTTCTTCCAGGGGAACCTTTTAGCTTAGCATTCCCAAAGGAAGCGAGGGAGCACAGCACTCCACGCTCAAAAACAAAGCTCCGAAGAAGAAGAAGAGGAGAAAGACGACAGGGACAACATGAAGAACCATGAAGAAACCTGTTAGGCACTAGCTCCCACTGGACTCATTTCGAACCAAAAGGTTGATCTTCCTCTGCGAGCCCTGGAAAGCCCTCTAAGGCATAAAAGGCCAGGGGAGCGTGACCCTTCTCGTCGCCCCATCACTGCTTCTGTGCATTTTATGGCAAGAAAACATCTCACCAGTGACCAGGGTAGTTTTGACAAATGGCGCACTACAATCCCCAAGAGGTATCTGGAAATGGCCCTGGCTTATGAGCCCCAACGATCAACTCCATCGCATGAGTTCCTACGGTACCGTAAAAAGACCCTGACTTGGAGCAGGAGCTACAATGCCTCTGGGAACCTAAGGTCCCAAGGTGATCGGTACTGCAAAAGGGGGTATTGACTTGCCGTCCTTCATCTGCTGGTTGAATGAACTCATGGATCGACATCTGCACGTAAAAACAAATGCAGTGTTAAAACCCAATCTTCTCCAAATCCTTCTCCTCTGGCCAACGTAAAACAGAGTTGCTCCTTTCCTTATCCAACTGGACTGGAGGTCTTGGAGGTCTTGGAGGTCTTGTTCAAAGCAGAAACAATCCAGATGGTGCCTGCAGAAACTGCCAAAGGGTCAAGAACATGTCTGTGGAGGTCCTTGGTCATCCGGGTCTTGGTGAATTCTTGTCGAATTCTTCACTGGAAGACGTTTCAGCCCTTCATCCCAGAGGCTTCTCCAGTTCCAATGACCTGTGAGGAGTTTCTGAATATACCTACCAGGGTTGTGTGCACGTCTAGGTTATGCTGAGTTGTTATGTAAGTGGAAGAGTTGATGGGCAGAAGGGGTTGTTGTGCTAACGGGGTGTTGTTCTTTGGGGACTAAAGAGCAACTTTGGGGGATTGCCTAGATCAGAATGTGAAAAGATAAAGCGAAATAAAGGAGTGAAACCCGTTGGATCACAAGGACTGAGGCTCATATGGAAGTTACCGGCGACTGCTTCTGGTTGTTTGGAGGGTAGAGAAGGACCTGGACCGTCTTGGTATTGATCCAAGTATGACGTTGAACGTTTGTGAAAGGTTGTGTCTGAAGCCCCCCCTCCTCTGTTCATAGATGTTTTTTCTGTTTTGACAAAGATGGCGACTTTGACTCCTCTATGGAACCATCTGTCCACAGGCTAGCGGGAATCTAGCGTGAGCGCCACTCCCTTGTTTATCTCTCTTCTGAGAGATGAGCTGGCTTGGCTGTGGTTAGCCGTTAGCCGTTAGCACTACGTGACACCCAAACGGGCAACCCGAGCGTCCAACCGGCAACCATGGTGGAGATGTCCACCCAGGCTAAACTGGTGTTAGCTTGATCTTGCTGCATGAAAAAGAAAGAAAAGTGCGTTAAGAGTGGCCCACACCCCAGAGAGCATACTGTTAAGCTAATTATAATAATACTTTATTATTTCATTTGAATAAATTTGACAAACGGGACAAAGCAAACGTTTTAAAGAAGGAAAAAGAAGCAGACAGTAGAACTGAAAATACCCGACTTTTTTTTTTTTTTTTTTTTAAAAACATGACATATTCACAATGAAAAACCACCACATTGAAGGATCCGTAACTCGCCCCAATCTCCCATTTTAGTGACAATCGCCTCCTGGCGGAAAATTCAACACCCGTTCACCATCTGTTCGGAAGATGAGGCGGCGGGAACCCAGTGCCAAAAACAGTAAAAACACAAGAAAAACTTGCAAAAATTCCAGATAAAACGTCGTCCCGGGCCTTTTTTCCTGTTAAGTTAGCTTGCTAGCACTCGTGCTAACCGATCAGCCCCCGGCGTGTCATGTGATCCTCCCCTCGCAGGTGCCTCGGGGGCCAGAGTTTCCAGTGTCTGCCCGCAGGGATGTCACAAGGCAACGCGCCGCTGCAAATCCACCGCGACTGGGGAGGGTGGATGGCGCGCGCACGCGCTGGTGAGTCATCATGCTCGAGTCGAGCGCGCGCGCGCCATCCCTCGGTCATCCCGACCCGAGGCTGTCGAAGCCGCAGAACTTCCACCGTTTCTCCAGGGTCGCTCCCACGCCGCTCAGCTCCTGCCGGAACATGGCGGGCAGACGGACCATCAGGCGCTCCAGCTGCCCCGCCGACACCTGCGAGGGGCGAGCAGAAAGACGGGTTAGCATGGCCGCGCTCGACGCGAACCCATAATTAGCGGCTAACTTTAGCAACTTATTGTTCATTCATTCATTGTCTATGACTCAGTCGGTCAGTCATACGTTTGGACAGTTCAGGGTCTCCGGTGAAGCATGTGTTTGGACCACGTGAGGAGCCTGGAGAATCCTGAGGAGGACCTTTCTTATTGTGATGCTAAAGCGCTAACCGCTACACCACCCTGCTGCCCATTAAAAAGCCTCAAATACTCCATTGCAAAGAAAAACAGCTTTAAATATGAAGTTGACACCGCTTTTTGCTTTATTTTTTCACAAGGCAGCAGCGGCACAGGAGTGCTCTTGTCTCTGATGAATTCTTCAGGAGGAACATGTCACCTTGGAGTCCAGCCTCTGGATGTACGACCACAGATACTCCAGGTTGGCGCCGAACGGATGGACGTGGAGGAAGGTCGATATGACGCCTGCGGGGGGAAAGAAGAGGAACGGTTGTCAGATTAATTCCAGCCAGAGAGCTGCATATCTGTACCAGCTGATTGTAGTCCCTAAAGAAGGCGGAGCTTAGACAGGAAGTCAGAGAAGCAAGCGGATAAAACTATTAATAAGCGGGTTTTGCTCCATTTTTGAGTCCAAGAAATTGAAATTGCTCTGAGGATAAAACTAAAACGAGTGACTTATTGGTTAAGAAAATTGAATTTCTGGGTTGATTGCAAAAAAATGCAGGGAAGGCACAAGCCAGTATCTCTGAGTCGCTCCCACAGAGGGTTGCATCAGGAAGGGAATCTGGCATAAAACTTGCGCTAAAACCAGATCAGGGGAGTCCCGAATTTACAACGACCGCCACTGGTGCCGATAACCTAACGGGGAACCAGTAGAAGTTGGGCTACTGGGGGTAAAAGACGGAGTGGAGGAAGGCGAGAGTCTGGGACTAACAGTAGGGACTCTGAATATTGGGACTATGACAGGAAAAGCTAGAGAGTTCCTTCAGAGAAGGAAGCTGTGAAGGTAAAGTGTGTCCATGGTTTAGTAGCAAAGCTAGAAGCTTAAGAGAGGGTTTTAAGTTGTACTATCATGGTACTGACAGGAAGAGAAACGGAGTAGGAGTTATCTTGAGGGAGGAGTTTGCTAGCAATGTTCTGGAGGTCCAAAAAGTGTCAGATAGACTTATGAAATTGAAGGTGTAATGCTCAATGTTGCTAGCGGCTAAGCCTCGCAGGTGGGATGTGAGTTTGAGGAGAAGGAAGGAGAAGTTCTGGAATGCGCTAGATGAAGTGATGCAGAATATCCCCAGAATTGAGAGAGTGGTACTTGGTGAAGACTTCAATGGACATGTTGGTGCAGGCACTAGAGGGGATGGAGAAGTGATGGGCAGGTTTGGTTTCTAGGACAGAAACACAAAGGGACAGGAAGTGGTAAACTTTGTAAAAAGGATGGAAATGGGTGTAGTCAATATATTCTTTCCTGAAGGGGCAGGAACATGGGGTAACTTATAAAAGCGGAAGTAGGAGCACGCAGGTAGACTAGGTTGACGATTTTGATCTGAAAAGTAGATCGGTGACTGCAAAGTCGTGTAACCAGACAGCATAGGATGGTGGTTTGTAGGGTGACTCTGGTGGCAAGAACAAGAGAACAGAAGCCGATGAAGAGGTGGAAGCTGAAAAGGGAGGAGTGTTGTATGCTTTATGGGGAGGAGTTGAGAAAGGCACTGGGTGGTCGGGGAGAGCTTCTAGATGACTGGACAACCACAGCTAGTGTTATCAGGGAGACAGATAGGAGAGTACTTGGTGCGTCCACTGGAAGGAAAGTAGATAAGGAGATAAGTGCAGGAGTATTTACAGAGGAAGCAGTTCGCAAAGTAGAAGTAGGACACTGAGGCGACTGAAGGGGGCAAGGAGTACAGGGAGATACAGAACATCCGATAAAGAATATCCGTTCCTCGGGTTTCATCTCAAAAATGGATATTATAATGTAAAAATGTTAATATTACATGATATATCTAACAAGAAGAGCAAAAAAAAGAACCTGATCATTCCCTTTAAAAATGGCATCACAATAACATGCTTGTTCCCACGGATCTCTGGTGAGCATCTGAGGAAGAGCCTATGTTTGAGAATACATTTTTTTTTCTATACGTAGAATTAATTATCTTTATTTTGGACTACTTTGGGCGTGCACATTTTTTTCAAACCTCTATTCAGTCGGCTTTTTGGCTCCGGCACCCATCCCTAACTCATCCCCCTCCCTCGCCACATGGTCCAGCTCCTCTGGGGTGACCCCGAGGTGTAGCCTAGAGTCTCTCCAGTGTGTCCTGGGTCTGCTCCCAGGTGGACATGTCTGGACCACCTCCCCTGGGAAGCTTCCAGACCAGATGCCCGAGCCACCTCTACTCCGAGCTCCTCCCGGATGACCCCACTTGTCACCCTACCTCTAAGGGACAGTCCCGCCACCTTGCGGAGGAAACTCATTTTGGCCACTTGTATCCGCGATCTCTTTCTTTTCGTCACTACCCACAGCTCGTGAGGTTGAGAACATGGATCGACCGGTAAATTGAGAGCTTTGGCTTTTGGCAGAGTCTGCATCGCTGCAGACGCAGCACTGAACCATCTCCTGGTCCATCCTCCCCTCACTTGTGAACCCCGAGGTACTTGGACTCCTCTTTAGGAACTCCTCCGTGACCTGAAGTGGACATTCCACCCATTACCGGTTGAGCACCACCATCTTGGATTTGGAGGTGCTTTGTGCACTTTACTGTAAATGTGCACTCCATTATTATTGCGTTCATCTCATGTCACTTTAGGAAACATCTTTTGGATTCCTCTGAAAGTCCAGTACACGTGGACAAATTCACAATAAACCTGACTTTGACAACAGTCGAAATGAAGTGGAAACTATCGAAAATGCCAAGATGCTCCGGTATGCCTTTGGGAGCGTCTAGGGGGAGGGAGGGGCGACACCATCGACCAATCGGGGAATGGCTTGTTTCGAAGCAAGGAGGCTGCTTTAGAGGACACACACTCGAGACCGTTGGACTCCCCCCGTCGTGGCAGGACGGCGGTCCAAGCCGGAAAAAAAAAGGCTCTACAGTTGATTACTTCTTGGCGGGTTAGTGGGTAGAAGGGGTGAAGTGGATCCCTGGAGGATCCTCCACAGCCAATATTTATTTCCTTGATTTATGTGGCGAAACGCTGGCAATTACAGATAAGCCTGATTCAATTCCCACCATGCCGTTGGTGTGTGTGCGTGTGTGTGTGTGTGGAAAAAAAAAAAAAAAAAAAAAAAATGAAGAAAAAAAAAAAAAAGCTCAACCCAGATGTTTTTGATGAAAAATTACAATCTCCCGTTTTTCACGGTTGCATGTGATATTTCACGCCGGTTTGCTGGTGCGGAAACGCTGCCCCCAAACAGATGGGATGTTTTTACCATTTAAGCCCAAAAAAAAAAAAAAAAAAAAAAAAAAAAAAAAAAAAGTTAAATGAATCTCTGGTGTTTCCCTTCCTTTTAATAAAAAAAAAAAAAAAAAAAAAAAAAAATCAAAGATGGCGTCTGATGTATGGCGGCGCCGGTTTGAACATGAATCAATTCGGGGAAAAAAAAAAAAGGTGAAGAAGCAGTGGGTCCAGCTTGAGGTCCTTCTTCATCTCTTACAGTCACCACATCGAGGAAGAACAGAGTTCTCTTCTATTTTCTTTTTGGAGTCGACCCAGAAGATAACCGGCCTTCTGGATCTTGGGGATTCAGCGGAGTCCAAATGGTGATTGATAGCAAAAAAAAAAAAAAGAAAAACAAGAAAAAATACAGAGTGGGTCAAGGACGCTGGCAGGTTAACGGCCTAGATCTGCTGCACTCTGGTGGCACAATTTATCTAAGAGTTCGTCTTCATCTCCATTGAAGCTCCGAGGATTTCATAGAGGAACTTGGACCTCAGCTCCTGGTAGCATTTTAGCTTCTTCTCCAAGGTTGGATCTTCTTACGGTACTGTAGGTGCTTGCTGGAGCACATTAGCCACGGCTGTTACAGGATGCTTCTTGCGGACTGGGGAGCGCCAAATTTAGGGGCTACCCTGGTCACTGGTCAGATGTTTTCTCACGACAAAATGTACAGAAACATGGACCGACGAGGAGGTCCAACCTCTTCTGGTCTGCTGCTCCTCAGAGGGATCTCCGGGGCTACAGAGGAACATCAAAATTTGGTACAAAACGAGTCCTGAGTTAGCGAACGGCTAACGTTGAGGTCCTTCACACGGCAAGGCGGTGCAGGGAGAAGGATGCAAACGTTAGCCGTTTGCTAACTCGATCATCTGCTGGTCCATGTTTAGTATTCCATGAAAGTTGGTTGCTTCCATCTCCATGTTCTACGTGTTGTCTTCCTCTTCCTCTTCTTCTTCTTTGGTGGTTTGTTTTGGAGTGTGTAGCTTAAAGTGCACATCTCATTGTCCCCCACTATGGTTCCTTACTGCCTGTAGGAATGCAAAGCTAGGCTACTTCCTGGAGCCGGGTTTTGATTTCAGTATTATCCTTTACAGAATCTTAGTTGGAGAGCACCAAAGGTTTGTGACTCGAATACGAAATGAAAATATTCTCACCGGGAACTGACTTTTACCTTCAACTGTCATAGTTTTCTTCAAACTACACCACGGTGCTAACGGTAGCTATATAGCAAGCTAACATCAGGGATGTGTTACGCCATCTATCGGCAAAGAAAGGTGTAGCAGTTCGCAAAAACGAACTGGATGACGATTGGAGTCAAAACATTGTTCTTGTTAGCTTGTTGCTAGCATGTTCCCATGCTACTTGTTGGATTCCAACTGAACCCCCTGGATATTTTTGGACGGTGGGAAGAACCGAAAAGCGTCTTGTTGCCATCAAACCCGGGACCTTCTGCGCCACCATGCTAGCACAACACTGCTTTAAAATTGCGGTACTTTAGCGTGTACTTTAGCCATAAATGATTGGATTGCACTGCGAGTACAACATTTGGCTAGTTCATTTGGCGAGGAAGATGGAGGCTCGGGTCTTCTGTTGCCCCCCTCGTATTATGGGATGGTGCAAAGAGAGACAAGTGTGCCGCTGTCCGCGAGCGCTAGCTACTTTCCCCGACACTCCCTGCATGAACATAAGGAATTCAGCCCAGCTGCTACGGGGAAAAACACCGGCGAGGCTGGATGTGAAGGGGACGGCGGCGCTCACGTGCGCTTCGAAGAGCTAAAACCCTCCGCCCTGGCAGGGTGTGAACATGATGGCAAGCTGAAACCGCCTGTCAAGCGCCAGCGGGAATTTCAGGGCTTTTGATGGCAGAATCCGGGACAAAACACTGGCTTCCTCCAAGGGCAGTGGGGGCGACGGTCCTACATGTTGCATGAATACAACTGCCGGCGCCGTTTCCTGAAACGCGTACATTCGGTCCACTGGCTGTCGTTAGCTTCCAGCCGAGGGCTCCGCGAATCCGTGCATAATTCATCCAGAGCGGCGAGCTGGAGGATTCTTAGACAGGGAGGAGATGATTGGCATGCTTCTTACCCCGGGTTGGAGAAAACATCCATTCCACCGCCTTACAAATCCATTTATTCATTCACGATCTGGAGCCTTTCCCAGCTGTCGTTGGCCGAGAAGTAGGGTTCGCCTCGGCCACGTAGAGGCATACAAGTATGGACCCTGTCATTCATGGCATACAAATATGTGCAGATGCTCATTGGGCTGCAGAAGCTTTGAGGCCAGTTCCATCGCTAGGCTACTAAAGGATGTTGCAATACAAAAAGAGGCCAACGGGAGACAATTGGGACAAGGAGTCCCTTGTTTCAGCTGTGGCTGAAGCGAAGGGATAAAGTATGGGTGGCCAAGTGACCCTATGGTGCCTCCAGTATGACACATACCCAGGTCTGATTGGCCGGCTTCGGCTGAGGGTGTGTTGTGATAAGAGGCCGAAACACCCGATGAGGCGCGCAACTGATGAGGTGTCGCAACCCCACCCGAGAAAACATCTGAATCCCCATCCAAGAGGATTTTTCCAACACCAACGTCATCCGGAGTTTGCAAACCCCGGCAACATCTTCGTTTCTCCTCCACTAACACCAACAGCGCCAACAAACTGCTCCTACTTTTACTCCGTTCCTCTTCCTTTCAATACCATGCTAGCTTAAAAGCTGCCAGAAGTACCTGGCCTTTGCCACCTCTCTGGACTTCCTGGACACGAAGGGTATCCACCGTCTCTCTCGGCATGCCAACCAACTCTTGCCTTTCCTTTGTCCTCTCTTGTTCTGAACTCGCCTTCTGAACTCCTCTCCCTTGTGGACCAACAGTTGCCCGATTGCCTCTCGTACCCGGAAAGAGGGTACGAGTGGCAAAAAGTCATACACGCCATAATTTCCACGCTGGTATTTCCGAATTGAACCGCACTCAAGACCTCAAACCCCGTCCAAGAGGACCCTCCATCCCCAGTTGTGCTGATTTGTCACACCTACTCCTAGCTTGCACCCACACAGCATCCAGACATACAACCATTCAACCTCTCGCTCACACGTTTGGACAACGTAGGGTCTTCGATGAACCTCCTGCATGGGAGGAACCCGGAGAACCCGGAAGGAACCCCACACAGACATGGGGAGAACATGAAGAGTCCACCCAGGATGGCCCTCCCCCAGTCGGTATCCAAGCGGGTACCTTCTTGTTGGTACCGAAACAGTCAACAGAAGCGTGCTAACGCTAAGCAAAGCAAAGGCTAAACGTGGTCCATCATGAAAGCGCCGCCAGCTGAAGGTCAAGTTTGGACCAGCACTCCTTATCTACAGAAAGCGGGTTTGAGGTTTGGGAGGCACAAACAATCTCTCGGGTGAAGTTGTGTTTATGGATCATCGGATTTTTTGCGCCGCTAAAGCTAGCTGCCCTCTCGCTCACCCAGAAGCAGCGCCTCCTTCTCCGACGCAACGCCTCCCCTGGCGACGACCTCGCTCCTCCTCTCTCTGCCGTGGAACATCGAGGGAAGGCACCCGTTAATCCCCTGGTGACACACACACACACACACACACACACACACACACAAATAGTCAAGAGTTGTGCTCATCAATTACAGAACGCTGGCGAGTGTCCGGGATGCATCGGTGTGTGTTAGCTAGCGTCCTCACGCTAAAGCGTCCAACAACTACGGTGACGGCTAAAGCGAGACCGATGATTGTTAGCGGAGCTAACGTGATTTAAAATCAGCGTAATAATACTAATAATGATGCTAATAATAAGAAGAAATAAATAAGAATAAAAAGAATCGCCCATTAACAGTGGATTACGTCATACATGTTGTGAGTGAGTGATAATAGGAAAACGAACTGTGCATTTTGATTGAAAGTGCCGAAGATTCGAACGCCATCGAATCCGGGAAGTGGACCTCGACCTTAAAATTGGAAGACATGGGCGGGGCCTGAGGACGTGCTGCGAGACGATTGGACGGTCAGGTCGGCGCCGAATCCCTGCGGAGCTCATTTAGATGAATGCCGCCAGAATGCCCGATCGTTTTCAACTCGCCACTTCGCTTCAGGTTGATTTATTGGAAGGAAAGGATTTATTGGGAGAACCCTGAGGAACCGGGAAGAATCCACATAGAAACACCCCCATTCCCTTGGGAATCCAACTGTGGACCTTCTTGCCGTGATGCAGACGCCTACGTGCACGTAATGTTGTGCTAACGTGCACGGCTAGCATAATAAAAGTGTAGATATGCACCAAAAGTTTTGCTTTCCTCCGCTAACCTTCTGTTTGTTCTTACCTGTTCGTGCAGCTCGCCGTTGGTTCCCTCCGCGGCCTCCCCGTGACCCATCAGCAGCTGAGCACACACACACACACACACACACACACACACACACACACACACACACACACACAAAAGTAGCGTTAGCAGCAAACATTAGCCAGCTGTCTTTGACACGGCACTTAAATGTTGTTGGTTTTTTCCAGTTGAGAGAAAGCCGGCGGCGAGATTATGAACAAGGTCAGACTGCAGACACGCCGGCTGTCGGTTCGCAACCTCGCTGGAATAGCCGACGTTTGATTGACAGCTCATCACACACACACACACACACATGCAAACACACACACCTTGTCTCGCAGTGTGAGCACCTCCCCCTCCAGGTAGCGGTACTCCTCCCTCGCCTGCTCCAGCTCGGCCTCCTTGTTCGCCAGCTGCTCCTGCAAGCTCAGCAGTTGCTGAAATGTGTACACACACACACACACACACACACACACACACACACACACACATTTATCGTGTCTCTCCCACAAATTTCGAAAGTTAAACCGTGGCGACCGAGGTTCACAGCACGTCTTATTTATAAATCACCGTGCAGGATGTGAGGCAGGGGGAGGCCGGGCCTCACCTGGCATCATGGAAAGAAAAAAAATGTAAAATGAAAAAATAAATTGAATGGTTCTATTTATTCAGTGATTTGTATTATAAAGGTATTTTCCAGCTAACTTCACCATATTTAGTCGTTTTAGCGGAGCCCGCTATGGATTGCGCAACAACTGCGCTGCTATGCTATGCGGCTGAGACTGTATTGCTGTCTCTTTGGGATGTCATTATTAAAATTTTCAAACACTTCAAGCACTAATATATATAAAGTAAATTTCCATACTTTCGCTGATGTGCATAATTTTTTTCGTCAACAACCGTAACGTGTTTCTCGTGCCGAGCGATCGTAAAGCGGCAGCGAAAACACGCTAAGTGAGGCACGCAGTGACGCTGCCTCAAGGTAGGGGGCACTGGTGATCCCAGGGAGCCTTTTTACTACTCGGCTAAAGAATAACTTTCCATTGTCCACGACTCTCCAGTGACCGTATAACATATTAATAAATGTTATTCCAGTAAATCACGGCTCGTCCGGACCGGAATGACACATTCATAGCCGGGCAGAGTGTGTGTGTGTGTGTGTGTGTGTGTGTGTGTTAGTGGTTGTCTCTGAAGTGCCCGGTCCTATCAGCGCGCTGCTGTCAGATAGAGGACGACAGGAAGTCAAATCACATCAAGCTAAGTCACGGAAAACAAGCGCGGCGCTCCGGCGAGGCTCAAGGGATTATGGGGATTATGAGTCAGCAGGAAAAACACAGGTTGTTATTTTCTATTTTTTTTTTTTATTTTTTAATTTTGTTTTGCATTCTCCGGTTTAAATTCACCTTTTTTTTTTTTTTTTGTTTTTGCGAAACATACCGTGTTTCCGGTTTGTGTAAAAATCTGGAAAAGGAAGCGACTTGGCGCGTTCTTGAAATACCCATCGTGTGATTGGTTGAACCGCCTGTCAATCACAGACGGGAGCGGCGACATCATGGTAACCATGATGATTTTTTTCCTTTTTTTTTTTTCCTTCAAGCCATTCCGTCACCCCTCGGATCAGCTGATTCGCTAGAAGCCGACCCCGGGATAGATTCTTAGATGATCCGGTCATCTGGTTACAGAAGCCCTGCAACCCTGAACCCCTTTGGTAACTACGCTTTTGGGAACAGTGGCGTTTAATATTATGTTTCTGGAAAACTTAAATCGGCTGTTTTCTCGCAGGAGGGTGTTCTTCTGTTCCCCTGGAGGACCTCCCGGGCGCTCGGCCATTTCTCACCGCTGCTGCAGATGCGGTGGGGGTCGCGCACATCTGTGAATGATCCGCAATGTGGCGACAGTTCACCTGACCTTTGGGTGACCTCCTCTGGTCAGCTGACTCCAAACACTGGCCTGGATTACAGCGGATGAAAGAGAAAAAAAATGGGGGACTGCTGGAAATGTTTTGTTGTGCTAGTTTGCAACTGGACAAGCTCTTTATCCTCCTGGAGGGTCCATAGAAGTTTGGCCAACCAGTCCATATGTTTCTTGTTGACTTGGAGAAAGCATACAACTGTGGCCCTCAGGGAGTCCCTCAGGGTCATTCGGTCCCGGTATGACCGCTGCCAAAGCCGAGTCCGCAAAGTCAGACCGGTTTCCATCAAGGGTAGTCACTGCTTCTGCTCACAACCGTCGTAGCCAGAACTTCAAGGTGCAGCCGGGGTGTCGAAGGGATCCTGTTTGGTGGCCTCTGGATTGGGTCTCCAATTGGGATCATCAGCTCTCCAGCTCTTACGGGAGCGGTTTCTAAGCCAGAACATGAGGTGGCGGGATGAGATTCAACACCTCCAAATCTGAGGCCCGGGTTCTCAGCCCGAAAAGGTGGAGTCTTGGATGACAGCTTACGCTGAGTGGAGGAGGAGTAACAGTATCTTTGTTGACAAGTGACGGGAAGAAGACTGCATTGGTATGTTACGTTGAAGAACCGGTGGATCCACGTTCCTGGCCTCACCTCTGGTCACAAGCTTTAGGTCGTGACCCAAAGAACCAGATCACAGATTCAAGAGGCCTCCTCAACCTCAGGGTGAGGAGTCCTGCATCCAGAGGAGTCTCAGGAACTTCCAGGACACCTGCCTGGTAAGGTGTTCCCGATGGGAGGAGGCCTCAGGGAGGTACCATGACACGCTGGTGGGACTGTATCTCTCAGCTAGCTTTGGGAAAACCTCGAAATTCCCCTCAGAAGAGCTGAACCAAGCAGGAAAATTGGGTCTCCACGCTTCATCTGCCACCCCTGCGACTTGGTAAGTGGCCTAAAATGGTCGGATGGTTTGTAACACCAGAGACGAAGCTTCGGCGAGGTCACCGCAAAGAGAGTGCAGAGAGGAGATGTTTCTGTGATGGACCTACCTGCTGCATGTTGTGCATGTTCTGCTGCAGCAGCTGGATCTGGGCCTCGGGAACTTGTGCATGCGAGTTGGGCAGCCCGTGCACGTGGGAGTGCGCGTTGGCCAGCGTCAGCGCGTGGCCGTCGTCCGGCCGGCCAGCTTTGCCGCTCTGCTCCTTCCTCAGCAGGTCCACTTCGTTCCTGTAGGCGTCCAGCTGCCAGCGCAAGGAGTCGTTCTCCTCCCTCAGGGAGGCCTGGGTCTGGTCGCACCCTCCTGGAGGAGGTCAAGATAGCAGAGGAGATACTTCTTCAACCAATCAACAACTCCCCCTGCACTCCTGGTCCACAAGAACCCCCTCCAAGGAGAACCGGCGAGGCCGACACCAACCATACCGTTTTCCTCCGTCCGCATTTTCTTGCAGGGGTTCTCGTCGGAGTCATCGTCGGACATCTCCATCTCCTCCTCCCGTCGGATGCCCATGATCTCCTCGCTGTGGGCGTTCCTCAGCTCCTGGAAGGTCGCGACCACACGTGCGCGCACACATAAAAACACGGCGCAGGCGGTCACGGGTTACATCGCGTGCTACGGAGAAACATGATTCTTCACCGGATTTCAAGTCAGTCGGCGGACAGAAGCCGACACCTTCCAGAAAAGTTCAAACTTATCATCTAAACTTCTTATCCTGCACTCGGGATTGTTAGATTGCTGGACCAATCACAGGGCCACATATAGAGATGTACAGCTATTCACCTTCTCATGCACACGTTTGGACAAATTTAGGGTCTCCAATCAACCCGATGCATGTTTTGGGGCCTTTGAGAGGAACCTCGAGGAGCACCACACAGTCACGGGAAGTACATGGAGACTCCAACCAGGGACCTTCTTGCTGTGAGGCGTCCGACTCCCTTGGGTCGCTTCTCTTTGGCAACTCGTGCTCTTTGGCAATTCTTACCGGCGCTGGTGGAACAAACCCTGTGACAGAACGTCCCCGTAGTCACTTGGTCCTCCTTCAACCAGACACATGATCTCCTGAAATAGGCGTCCAGCGGTTCTCAGTGTCGTTCCACCAGTTCTCAAGGGAACCGTGGAGACCGCGGTTGACGGTTGTACTCCTAAGGGTTGGCCTGAAGTTTTTGGACATCCGTTTCTCACTAGTGCATTTTGGAAACACCACCCCTGAGGTGGGTACCCAGGTTCTCCCACGGGCAGAAGATCATCCGTGAGGCCTATGCTAACTCGAGGAAAGGGTAAATGGAGGAAGCAGAAAGGTTCCCCAACCGGTGTTGTTTGGTAGCAAACGGGAAGCTACTGACTAAACGGAGGAGAACATGGAATGGGGAGAACATCTACACTCCAAAGGGTCATTCATGCTCACATCATTAGGTTCCAATAGGTTGGAACAGGTGGAGAAAAGTGTCAGGGGGCGATAAAAGACTATAAAATGGCGTCTGATTTGGAGATACCGCGGAGAAGACAGGTGACTGAGCTGGAGGCAGTAGAGATGAAGACGTGCTCATCAGAGGGACAGCACACTTAGATGTTCTGGAGATAAAGTCACACTGAGATGGTTTGGACATGGACAGGGGAGGGATGGTGAAGATCTGGGTAGAAGGACGTTGAGGTTGGAACTGACAGGCAGAAGGTCCAGATAGGAGATTTATGGATGGAGGGACATGATGTTAGCTGGTGTGAGCAAAGAGGTTGTAAAGGAGTGGCGGAAGGGAAAAGAGGTATGCCTGTTTCACCAAGCTTTGCTTTCCATGGTTGCCTGGCAATACATCCACTAGAGGGCAGCGCAGAGACCAGAGTTCACTTCCGAATTCCGAGTTCAAACATGGAGACGAGGGAGGAGCTAGTGAGAGTGTACGTTTTAAGAAAGAGATGGTATGTAGATAAAGAATTATTCTCCCAGGTCACTCCATGTCTCCTTCTTCTATGTGCCTTTTCTGGTCACACTCGAGCATACCGCGCAACACTGCCCACTGGATCTGTCAGTGATTCCATGGAAATGAACGCAGATTTAAAGTTGAGCATGAATGAGCCCTTGGAGCTCGCTAACCTGAACCGCTAAGCTAATGCTCAAACTGTCCGGTACCCCATAGTTAGCAAGTGGACATGGGCTTGTTGTTATGCCGGCTGCTAGACAACCCCATGTTGTGACGTGGTTGCCGAGGTAGTTGTCTCCATCTTTGCTAACATGCTTTGTCTGGAATGCTAACTAACAGCTAGCTTTGACCTCGAAAGTTCTGCGCAAATATTTCTGACTGACTTTAGGGAACCGCACTACCATTTTAGCGCCTCAGCTCCTCTTTGTCTCACCTTGAACCCCCTGGCGCCCCCTGATGGAGGCTTTTTTCACTTCCTGTCTGGCGCCAGGCTTCGCTCTCTCCCCACAGTCCCTATTCAAATTTTACCTACCGCTAACCTGAACCGCAAAGCTAATGCTCAAACTGGCCGGTCCCCTATAGTTAGCAAGTGGACATGGGCCGCCTGCTGGACAACCCCCTGTTGTGACGTGGTTGCCGAGGTAGTTGTCTCCATCTTTGCTAACATGCTTTGTCTGGAATGCTAACTAACAGCTAGCTTTGACCTCGAAAGTTCTGCGCAAATATTTCTGACTGACTTTAGGGAACCGCACTACCATTTTAGCGCCTCAGCTCCTCTTTGTCTCACCTTGAACCCCCTGGCGCCCCCTGATGGAGGCTTTTTTCACTTCCTGTCTGGCGCCCTCGTCCGTCTGGCGCCAGGCTACGCTCTCTCCCCACAGTCCCTATTCAAATTTTACCTACCGCTAACCTGAACCGCAAAGCTAATGCTCAAACTGGCCGGTCCCCTATAGTTAGCAAGTGGACATGGGCCGCCTGCTGGACAACCCCCTGTTGTGACGTGGTTGCCGAGGTAGTTGTCTCCATCTTTGCTAACATGCTTTGTCTGGAATGCTAACTAACAGCTAGCTTTGACCTCGAAAGTTCTGCGCAAATATTTCTGACTGACTTTAGGGAACCGCACTACCATTTTAGCGCCTCAGCTCCTCTTTGTCTCACCTTGAACCCCCTGGCGCCCCCTGATGGAGGCTTTTTTCACTTCCTGTCTGGCGCCAGGCTACGCTCTCTCACCAGAGTCCCTATTCAAATTTTACCTACGAATCTGTTTCGGAACGTGACTCCTTACCTCTTCAGGGCCCTACGTAGGGCGACACTTAGAACAAGGCTACATCGTGAGTCGTATTAATTCCTATCTTCCACGAACAGCGCGAACCCTCCAATCTACCTTGCAGGATTCTCACGACAGTACATGTACTCTTGATTTGACACCGTTTCCATAGCAGCACATTTTAGGAGGTGTCTTTTTGTGTGCTGTACACATTGCCGGGGAAGGAGGCGGGAGTGAGGATGGAGGTGGAGGGAGATGGGGGAGGGTTTTGGGGGGTCTGGAGGGAGGTTGGTGGGGGGAAACAAAGGCTCAGACGGTTTGTCTGCGAGGACAGGGGATCCAGGATGACAACAAACTGAATTGTCAAATTCCCCCCGGGCTGCCTTCAAGCCTTCTCCCGGGGACTTGGAAATGGCAGTAGAGAGGAAAGCCTGGCTCGGGTGGGAGGAGAAAACAGAAAGAGAGAGAGACAGAGAAAGAGAGAGTGAGAGAAGACAAAGGTGTACCAACCTCGCATTGCTTGCGCCAAATGTCAATGTTCTTGCGCTGTGCTTTTGAGAAATGGTCCCATGCCTTTTGCCTGGTGGCGGCGGTGAAAACGGCGGAGATCTGCTCGACTTTGGGGAGGAGGAGGAGGAGGAGGAGGAGGAGGAAGAAGGAAGAGGAGGAGGAAGGGGAGGGTCAAGACAAAACAAGCCATTTATGTAGCGTCGCAGCACCGACTGAGGCTCGTGGAGCTGACAGGGGAGAGACCGCGGACGTACGCTGACCGCCGGCGAAGGGGCGGGACCTCACGGGCTCATGCCCGTGCTGCTGCTAACTGTTTAGCTCAAGATGCTAAATGCTTGGTTTGCACGCCTGGTTAAGAGCGCAGCTGAAGGCTAACTTATGCTAACGTTGGGCAAGTGAACGGGCTCACGCCGCTGCTCGCTAAGTCATCATTCGCTCGCTAAAGGTTGCACCTGCAGCGGCGGGCTATTTCTGCTGCTAACTGTTTAGCTGATGATGCTAAACGCTTTGTTTACAACCCTGGTTAAGAGCGCAGCTGAAGGCTACCTTATGCTAACGTTGGGCACGTGAACAGGCTCACGCCGCTGCTCGCTAAGTCATCATTCGCTCGCTAAAGGTTGCACCTGCAGCGGCGGGCTGCTTCTGCTGCTAACTGTTTAGCTCATGATGCTAAATGCTTGGTTTGCACGCCTGGTTAAGAGTGCAGCTGAAGGCTAACTTATGCTAACGTTGGGCACGTGAACAGGATGAGGCCGCTGCTCGCTTTGTCATCATTCGCTCGCTAAAGGTTGCACCTGCAGGGACGGGCTGTTTCTGCTGCTAACTGTTTAGCTCATGATGCTAAACGCTTGGTTTGCACCCCTGGTTAAGAGCGCAGCTGAAGGCTAACTTATGCTAACGTTGGGCACGTGAACAGGTACATCCATTTTGAATGTCAACGCCTGCATACTTCAAGTCGTCATGGTTGTTAAGCACTAAATCCACCGCAGAGTTCACTTCCGAGTCCCAAGTTACATTTTGTACAATAACAAACATGGCGACAGCGGAGGAGCTGCTGATAATGTACATTCGGACACTACGTACCGGAGGTCCTCGACTTACATCTCTTCCTAGCGCGCGACGTCACGCGATTTTTACCGAAAGCCATTGGAGTCGGACTTACAGTTTCCAAAAAAAGCAACACAGACGAAAACAAAGGTACAACCGGCGAACGGAAACAAAGCCGTATGCTTTATCTGTCCGCGACACAACAAGGACACGGTAAGCCGAGTTTTTCCTGCCCATGATGGCATGCCGTCGGAGAATTCTTCTACCGGGTTATAGCGACGTTCTGTTGTCTACTTCTTCTTTGTTTCTTTTGCTAAGCATACCGCGCAACATCCCCCTTCCCAAGACTCCTGGTGGTACCGCCCCGTTTGGCTGCGCATCCGCAAGCTAACGGAGAACATACATGAACACGCAAGAAGCGACTGTACCTCCATCACCTCAATCAAACACACTCCTTCCCATTTAACATCCGCGGTGATTGTTGTCAGATTTTTTGGGGGGGCAAAACAGATGTGTTAGGAAACACCGCGGGGGGCCTTTACAACGGCTCTTTGTTCGATTCCACTGCAATGGTCGTGTGTCCGACAACTGATCCGCCATCTGGTCATTTCTTTTTTTCGTTGTCCTGCAAATGTTTTTTATAATTTACTAAACTGTTTGTTTCGGGTTTTCATAGCAACACTCAGCTGCTTCCCGAACTGGCGCGAGCATCGACGCCAAACCGCATTTTCCAAACGGAGGCCTCCGTTGACGCGCCACTGGTTTGCTCCATTTTCAAAAAACCATTTGCAGCAAGATCGCGGGTAAGGCCAGAAATGCTGCTGTTCACACAGCAGGCCAGTAGACGGCGCTGTGATTCTGTCAACTAGTGACCCTGAACTACCACTACTACTTCTTTCCCTTTCGGCTGTTCCCCTCGGGGCTACGAGCCCCACCTTGTCCTCTACGGTGCAGAACAGGCGGACAGATGAGATTAGACAGGAATCTCCGTGGATTATAATGTTTGTAGATGACATCGTGATCTGTAGTGAGAGCAGGGAGCAGGTGGGACCATCTAGAGAGGTGGCGGTATGCTCTGGAAAGGAAAGGAATGAAGGTCAGCCCCAGCAAGACGGAATACATGAGTGTGAATGGGAGGGACCCAAGTGGAACCATGAGGCTACAGGAAGTGGAGATAAAGAAAGTGGAGGATTTTGAGTACTTTGTGTCAACAGTGCAGAAAAATGGAGAGGGCAGGCGAAGACAAGAGCTGGAGGCAGCAGAGATGAAGAGCACGTTAGATGTTGGGGAGATAAGGTGGACTTAAATGGTTTGGACGTGGACAGAGGAGGTATGGAGAAGCATGCTGAAGGTGGAGCTACAAGTCAGCAGGTCTGGAGGAAGACCAGAGGGGAGGTTTATGGATGGAGGGAAAGAGGTCAGGAGGAGAGAAGAGGATGCAGAGAAGGTTAGAAGGAGGCAGGAGAAAACGGAGGAAGATGATTGCCAGAGGTTTGGATGGAGGAAGATGATTGGCTGTGAGACAGATGGAGGTAGATGATTGGCTGTGGGGTCCCCTGACCCTCAACTACAAGGTGGGTGAGTCCAAAGAGAATGTAGACTAGGAGTCATACCCGTCGGGCACTGTCGTTATAGTCAACCAACCTTGCCCATTTTTAAAGATTCGCATTTTCTTCTCAGTCTACACTAAAACATTTCCAAGTCGCTCCACCCGAGATCCTGTTTCCGTATCTTCCCGTTTTCAGGCGCCGCAAACGCTGTTCTCGCATTGCTGGCTGGAATTCAACTGGAGTTCGAAATGCGGTCGCGTAAAAAAAGGGGCCCGGGATGCTTTTTGGAACCTCAACCACAAGGGTGGGGGGGGATACAACAACAAAAACAAAATATTTCTAGCGTGCTTTCTTTTCCTTTCTGCGGGGAGACAGATGGATTTCGGAGTGCGGGAATGCACCGTTCAGACAAAAGTCCTCTCCTCTAACGTACTGGGAGTGGTTCGTGTTCCAGTTGTGAACATTACATCGATCCCAGGCGCAAAGCGGCGCCATAAGGAAGCACTTTCACCCCTCCGCCCCCTCCCGAGCCCGGAGCGGAAACTGCAGGCCAGATGGTAGAATATTCGTCCGACTGGAATCGATAGCCGGCGGAAAACCAAAAAAAAGTTAGTTGTAAATAAATAGCGATGACAGGTTTAGCAAACGCGTATCGGCGTCACTTTCAGCCGTCCCAATCCGACCCGAGGCTAACTTGCGTCCTGTAATTACCCCCTCTGGAATATTAAGATTAATGAGGGACTATTTCTGGTCGGCGGAAATTATAGCGCAAAGAAAACGTTCTCGGTTAAATGCGAAAAAAAAAAAAAAAGGAGGCTGCACCTTCGGAGCTGACGGCTGCATCTTCTCTGTGCAATGAGGTTCCAAATCATCTTGACTCTGTTGAGAAGGTCCCTGCTCCGCGGGACTAGCTTTAGCCTTTAGCCTCAGCTTTAGCGTCTACATGTTTGGGTCCACGACGACTCCGCATCGCTTCCAGACGTTAGCTTGATGACTACAGCAGCTACAAGACATGGTGAAGACCTCTCCAAGGTGGCTTCAGGCACCTGGTCATTGCTGAGAAGGGAAGCGGCTAATTTCCCATCTACTCTTTGCAATGAGGTTCCAAATCATCTTGACTCTGTTGAGAAGGTGGCAAAACAGAGGGATACTTCCTGCTCCGCGGGACTAGCTTTAGCCTTTAGCCTCAGCTTTAGCGTCTACATGTTTGGGTCCACGACGACTCCGCATCGCTTCCAGACGTTAGCTTGATGACTACAGCAGCTACAAGACATGGTGAAGACCTCTCCAAGGTGGCTTCAGGCACCTGGTCATTGCTGAGAAGGGAAGCGGCTAATTTCCCATCACAGGTTAGCTTGTGAGCCGCTAGCCAAAAGGAAAAACTGGAAGGGGGAAACGCTCATTCTTTTGTTCTCTACATCGCTTATCCTGCACCCAGGGTCAGGGGTTGGTGTTCTCCCCGCTATCATTGGAGAGGCACCCTGGACTGGAGTCAACCAGTCACTATCTCATTCACAATTTTGGACAATTTAGGGTCTCCAATGAGCCTCCCGCATGATTTTGGACTGTGGGAGGAACCCAAACCGGGGAATACAAGGAGACTCCACAATGAAAAGGCCTCCTGTCGGAATCCAACGAGGACGGCTCTTGCGGTGAGTCGGGAACCATCCGGATTCTAGGGTCACCACGCAGTTCGTCGGTTCCCGGGCGGCAAGATCAGATTTGCCCGGATCGGCTCGGGCTCGCGGTGAGTCCCGGGTCTCTCTCCTGCTCCGTACTTACAGCTCATCACCCGCGGCTTCACTTCCCATCAGGACTCGACAAGAAAAAAAAAGCAGCATGTACCCAGAATTACCCCTTTCTGGAGTTGTGCCTTGAGGTGGAGGCTGGAAGGCGGTAAATTTGGAGAATGGGCCAAATCCGTCATTAGCAAGAATTGCTAATTTCTGTTTCGTTGTCGATTTCCATGCAAGGGCTATAAAAGCTACGTGATAAATGGAGCAAACTTGAAACCGCCTAATACGAGGATGGATTATTGCAAGAGGGGTTGACTAAAAACATACCGGAAAGAGTGAGAAAATGTGATTTTTGGGCACTTTTGAGACCCCTCTTTGCAAACATTACTGCGAGATAACAAAATGACATGTTTCGCTGAGTTCCTAATAAGAGTTCCTAATAAGGGGGACCAGAAATTGGTAGATGTTTCCTCCTCCGAGTGAATAAAACGGAAAATATAGTGATGGACCTTTCAATAGCGGGGATGCGAGTCCTGGCGGAGTGCAGAAAAATTGGGGATTTGATCAAAAACATTCGGATCCAGTTATTTCCTGAGGTGTGCGTCGGACACCGAGGTCCTGTTTACACGACAACGGCACTTCGGAAACACTGTCGTAAGCATGCTAGGCCACTAGCTGGCGCTGTGCTTTTGGAGGGTACACTTCCTGTCTTCCTGGTCGTAAATATCAACAAGCTCAATGGCGATCGATCGGGTGTTTGTGTTTGTCAATTCCTGAATCACCAGGGATAACGATTCGAATCTTTGTACTGAATCAGTAATCACGAGTCTGACGTTCCCATGAACCAAGGATCTTCTGAGTCCTCCCGAGGTTGCCAGGTACACTCCACGAGTCAGTGGACCCACTGGGAACTCCGTGGACTCAGATGATTCAGTTGAACCAGTTCGCAGACTGAAGTCGGCCGACTCAACGGAAACCATCGGGGACTCAGATGATTCGTTCACTGACTTCATTCTGGTTGGTAGATTGTTGCAACGAACAACCGATTTAACAGATTCTAATATATTTTTTGGGCATGCTAGGATGATGATGTGGTGTATACTAGCAATGCAGTATTGTAATCAAAACAATTCTCTATAACTGTTAGAGGCTACTTTAGGACTGTATCACAACAATGATTCAGGTGACTCAAGTGAATCGGATCGCTTTTGTGAGCGAATCCTTTAAATGAATCGAGTTGACCCTGAACTACAAGGTGGGTAAATTCCCTGTAAATGCCCATGGGAGTCATGCCAGTGGAAGTACTCTTGATTGTCTGCAGTTGTTATGGTGTACCCAACCATGTATGGCCACTGACTAAAACTCAGAACATGCCTGCTTTTAAAGCAGCATTTTCAAATCTTGCCACTCCGGAGCTCAAATTGGTTCAAAAGTTCAAATTTTTGCCCCGTAAAAGTTGTCGTGTAAACGAGGCCTGAAGGGATCCGGATGTTTCCAGCACACTCTGGGCTCGGGATGCTGCCTTTCAGAGTGTCGCCCTGACAGCTGATTGGACGACACATTTCTAGCAGTGACACACCTAAATGAGAAATGAAAAAGATAGACAGATAGATGGATAGACAGAGAGACAGACAGAGGAAGAGACAGATACTCACCATCCGTCCGTCGGCCTTTCTGTACTCGTTAGCTCGTCATGCAAGTCGACTTGAGGACAGACGTCCTTGCCTTTGCGACTGAACTCTCTGTCTGATGCACCTTCTGTGAACTTGCCAGAACTTTCCAGGATGGAAGCCGTCAATTTTCCCCGAGTTCAGAAAAAAGATCAGTTTACCGTTTACCTATCGTTACCTGACAAGCTAGCAAGTTGATACCAAAGTGGCCGCAAAGGTACAGGGCAAGAAACGCGAGGACGGTATGTTTACCTATCGTTACCTGACAAGCTAGCAAGTTGATACCAAAGTGGCCGCAAAGGTACAGGGCAAGAAACGCGAGGACGGTATGTTTACCTATCGTTACCTGACAAGCTAGCAAGTTGATACAAAGTAGCCGCAAAGGTACAGGGCAAGAAACGCGAGGACGGTATGTTTACCTATCGTTACCTGACAAGCTAGCAAGTTGATACCAAAGTGGCCGCAAAGGTACAGGGCAAGAAACGCGAGGACGGTATGCTGCATTTAAATGTACGATGAGTCTTTTCAGAAATGAAATACAAGACTCTTTCTGGTCCAATCCAATGCCGGTTTGTAAAAACAAGCGCCAAATAGGGGCGTGGAAAAGTCAGAGCTCTTTAGAGCAGGAAGTGTACCGAAGGCCAAAGTGACCTTTGCTGAAAAAGGACATACAAGCAAATGTAAGGTAATTGTTGAGTGCGTTTTCTGCAGCGTTTCTTGTTGCCGGTGTTTTCAACCCCGGGGGGGAAAAGGTCACTTGTCACAGCTGAGGATGAGGGAGTGGGGGTTGGGGTTGTCATGGTGATTGGAAGTGGGGGGCGGCTTCCTCGCGGTGCACTAGGTCAGCGTGGAAGCTGAATAAAACCCTTCAAACAGGCGTGGCGAAAAACGCCCTCATGGTTATGCGGCCCCGTAATCCGGCTGAGTCGCGCCCTGCGGCGGCGTGACCCGCTGTCAGCATCGATGTGGTCATGTTGGTTGTCGCTAGCAACCAGGTCATGGCACCAGCCATCTAGCTAAGCTAGCAAGCGATCTGGGTGGCTCTTGAATGCCTGATAAGGTCGAACCAAATCCCGCGACCTGGTTTCCAAACGCGGGTGGACAATTGTTCCTGTTCGATGCTGGAGGTCAAACTCACTAAATACACATTTCTAGCATTTAAGCTAGTAGTTGTGCAGTGCTAATCGGGTTTGCCCCGTTCTTGAATTTAGCCATTCTTTTATTTTGTGCCATTTAATAAGCAAATGCGAGCATTTAAAAGTAAATATATCGAGTCAACAGAAGAGCCTTGTTTTTTTTTTATAGTCAACCGGGAAGGTATCACTCTGAGACTTGACATTTAGCGATGCCAGCTACCTGCGAGAGGACGTGTTAGCTTAGCACCAAAGCAAATGCTAAAGAACCTGGTAGGGAAAATGACCGATGGCGTCGAGTCTAAGCGTCAGAGGAGCTACTTCTAGGTTCCTGTTTCTAAGCTAGCAAGTTTGTTATTACGTCTACAAAATGATGTTGTAAGACACTTGAACGGGGCGAAGTTACCTGCGGATCTGCACCGTCGCCTCCATGCCCGCCCTGGAAAGTTCTGCCAATGTGTGTGTGTGTTTGAAAATAATCATCTCTCCTTACACTGAGTCAGGATGGCCACTAGGGCACTCTTGAAGGCCTCCTTGGCTCGCTCCATCTCCTCCTCGTGCTGGGCTTTCTCGCTCATCAGACGGCGCACATGGCTGTTCGCCGACTGGATCATGGAGTAGAAGTGGTTGGCGGTGCGGCGGTTGACCTCGCCCCGGTCGATCCAGGTGAAGAGCACCGTGGTGGCCTCGCTGAATTTGTGGTCGTCTGTGAAGAAAGAGTCGGGGTCTGAGTCGTCTACGGGAGCAGCTTCTCTCGTTCGGACTCATTTATGCTGATGTTACGGACCAAGACATGTATGCTTATGCCACTCTCCTACTTCCCCATGCCTGTTTTACCTCCCCCATGGCTGTTAAGTAATACATCAACAAGCTAGCAGTGCAGAGATCAGGGTGAACTCCAGAGTTCCATTTTAGACACTAACAAACATGAAGGCGGTGGAGGAGCTGTGGATGATGTGCACTTCTAAAAAAGAGGCCATTTGGTTGACGGCAACTGTTCTTGGAGAGTTCTTCTGCACTTGAGCATACCGTGTAACCAGGGACGTGCAGTCGGTAGAGGCAGGGGAGGCCGGGCCTCACCTGTCATCACGGAAAGAAAAAAATGTAAAATGAAAAAATAAATTAAGTGGTTATATTTATTCAGTGATTTGTACTTTAAAGTTATTTTCCACGTAGCTTCACCATTTTTAGTTATTTTTTTTTTAAATCACTAAAAAAAAAATTCAGATTTAGCATTCAAATACGAAGAAGAGACGTGCAACCAGCTGAGCCCACTACGGATTGCGCAACGATTCTGCTAACTGTGCTAGCATGCTATGCTATTGCTGTCTCTGTGGATGTCTCCATTAAAAAAAACACTTTTAATATAGAAACTAAATTTCCATAGTTTCGCTGACGTGTCTAATGTTTTTCGTCAACAAGTGTAACGTGTTTCTCGTAATCATAAAACGACTGCGAAGAGACACGAGGTGAGGCAGGCAGTGACGGTGCCTCATGTTAAGGGGCGCCGCTGATTCCCGGGATCCTTCTTACTACTCGGCTACAGAATAATAGAACTAGCAATAGCAAGCTACAGTAAACAGTTAGCAAGTCAAGTGCAGCCATCCGGCTATTATTTTGTTGATCTCATGGATCTGTATAGCTCACAAACGATGAGGGATGAATGTAAATCTCCTGGGCAGCTTCTCAACTTTTTGGCCCAGAAGGGTCTCATTCAAACTGTTCCTGAGGCGACAAAGTTGCTCCGGCCGGCGGTCAAAGTGGTCACCGTTCCGGCTACGACGGCATCGGCTCGTTCTCGACACCGAAAAGACTCAAAATGTTCAGTCGGAACAGGAATGATGGAGGACGACTGTCTTCACTGGCAGCGATTTCCATTGAGACTTTTAAAAGTGAAGAAAGAAACGTAAGACTTCTACAAGCAACTTACCGATGCTTCAGAAGGTGCAGCGCATGGATTTAATTTATACGTAAAGGTAAGAGATAATAAGGTTTTTTTTTTTACATGCGCTTTTTTCTATGCTACAGTTCATATATGTAAAGAATGCTAATATGATATTTTAAACAAAACACGTCAACTGCTTCCAATAAAATGGTGAACAAGTCACTCTGTACAACTTTCAGTGGTACTACTGCGTTCTGCTTTGCACCCTTGAGCTTCCAGAAAACACAGATGCAGGAAGTGAACGCAGAGGACGGACATAAGGCTCTAACATCTTAGTACTTCCCAAGGGTCCTCGGCTACTCTGCACTATGCTATTAACATGTGACGGTTCTGTTACTGCCTGGGAAACATCTGGCAAACTCCAATGACCTTTCACATGACCTCAAGAGCACCATTTTAAACCGCCGTGTGATTCTGCCTGGAAGTCAAAGCGAAGTTGATTGGAAAATGGCGAGACCAAATGGACGGTACCGCAAACCAGAAAATGTAGACATGTACCTCTGAAAACCGATTTGTCTTCCAACCGCATACCTGAAAGGGTTCAATGTCGAGGGTTGAACCTCCTGAGATCTAAGAGTCACCTGGAGCCTGCAGGAGGGCAGCTTTGGGCCTCTCCAGATGTGTTGGATAATTGCCGCCATTGTTCATTGGCGGTCGGCATTTGAGGGATCGCTTGTGCCGGTACCCTGCCGTGCCCTGATGAAAGTCAGGACAACCGGAAAACATTCTGCTGCCATCGTGGTTTGACTTTTAATTCTTGGACAATTTGTTGCTTTTCCGGAAGGCTAACTTGAGCATACTTAGCTTCGTGTTTGGAGTCAAAATGGATACATGGATTGTACTCTTTGACAACCGGCACTGCCTTAAAACAGAAAAGACAAACCGTTTTTTTCTCCTTGAAGCACAAACATGTATTCGCCTTCCCATCTTTTCTTGAAATCGCCTTCTATCTGCATCAACTTTTCACTTCCAGGACATTTAGGGATCATTTGTATTTCTCAGTTCCGCTTCTTGAAAAAGGCACTGATATGGATACACTGCGACCTAAAGGCGGGAGGCCGTCACTTTGCGGGTAGCAGGCATGATTTGTGGAAAATGTAGTTAATGGTCAATGCACCGCTTTTTTAGACCTAGCAGACCTTTTAAGACGTTCTCGCGGGCCACATAAAATGACACGGTGGGCAACATTTGGCCCGTGGGCCTTGAGTTTGACACATGTGCTTCAGATGCTTTAAAAGCCAATGGGCCATCAAATATTCAAGACAAGGATGCGGGATTGAACTGGTAGCCGGTGACGACGGTTCCACGAGCAGACGTCAACATTTCCAGTCACACCAGACCATCGGGGATACCAGAAGCACTGCGGTACACATGCCAGGCCAGTAGTTGGCGCTGTGATTTGGGGATGGACTTTGGTGGAGACACTTTCTGTCAAGGCGGAATAAAAACGGTGGAACCAAAGTGATCACAAAGTGAACTAAAGTAAACCTCATCAATGGCGATCGATCATGTATTTGTACCAATGATGAGGTGGAGTTAGTGTTTGGAGTGACCCTGAACCACTTACATGGAGGGTCAACTCCAAAAGGATGTAGACTAGATGCCTTGCTAGTGGAAGTACTCCGGAGTACTCCGAAGTCAGCGATTGTTGTGATGGTCGACTAAAAACACGCATGGTCATTGACTGCGACCTTAGTGAGCCTGTTTGTTTTTTCAAATTTTTTGTGTTTTCAAGTCTTCTCCAATTTCCCCTGGAGTACTCTGAAGTACTCTGGATCACTCCGGAGTCAGCCATTGTTGTTGTGGTCGACCCAACTGCGCTTGGACATTGACTGCGGCCTTAGTGAGCATGCCTCTTTTCAAAGTCTCGTGTTTTCAAGTCTTCTCCATTTCCTTTCTGGAGTATTCCGGAGTATTCTAGAGTACTCCGAAGTACTCTGGAGTCGGCCTTTGTTGTGATGGTCGACCCAACCGTGCTTGCATATTGACTTGACCCTTAGGGAGCGTGCCTGTTTTAAAAGTCTTAGGTTCCATTGTGTTCCCTCTTGAGTAAGAGTGGAGCTCCGTCTAGAATAGAGTACCTCAGATACATCTGGAGTACTGGAGTACTCTGAAGTACCCTGGAGTACTCTTGAGTAGGCCATTGTTGTGATGGTCGACCCAACTGCGCATGGACTGCACTCTTAGCAAGCATGCCTGTTTTCAAAGTCTTGCGTTTTCAAATCTTCTCCATTTCCCGTATAGTTCCGTCGGCTGGGACACAACTGGAGTTTCCATCCGAAAACGTTGCGGCGTGAACCAGGCCTGAAGTGATAAAACATGGGTTCAAACTCCTCTTCTGCCGGAGGAAGGCTCCCGTTACTTGTCGGACCACATCTTTATTTGTAAACTTCCAAATTGAACCCAGTTGCCTACAAAAAGAACCCGCATCATCGAGTCTTCGCGGTGATGCTGAATCGTTTTGATGATCCTGGAAGACGCTGATGAAACCAATATGAGGCCGTCAGGCAGATTCAACAAAACAAACAAAGCAAAAAACAGAAACCCACCGCAGATGTTTCAGTGGCGTTCCTGCTCCATGTCACAGTAATTCACTGTGATCATCAAAAGCTGCTTCACTGCTGCAACTTCTCAGGACTGTCCGGCTTGAATCTGGTTTCAGGAACAAGTCTCCTCCCCCAGGGGAAGGTTTTAGCTTTGCATTCCCACAGAGCAGTGAGGGAACACGATGGGGAGCCACTGGCATCTTAAGGTCCACACTCCAAAAGAAGGCAACCAAAGAAGAAGAAGAAGAGGTAGACAACATGGAAGTGGAAGTCTGAGGAGGTTCTCAGTCAACCAGGTCATTGTGAATTCTTGTCATGGCAACTGGACTTCAGTTTCTTCACCTCAAGACGCTTCAGGGGTCAGTTCCAATGACCTGTGGGGAGTTTGCGGATATAACTCCCAGGGTGGCTTGTTATGTAAACAGAAGAGTTGATCTGAAAAGGTAAAGCTAAACAAACGAGTGAAACCTGTTGGATCACATGGGCTCGTGGACGAACCTTTCACCAAGTACACAAACGTACTGGGATCGATACCGAGACGGATTTGCACGCACCAGGCCCGTCTACACCATCCAAACAACCAGGAAAGATCCACCACCAGAACAACCCCTTTACACCTAGCTTGCGCAGATCAACTCTTCCCTTTACACAAAAAGCCACCCGGCCAAAAACTCTGGCAGTTCTATTCGGGAACTCCCCAGAGGAAGAAGCCTCTTGGTTGAAGGCTGAAACGTCCTCAAGTGAAGATACTCAAGCGCAGTTGCCAAGAAAAAAGGATTTCTCAGAATCCAGGTGGAAGCTGGCAGTGTCCAAGTTCTGCACGGCGGGAGTAATAACCATGGACTGTCCCATGGGTTGAAGTGTCTTTATCTTCTCCCTGTACTCCGGACTCCTTGTGACCAAAATGCTGATGTTCCTCCTCTGACAACCCCTCTCTAGAAAGGCTTGAACCTCCCCGTTGGTCCATTTAGTCCCAAGAAAACATCTCACCAGTGACTGCAGTAGTTTTTGAAGGAAGTATCTGGAAATGGGTATGAGTTCCATCAATCAACAAGTACCTATGAGTTCCTATGGTACCGTCAGAAGAGCCTAACTCGGAGTAGGAGCTAAAATGGTTCCGAACAGTCCTGTAGCTCAAAAGTACCTGAACTGCAAAAAGTTCCCTCTGTGCCGAAGGGGCAACATCAGTTGGAAACACAAGACAAACAGATTTGAAGGCAAAATTGCCTTTAAGAAACCTTCAGGCATGAACTCAATTGTTCACCCCTGAACCGCAGAGAAAACCTTTCCAGATCTCCCACAGCACACCGCACCACTGTCTCACAGTGAGCATACATGTCCTGCCACTCCAGACTTCCTCATACAATACCAGAGCTCCTCTCTTGGCACCCTGTCATATGCTTTTTCTAAGTCTACAAAAACACAATGCAGCTCCCTCTCGCCTTCTCTGCACTTTTCTATTAGCATTCTCAAAGCAAATACTGCATCTGAAGTACTCTTTCTACCTATCCTCTGTATTTCTATTTCTTCTTTTTTTTTTTTTTTTTTTTGCTGTGAATTTTTGCTGTGAATTAGGAATCCCCAATAGGGATCAATAAAGTTTATCTTATCCTACATGTATTTTTAGCTTGCCTTGTATAAGATAAGATAAGATAAGAACAACTTTATTAATCCCGAAGGAAATTGTTGTGCCAGAGTTACAGAAAATATAACAGTGATAAATAATAAAAAGAAAAGGCAGAATTAGAAATAAAAATAAACTATAAAGTGTCTCAGTGAAACTATAAAGTGTCTTAGTAAACAAGTGACAAAACTATAAGTGTCTTAGTAACAAGTGAGGTAAGGAGTGCACAATAGTATGATAAAAGGAAAAATTGGAGTGTAGCTGTTATACTTTCAACCGCGTAAAAACGATCCCCGGTAGTGGACGGCAGATCCGGAATTTGAACCCCCCCCCCTCCTCCTCCTCCTCCTCCTCCATCGCCTTCCCATTTCATGCAAAATCGCTCGGAATAGCGACGGGAGGAAGTACAATACGGAAAGCCATTTCACGGGACCTTTAGCGTTCAGTCAGGCTAAACAAACAACAGAGCGGCGAGGATTAGCGTCCTCCGAGGGCGTTCACCGCGTCGCGTCACAGCCGCCGAGCACAAAAGGCCATATTGATTTTGAGTTTTTTTTTCCAACCAAAGCCGCCTTCCGTTGTCAGACGCATAAAAAGCGACGAGTCTCGGCGGGCCCTCCCGCCTTCCCCCCCCGCCCATTTCAATAATAATTGAAAGGTGCCGCCGAGACGCAGACGGCGGCAGAACAGAGTGAATTAGGGAGCGTTTAATGAGCTCAGCAGTCGCTGCAACACAACCGTAAGAAGACGCTCAAAACCTCCTCCGTCGGCAGATTACATTGACATTACGGCGAGCGCACAATGGAGCGCCGCTGAACCGGGACGGCGGCGAGGAGAAGGGAAAATGGATCCCCCCCCCCTCCTCCTCCCCCCCCCCTGAGAGGAGGAAGGGAAGAAGAAAGCGCGGTTAGCGGTAGCGGATGCTAAGTAGATTAACGGGAAAAGGCGATTGGTTGGCGCCGTTTGTACGAACGGCGTTTGGTTAAATTGGCGGGAGCGGTCGTGAATTGAACCGTCGGACGGTTGCCATGGCGACATCCCTTTAAAAAATCGGGTTGTGTCGTCCGCGGTGTTGGCGGTGCATGCGTTGCCCGGCAACGGGGAAAAGGAGGTTGGAACATCAGACTTGTAAATAGTGTTCATGTACAAGGGAGGGGTTTCATCGTCGCTACCGAGGGGGCGGAGCCTATTCTGGATGCGATTGGACGAGAGGCGGATCAACCAATCGCCGTCTGCTTCACATTTTTGGGCCAAATATGGACATCTGGATAGCGTTAGCGGCCTCCCGGTTGTGTGCTAACGGCGCCATCGGAGACTTAAATGGCGTTAAAACAGCCGCCAATCAAACAGCCCCCGCCAGCTCCTGTCGATCAAACTCAGCTGCGTTCGACCATCAATAAACATAAACCAGCTTCCGCAGCTGCTGTCAATCAAACATGGACACGCCCCTCCCTGCCAGACCAATCAAACGCAGGCACGCCCATCCGGGACCTGTCAATCAAACGCGGCGGTGGACCAGACAATTTGGCGTCTAATCAAACCATTCCCGATGACATCAATCAAATGTAGATACGCCCCTCCTGCTGACATCAAACACAGACACGCCCCTTGAACTGACATCAATCAAACCGAGGCACGCCCCCTCTTACTAAGATCAGACACAAAGACAGGACTCTGAAACAGAGATCAATCAAACTCAGACACGCCTTTCAAAGTGACATCAATCACACAGACGCCCCTCTTCCGCAAACATTAATCACAAAGATGCAACTGTAAAACAGGGATCAATCAAACAGACACAACGCTCCCTCTAACATCAGACAATGAAAAGCCCCTCCCACTAAGATCAAACACAGACACAGCAGTCAAACTGATATCAATCAAAAAGACACGCCCTTCAAATGGACATCAATCACACAGTCACACCTTTCAACCAGATATCAATCAAAAAGACACATCTTTCATCTGGACATTAATCGAATATTCACGCCTTTCAAACAAACAGTCGCACAGACACGCCTTTAAACCGGACATCAATCACACAGACACACCTTTCATACGGACATCAATCAAACAGACACGCCTTTCAAACAGACATCAATTACACAGACACACCTTTCATCCCGACATCAATCAAAGAGACACACCTTTTGAATGGACATCAATCAAAGAGACACACCTTTCAAACACATATCAATCGAAAAGTCACACCCTTCAAACAGACATAAATCAAAAAGCCACGCCTTTCATCAAGACATCAATCAGACAGACACACCTTTCATCCCGACATCAATCAAAAAGACACACCTCTCAAACACATATCAATCGAAAAGTCATACCCTTCAAACAGACATCAATCAAAAAGCCACGCCTTTCATCCAGACATCAATCAGACAGACACACCTTTCAAACAGATATAAATCAAAAACTCAAACCTTTCATCCAGACATCTATCACACAGTCACACCTTTCATGCAGACATCAATCAAAAAGCTACACCTTCATCCAGACATCAATCACACAGACACACCTTCATCCAGACATCAATCACACAGACACACCTTTCAACCGGACATCAATCAGACAGACAACTCTTTCATCCGGACATCGATCAAAAATTCATGCCTTTCAAACAGACATCAATCAAACAGACACGCCTTTCATCCAGACATCGATCAAAAAGACACGCCTTTTGAATGGACATCAATCAAAGAGACACACCTTTCAAACACATATCAATCGAAAAGTCACACCCTTCAAACAGACATCAATCAAAAAGCCACGCCTTTCATCCAGACATCAATCAGACAGACACACCTTTCATCCCGACATCAATCAAAAAGACACACCTTTTGAATGGACATCAATCAAAAAGACACACCTTTCAAACACATATCAATCGAAAAGTCATACCCTTCAAACAGACATCAATCAAAAAGCCACGCCTTTCATCCAGACATCAATCAGACAGACACACCTTTCAAACGGATATAAATCAAAAACTCAAACCTTTCATCCAGACATCAATCACACAGACACACCTTTCAACCAGATATCAATCAAAAAGTCACGCCTTTCATAGCGCAATCAAACGCCCCAGTGGATCCTCAGCGAAGGTCAATGGCTATCTTTCCAGAAGAAGCGTTTCACTTAGCGCTCCCCGCCGCCCTCCTCACCTCTCAGTCTGTCGGCCAACATGGTGGCCTCGTGCTCAGAAAAGTGCACGACGGGCGGCGGCGACGGCGGCCGCAGCCGGTCCTCCTGGATCTTGCGTCGGTGCCTTTCCTCGCGGGCCAGCAGACGCTGCTTGCACTCCCACTCGTAAAGGTCGTCTCTGGCCTGAGCGAAGTCCACGTGGATCCTCCCCGAGTCCTTCTTGTCCGTGCTGGAGCCGATACGCATTCGGTAGCCTGAGACACACACACACACACACACACACACACACGTTCACACACACTTCCGTTAATCACTGTCTGTTTTATTTCCCCTTAAATAATCTTATTCTTTATCTGTTTATCTGTTCTAAAATGAAAAAAATTAAGACTAAATTAAGACCTTAGGATCCCTTCTGTAATGTTCTATTATATAGATTAAATCTTTTTTTATTTTCATAAATATTATCTTACCTTATGTCGTGTTTGTGTACGTTTTCCCTGTTTATCTTAACTAAACCTTATCTTAACATTTCCTTATCCCGTCTTATTTTATCAAGATCTTATTTTAGCCAAACTTATGATAGCTGATCTTAGCTGATCTATAATATATATAATACATCTATAATATAATAGCTATATATTTTCCTATCTTAACATCTCATGTTACGTTGCTTTACGTTATGTTGTTAGATCATCTTAGAATATATTATCTTATCTTAATTTCCCTCATCTTATTTTAATTGATCTTATCTTTTATTATCCTAATTTATATTAGGATAAGTTATCTGATATTATATTATTTACTTTAAACTTAACTTATGATAGCTTATTTTAATTCACCTCCCTTTATCTTCTTTCATCTTATCTTCAATTATCTTATCTTAATTATTATTAACTTATCACAGTTTACATTGTATTATATTATTATATTATATTATCTTATCTCAATTCACCTTAACTTAAGATAGCTTATCTTATCTTAACTGTACTCTTATCTCAGGTTACGTGTTATGTTACATAATCTTATCCTACTTTATCATTCTTTCTTTAACGTCTGATAGCTTATCTTAATTTTATCTAATTTTATCTAATTTTGCGTTGCTTTAAAATGCTTACCATCGCAACAAACTTTTCCTTACATTATTCTATAAGATAAGATAAGATAAACTTTATTGATCCCCATTGGGGAAATTCCTTTGTTAAAACAGCGTTTAAAAAAAGGGGGAAATAAATATGAATATAAATAGAAATAGAAAGGCAGAAGACATGAGATAGCAAGACAAAAAATAAAAATAAAAATAAAAAATCCCAGATTAAATAGACAGTAGTTAAGTTAACAACAACAACAACAACATAAAAGATGACAATGGGAAACATCAAGTAACAGTGAGGGTGAAAAATACACACCTAGAACTAAACAACCATATAAATAAGACTGACAAAAATAAATAAAATAACTTAATTTCACGTATCATCTTGCTTCAATTCTTATCTTATCTTATCAAGGTTTACCTTAACTTATTTTATCTCATCTTTGTTAGCATCCCCTTTTACCTCATGTTATGTTGCTTTATGTGATATTATTCATCTTATTTATCTTAATTCACCTTACCTTAACTTATAATAGCTTATCTTAAGTTACCTTATCTAAACATTTCTTTAGCTCATCTTAATTTAGCGTAAAGTGATCTCGTAATTCACCTTATCTTATGCTAACCTTTCCTATTTAAGCTTCCTGGTTCGGGGATCAGATAATCCAGGATTTTTTAATCTGGGAAAGGACGGTGGAGCCTCTAACATCTCCGGTGAAGCCAAATCCTCGTCGGAGAAACTTCTGAGCGCAAACTGTTCGTGCCGTAGCATCACCCAGCGCTACTAAAATGCTACCAAAACCGCGGGCGCTCGCTAACCCGACAGGTAGATGGCCTTGTCCACCATGAACTCCTCGCTGAAGCGGATGTGGCAGAAGTTCTTCTTGCTCTTTCGGATGGCGATGATCTCGCCGCACTGGTCGAACACCTCCCTGATGATCTCCTCGGTGGCGTTCTCCGGCAGGCCGCCCACGAACACCGTCTTGCATCCCGGGGGGCGCTCTCGCGTCGACGGCGGCGGCAAATCTGGTGGGTGAGAACGCCAGTTAGCATACGAGCTAACCTGATGCACAAACGCAGTATAAAGACATACATAACTCGTGTAGCCACTATAAATGCCTTTATAGCGACACATAAAAAGCAACAATAACCTTATAAACTTGCAGTATTATTTGAAGCTAATGGAAGCTAATGCTGAAAGTCAAGCTAGCCCTGTCGTATCTAGAAAATGTCTTTAACAATATATTAGCAACTAAATACGTTTCTTCTCCTCCTGCAACCATTGTGGGTTGACAAAACCGATATTAAACAAACACGACACTATATCTGTTCGCTAGTACGCTAGTCCGCACTCTGACTATCCAATCAGAGGGCGTGAATACGCTGATGTTGCTGTAGCCTGCTAGAAGGCCTTGGATGTTGCTAACTCAAAATCTGATTGGTTGAAGCAACAGCGTCATTAACAGGTTATTGTTTTGCGTAAAGGGCTAGCAGAACTGATTGTGCAGGCCCCCCCCCGGGCAGATGTCTTTGACTTTGACCCTGCCTGGCAACAGATGATGGCTGAAGTATGATTGGTTGAAAATGCATGTCTGGAAGCGGCACAACCAGGAGAAAAGCTATAAAAGGAAGTGAACAGACCATTTGGAATTATTTAATAAGTATTCATGGACAAAATTTAATTATCTGTGATTCAGATATTCTTTTAGGCCAGCAGAGAAGGCCTTGCAGGCCCTGACGGCCCACCGCTGACCTGTCAATCACGGGTCATAGCAACCAGAGGAAGAACGGAGAAGGTTCTCGCTGCAGCGTTAGCATTTAGCATGACTTATCTTGAATTCCCCTCATTTCATTCATTCGTCGTCCACGCCGTTTTATGCTAAGCTGCACTTATCTCTAATGTGATTGGCTGAGGTCACATCCTGCTACCATTTCTATTCATCTGCTAAAAACAGTGGAAAAAAACTACAAAAATGGCGGCAACATTGCGGTACCCACGGGAGAATCCAGGCGTCGTGAAACTAAATAGCGACTTTATTTGATGTGAACTATATTTAATTTAAAGAAAACGTTGGACTATTTATTTGATCTTTCTTCTCGGAACGCTCAGGAAATATAAAAAGATTCCGCTCGGGTTTTATTTTTATGTCTGTTGATTGACAGCGTCGCATGTGAGTTCAGCTTGAGGCACATTATTAGAAACGCGGAATGTGTGTGTGTGAGTGTGTGTGTGCAATTCACACACTGTCATTGTAGTGCTTCGTTAATCTCCAGCGCGTATTCTAATTCCATCAATCACACAGCAGGTGTGAACAGGAACGACCGGTGCAGGAAAATATCTGCACTGTGATATAATATCGGCTGGATGTCTGAAATTCATTCATTCATTCATTCATTCATTCATTCATTCTGGACACAATTTATCCTGGAAACCCAGCCGTGATTGGACGAGAGGCGGGGGTTCATCCTGGACTGGTCGATAAGAGCATACAAGTATTCGCCCTCTCATTCATATGCCATATATGGGCGTACATTCACCCATTCATTCATATGCAGTATATGCAGAAATACATTCACTCACCCATTCATTTTGACATAAAACCATTCACTCTTTCATCCAAACATGTAACCATTCACGTCATAACGTCGTTCACTCCGTCATTCACCCTTCATGTGGTCGTATATTCACTCTTTCACAAAGCACATTTTAACATATGCCATATATGGGCGTACATTCACCCATTCACTTATATGCAATATATGCAGAAATACATTCACTCACTCATTCATTTTAACATAAAGCCATTCACTCTTTCATCCAAACATGTAACCATTCACATCATAAAGATGTTCACCCCTTCATATGGTCGTATAGTCACTCTTTACCAAGGCACATTTTACCATATGCCATATATGGGCGTACATTCACCCATTCATTCATTTATATGCAATATGTGCAGAAATAAATTCACTCATTCATTCACTCTTCATATGGTCATATATTCTCTCTCAGGAGGCACATTTTAACATTTGCCATATATGGGCGTGCATTCACCCATTCATTCATTTATATGCAATATATGCAGAAATACATTCACTCACCCATCATTTTAATATAAAACCATTCAGTCTTTCATCCAAACATGTAACCATTCACGTCATAAAGACATTCACTCATTCATTTACCCTTCATATGGTCGTATATTCACTCTTTCACAAGGCACATTTTAGCATATGCCATATATGGGCGTACATTCACCCATTCATTCATATGCCATATATGGGCGTACATTCACCCATTCATTCATATGCCATATATGGGCGTCCATTCACCCATTCATTCACACACCGTATAGAGACAAACAACCGTTCACCCTCTCATTCACATGTCAGTGGGACCTACGACGTTCATTCATTCATTCACCCTCTCGTTCACACATCTGAACCTCCAGCATGTGTTTGGACTGCGGGAGGAACCCGGAGAACCCAGGAGGAACCCCACTTGGAGACTCCACATGGAAAAACCCGCCTTGTTTACATTCATTTTGACGCTCTGTTAGCGTTAGCCACATTAGCTCCTGCCATGTTTTACACGGCCCGTCTCAGAATAAACGAGGGGAATAAATTCAGAAGACTTACTGGGGTTTTGAGGGAAGAGGGTGCAGCTCTTGCAGTGGATGATCTCCTTGATGACGGGCATGTCGGCGGGCAGCGGCGGCGGCGGCGGGACCAGGCTGATGCCCGCCATCATGGGGTTGATCGGCGCGATGAGGCCCAGCCCGGGGTCGAACCTCTGGATGCACAGAGAGTCTGCAGGGAACGGAGGAAGAGCACGTGGAGTCACTTCGGAAGCGGCTAATGCTAACTAGCTTAGCGAATTCATGAATTTTATAGCTGATGCCGGAATTGAACCATCAACCTGCGAATGCAGTCGGCTTGACGTGAACGTTAAAGTGACGGATAACAAGCGCCGCGTGAGTTTCTCCGTCGTAGAACCCGTTAGCTTCAAGCTAACGGGTTTTTGCGAAAGCTCTTCGGGACGCATTCCCTCGCTTTGATTGGCCGGATCTTGCTCTAACTCCGACCCCACTTTTGGGAAGAGCCCCTTGGGAGGTTAACGAACGCCGGGTGGCTAGAAAAGTTAGCAAAAAGCATGTCGGTCGGTTGATTCATGAAGTGATTAATTGATAAAGAACCTCCGTTTTTAGCATTAGCATTGGAGTTAACATCTCTTTCGCTCTCTTTTTTCCAGCGAGATGAAGCTGTTGAAACCCTTCTAAAATTTGTCAGGGCGAGAAAATGGCCGACCGAAATATCAAAACACAACGGAAGGAATCGCGGCGGGAGAGGAGGCGGAAGGAGACATCAATTATCCCGGCGAGGGCGAAGGGGAGGAGGAGGAAGTGGCGGTGTTGTTGTCACGGAGACAGAGGGAGATGAACGGCGAGATGAGATGGGGGAGGGAGGGGGGAGGCGAGGTCGGCGCCACGCCATTTTCACGCTGTGATAAGCAGAGGAAGCCAGAACGCCTTCATAAAAGATGCATGTTCCTGCTTTCTGGGGTCAAGAAGGTCCACCTCAGGCCGGCCGGCAAACCTTTGAAGACCTTCAGGGTCTCCTCACGTTGGATCGACTGCTCAACAAGCCGGCTGTCAGAGCATCCAACGCCAAACGCTGCGTTTAACACCTGCTGAAGTTCAGTCAAGATCTGCAACCCTTGCAACCCTTTCTCTGCTGTGATTGGACGAGAGGCCCGGGATCCCCTTGGAACCCTGAAGAACTTCTTGCAGACGCCAGGAGAACATGGAGACTCTGAGGCGCTAACTTCTGCGCTAGTGTACCTTCCCACCCTGGAACTTGTCGTAGTGGACCATGTGTCCACTCAGGTGTGGACGCACTTTGGGGGTTGGGGTTTCGGGTAACCATGGTGATGAAAAGTCCAACCGAAACGATTCAGTGGTGGTAAAAGACGAATGAGCATTTTTGCGAGAATCCTTGGACGTGGAATTTATGTTTCCGGTAACAGTAATAGGAGGAAAACGAACTGTGCATTCCGATTGAAAGTGCCAAAGATTCAAACGCCATCGAATCCAGGAAGTACAACACGGATAGGTCGATAACGAATCCCCCGGGTGGTGTTTTGGGTAACCAAGGTGATGAAAATTTTGTGGGTGAACAAAAAAAAAAAGAGATCCAGCAGAGCGAGCGAAACAGATACAGGAGGAAAACGAACTGTGCATTCCGATTGAAAGTGCCAAAGATTCAAACGCCATCGAATCCAGGAAGTACAATAGTGTACAAACTCAACCGACTCTGAGTCTATGGACAAGCTGCGAGCCGATTGGACGGACAGGTCGGTACAAATCCCCCGGGTGGTGTTTTGGGTAACCAAGGTGACGAAAATTCCCGGGTGAACAAAAAAAAAAAAATCCAGTTAAGCGAGCGTAACAGATACAGGAAGAAAACGAACCGTGCATTCCGATTGCAAGTGCCAAAGATTCAAACGCCATTGAATCCAGGAAGTAGCATCTCCTTACAACTCAACTTCAATTCGTTAAAAATTTCAAGACAGGGGCGGAGTCTGAGGACGGGCTGGGAGCCGATTGGACGGACAGGTCGGTAACGAATCCCCCGGTCGGTGTTTTGGGTAACCAAGGTGACAAAAATTCCCCAGTAAACAAAAAAAAAAAAAAGATCCAGGGGAGCGAGCGTAACAGAAACAGGAAGAAAACGAACCGCGCGTTCCGATTGAAAGTACCAAAGATTCAAACGGCATCGAATCCAGGAAGTACAATAGTGTACAAACTCAACCGAGGTCGGTAACGAATCCCTGGGGTGGTGTTTCTGGTAACCAAGGTGACGAAAATTCCCGGGTGAACAAAAAAAAAAAATCCAGTTAAGCGAGCGTAACAGATGCAGGAGGAAAACGAACAGTGCATTCCGATTGCAAGTGCCAAAGATTCAAACGCCTTTGAATCCAGGAAGTAGCATTTCCTTACAGCTCGACCTCAATTCGTTAAAAATGGTTTTTCGTTAAACAGGGGCGGAGTCTGAGGACGGGCTGCGAGATGATTGGACGGACAGGTTGACAACGAACCCCCTTGGGAATCATTTAGATGAACCCCGCTGGAACGCCCAATCGTTTTCAACTTCCCGCTTGGCTTCAGGTCGCTGTATTGGGAGGAAAAAATAAGAGAAGACAAAAGCAGCCTGTTAGGGATCTCTTATCGAGAGACGGCGGGGAAAGAAAACAGACTCGGAGAGCTCATCGTCCATAAATCTGAACGTTGAGCCCGGTTGCCGTCGGCGATTCCTCAGGTCCCGGGAAAACTCATTAGAGTGTTGTCTGCGATAACCCTGACAGGTAAATTACACTTGGCGGCGCCGGGCATTCATCATAATCACGCCGGGCCGGTTTTCCCCTGGAGCCAAAATGACTCAAGCTGGGATCGTTTCTCCGTTCTGTGCCGCCGGAAGAGGAGGGGAGGAAGGAGGGGGGAAGAGAAAAACCAGACCAGGGAGCAGGTTGGACATCGCAAGAAGAAGAGGAAGAACACATTTAAATAAAATTAACCCATTCCTCTAAACGAGCATCTCGCACCTTCACTGTTGAGGACGCCGATTGTCTGGACTACAAGTCCAGCACACCTGAGGAAAATTCATTCATTTATTATCTATACCGCTAGCCTGTACTCAGGGTTGCTCCCATCATGGGGCGAGAGAAAGGGTTCACCCTGGACACCGTCGATAACATGGCCAAATAAAAACATGCAACTGTTCACTCACTCATTTACATATTATACAGGCAAACAACTATTCACCCCTCATCCACCTGTCATATGGGCATACAACTATTCACCCTCTCTTTTACCTGTCACGTGGGCATACAACTATTGACCCTCTTATCCACCTGTCACATGGGTATGCAACTATTGACCCTCTTATCCACCTGTCAAATGAGCATACAACTATTGACCCTCTCATTTATTTATCATATGGGCATACAACTATTGCCCCGCTCATCCACGTGTCTCATGAGCATACAACTATTGACCCTCTCATTTATTTGTCATATGGGCATACAACTATTGCCCCGCTCATCCACATGTCTCATGAGCATACAACTACTGACCCTCTCATTTACCTGTCATATGGCCATACAACTATTCACCCCTCATCCACCTGTCATATGGGCATACAACTATTCACCCTCTCTTTTACCTGTCACATGGGTATGCAACTATTGACCCTCTTATCCACCTCTCAAATGAGCATACAACTATTGACCCTCTCATTTATTTGTCATATGGGCATACAACTATTGCCCCGCTCATCCACATGTCTCATGAGCATACAACTACTGACCCTCTCATTTACCTGTCATATGGCCATACAACTATTCACCCTCTTTTTTTACCTGTCACGTGGGCATACAACTGTTGACCCTCTCTTTTACCTGTCAAATGGGCATTCAACTAATGACCCTCTCATCCACCTGTCACATGGGCATACAAGTACTGACCCTCTCATTTACCTGTCATATGGCCGCACAACTATTTACCCTCTTTTTTTACCTGTCATATGGGTATACAACTATTCACCCTCTCATTTATTTGTCATATGGGCATACAACTATTGCCCCTCTCATCCAGCTCTCAAATGGGCATGAAACTATTGACCCTCTCTTTTACCTGTCAAATGGGCATACAACGATTCACCCTCTCATTCACACATGCTATAGAGACGCAACCATTTACCCTCTCATTGACAGATCATGTAGATATAGAACAATTCACCCTCTCAGTCACAAGTCAGGGCAATGTCAGGTCTCCAGCAGGGCCGGTTTGTTCCTACTACTGTTACAGCGGTTCTGACATCGTAGCTGCCTCTGACGTATCGTCCAATCAGTGTGCAGAGCCGCTCCGTGGGGGAACTGCCCCTTTTTTGGGGGCATTTTCAGTCAGGTTGAGTTCTCTCATAGACTCTCAAGTAAAATTCTTGTTTGTTTTTGAAAAAACAGGCACTTCCATGCATTCCCTATGGGTTTTAGAGGGCTAGCATACACGCACTTTCGTCATTAAACCCGTTTGAAGTGCTTTCGTCACACGGGAAGCCATCAAAACGTCTTCTCTCGACATATCTGAAGGTAAACGGACACTTCTTTCATGAATGATGATTTTTCTCTTGAACAATCAAGGACATACTTCCTTGTAGCTTTTGTAGCTAGAGCAGGCATGGGCAAACTATGGCCTGCAGACCACATATGGATGTTTTAATAGAACCCACCAAACCTGGAATTTTGTTGTAATTAAAGCTTTTAAAGCTGGTTTATTTCTACTTCTCCCTGAAATGTTTGTCCATGTGGATCACATCTGCTGATAAGATGGAACTTACGGAGAAAGCACTGAAAACCGTGACAACCAAGTCAAGTTATGCTGGGATTTAAAATTAGCGATTTTGCAATTAGCCATATCTAGAAGACGGTACATTCAAGCAGACATTCGGCATCACGAACACCAACAAAGCCCGTCAAAGATCAGGCCAAGTTCACCGACCAACACCTTCGATCCATCCTGAGACTCACCGACCGCAACAAAACTAACTCCAGCCCTTCTCGACTTTGTTATGAAATCAACTTGTTCACCGAGTCTTGCGTATCCGTTCATTGCTAAAAGGCCGAATCCTTTCATAAAATGGCTTTTACATGTACTTCTATAGTACTCTGTCATTTATATTAGTTGACACAAACACACCTTTCGTCTGTTCCTAGACCTCGGTCCAACTTTAAAACCCATCGTGGCCCTCGAAGCAAAAGGTTAGCCCACCCCCGGCTGTAATTTTGACATGACAAACGTAAATAGGGACAACTGTCTCGTCACCTGTTAACTTACCGTATCTTTCTAACTATAAGGCGCACCTAAAATCCGTTAACGCTATCGCTAGCAACAACAAACCAATCAGAAAACAGTACGCTTACCTCCTAAGCCGCGTACTGTCCTTCAACTCAACAGAATATTACCGAGTACCCCCAAAAATGGCACATGTTAAGAGACATGGACAGAAGACCCAACAGAGTTTGTTATGAGCCTTATAATGCAGTGCGCCTTATAGTCAGGAAAATACGGTACCTATTAAACGGGTCACCTTAATCATCGGTGAACCTCCAGTGAACCTCCTGCATTTGTTTGAGAGAACCTTGAGAGAACCCTGAGTAACCCCACTTGGAGTTCATGGAGACTCCACACAGTACGGACCTTGGCTAAAACCACCGCGCCATAAATATACTTTAAAAAAAGCTGATGTCATTTTTTTTTTAAGCGCGTGAAGCGCGTTGACAGGGGATCACCATTCCCGGGCTGTTACGAATCAGCGTCTCCAGAAATAGTTGAAAAATATAAATTAAATAATAAAAACGTGACAGTACACGGCTTTAAATTAAAAAGAAAAAAAAAAAAAACACGTTAGCCGGATTTAAGTGACGCCACGTGTTCCGATCAGATACGCCTTTAAGCTAGCAATTCATCCCTCTGTTCTTTTTATTTATTGTTTTTTTTTTTTTTTTTTTTTTTTCATTTTAAAGGCATGTCGTTCCGCCGCCGAAAAAAAAAGGCGGGGGTGAAAACAGAGGTGGGAGTCGAGCGCCGATCGCATCATCCGTCCCCGAGAAAACCATGTCATCGCTCTGATATTCAGAATATTCGCCGGGTGGAATTAAGACCGCCGTGTTGTTTTTCTCCCTCTCTCTCCGCAGAGTCAAATCCATGCATTCAATTATTCCAGGGCTTAACACACACACACACACACACACACACACACACACACACACACGATGCAGCAAACGGCAGACCTGCAGGGCCGGCGGAGGAAAGACGCTCAGGCAAATCCCCCTGTTTCTGCACTGGACAATTTCACAAATAGATTTGAAGGTGAAACCAAGCCCGGGGAAACACGCAGGGCTTAGTGTTAGGTTGTGTTTAGGTGTGTGTGTGTGTGTGTGTGTGTGATTGACGAGTGAGTCAGACGACACGCTGGTGTCGGGTGGAGGTTAATGGCTCCAACCGACACACACCCTGCTCCAGAGTCCCGGGTACGATACTTGTATGCTTGCTGTCTCCTAGTGCAGTGCTCCTAGTGTCTCCTAGCCGTCGATCGCAAAGGTACCATATTTTCCGCACTATAAGGCGCATCGGATTATAAGGCGCACCGTCAATGAATGGCCTGTTTTAAAACTTTTTCCGTATATAAGGCGCACTGCATTATAAGGCGCACATAATAGAAGCTACTGTAGTGGCTGGGGTTGCGTCATGCATCCACTAAATGGAGTTGCGCTAAAGGGAATATCAACAAAACAGTCCGATAAGTCAGTCAAACTTTATCAATAGAACACAAACCAACGTTCTGACAACTCTGCTCACTCCCAAAATAAGTTTGTGCATTCATAAAACGGTACCGTACGTCCCGGTAGCTCTTACCGGTATTTGCGCCGCTTTTGTTTAAAACAATGTATTTCCAACTCTATTTGTCAAGGTTCAAAATGTTTCATAAGGACCCCCTCTAAAGTCATTGATGTTCATGTCGCTAGCTAGCTAGCGCTGTTGCCTTCATTTGCATAGTGACTGTAGAGACACTTCTACTTGCTGCTGGTCATCTTGTCGCTTCCTCCACTTCCGTACCATTGATTTGTTAATGTTGAATTCTCTGGCTGCTTCTCTATTTCCCTGTCTGACTGGAATTCCCCTTTACCATTTTCACCGCTGCTACTTCGGCGACGCCCGGTGACTCCGGTGGCCACAATTAACCAATATTGATCCATATATATGGCACGTCAGGTTATAAGGCGCGCTGTCGGTTTTTGAGATAATTAAAGGCTTTTAGGTGCGCCTTATAATGCGGAAAATACGGTAATACTGGTAGATTTGCATGACATTAAAAAAAAAAAATCAGCCTATCATCCATCAAAACAACGGCGCGAAATGCAGCAAAACTAACAAGCTAGTCAGCAAGTTACCTCCAATTTTTAGCCTTGTTTTTTTTTTCCCTTAAACTTCAGAAAGGGTATAAAGTACGAAGACAAAAACGTATCACTTTCATACGGAATGGGAGGAGGACTTTATTTATTTTGTGTTATGCAAAATTGGCTCATGTGGTTATGCAAGGTACATTAGCATACATTGCACAAAAAAAGTTTTACATTTTTGTTGTGGGTAGACCACGTGTTGACAAATACAAACATTCATTAATTCACAAGTCACAAAAAAAAATGCAATAATTCACTTTCAACCCATATTTGCATGAAACAATTCACCCTCTCATCCAAACATCCTAAAAAGACATACATTCACTCAGTCATTCACAAATCACCCTCTCATTCACACGTCATAAAGGGACATAAATATTCACTCATTCATTCAAAGGAAATTTAAAAATACAATAATTCAATGTCATTTTCACGCTATATTGACAAAAAAAAACATTTGTCCTGTCATTCATACGTCATAAAAGTACTGCTTTTTAATGCCAATTTCAACAAATTGAATGCCTACGGAAGATACGTTTATTTATAAAAATGGCAATCTGGGATAGATTTGTGTGATTATCACTGCATATTTATTTTCATTTTTTTTATTTTTTTATTGTTATTTCTTATTCATCAAATAAAAAGAAAAAAAATTATTTATTTTGGTTTCCTTTTTGGTCCAGCTTTTGTCAATCATCACAGATCACCACAATTCCTATTAAAAATTATTTATCTAGTCTGATCAAAATAAATTGCAAATAACCATTTTTATCCCATCACATTGATTGAAATCTTTTGCGCCTCCAGACATTTAATTTTTATTTTAAATCCTATCAAAGTATTTTGTTTTTGCAAAATCTTTTTCATGACGTTTAATAATTTTTAATGACCTGCAGAAACCCTGTTACATTCATTCATTTATTTAATTATTCTGTCCAGCTTCCATTAGAATGCTTTATAGCCTTTTTTAAATTTTTATTATTATTTTTATTACACATGTTGTCATTTCATTCTCACCTGACTGATCCAATTTCCCCCCTTTTTTTCCCCTATAATTCTCTTATCTGTTCATTTCCATGCAAAGCATCTTTCTGGGTTCACCACCCATGATGATTATTTAAAAAAATACAAAAAATAAGCACAAAGATTGGCACGTCAAATTTTGATTTTTCTCACTCGTCTTCATATCATGAAATGCTTTCGTTTTTCAGAAAAAAATTGCTGGAATCGTGCTGAGTATCTTGAAAAATTCGTACATAAAGTGATTCTTATCTTAAGTGGCCACTATACAACTATTCACCTACTCATTCACTTGTCAACTATTCACCAACTCATTCATAAGTGGAGACAAACAACTATTCACTATCTCACTCCACTTGTCAACTGAGCATACAACTATTCACCCTCTCATTCATAAGTAGATACATACAACTATTCACCCTCTAATTCACTTGTCATGTGGGCATCCAACTATTCACCCTCTCATTCATAAGTAGATAGATACAACAATTAACTTTTTCACTCCACTTGTCATATGGGCATACAACTATTCACCTTCTAATTCACTTGTCATGTGGGCATACAAGTATTCACCCTCTTATTCATAAGTAGATGCATACAACTATTCACTTTCTAATTCACTTGTCAAATGGGCATACAACTATTCACCCTCTTATTTATAAGTAGGTACATAAAACAATTCACCTTCTAATTCACATGTCAAATGGGCATACAACTATTCACCTTCTAATTCTATTGTCAAATGGGCATACAACTATTCACCCTCTTATTTATAAGTAGGTACATAAAACAATTCACCTTCTAATTCACATGTCAAATGGGCATACAACTATTCACCTTCTAATTCTATTGTCAAATGGGCATACAACTATTCACCCTCTTATTTATAAGTAGGTACATAAAACAATTCACCTTCTAATTCACTTGTCAAATGGGCATACAACTATTCACCCTCTCACTCACAAGTAGATACATAGAACTATTCACCCGCTCATTCACTTGTCCTATGGGCATCCAACTATTCACCTTCTAATTCACTTGTCAAATGGGCATACAACTATTCACCCTCTTATTTATAAGTAGATACATAGAACTATTCACCCGCTCATTCACTTGTCCTATGGGCATCCAACTATTCACCTTCTAATTCACTTGTCATGTGGGCATAGAACTATTCATCCACTCATTCACAAGTAGATACATCCAACTATTAACCTTCTAATTCACTTTTCATATGGACAGAGAACCATTCACTCACAAGGCACATAAAGACATGCAACATTCACTCTCTTATTCATTCCATAGAGACATACAACTCTTGCCCCTCTCATTCCCGCCATGTAAGGACAACCGAGCATTCACTCAGTCGAATGAAGTAGCGGATGCATGCAATGTCCTCCCTGCGAGGACTCTGGGCAACCAGAGGTTAACGAGGGGAGTCGGGACAGGCGGCGTTGTCGAACCTTCATGTCAGCGCTGATCAGAAACAGCTGAGCGACGCCTCCCCCAACACACACCCACACGGATTCCATTCATGAAGGCGTCTCGTTTATTGGACCTTCTCTGCATATTTGCGTCCTCATTGATTCCATAGCACTTGAGGATTGTTCGGCTTCATTTTTTTTTTTTTTTTCTTCAACTTTTAATTTGGTGGTAAAGAGCATAAAGAGTCGCAGCTGTGGCTGAAGGACAGGCGGAGAATGACAAGCTGTGCCAGCCCAGCTGGCTTTTTATTGTCTTATTTGTCTTTAATTATCCTAATCAGTTATTCTCGTACGTACAGATCCTCTGCTGCAACCCCACCCCAAAAAACGGGATCCAGATGGAACCACCTGGGGCGTGCAAGTCGAGCGTTCAGCCAATAAGGGAACTTTGAAACCGATGATGACATAGGGCGATCTGTATTTGTGAACTGAAAGAAGGAATTCCAATTCCCGTTAGGTATGTTCCAAAGTACTCAAGAGTATCACAAGATGTTTTACTGTATTTTTCGCACTATAAGACTCCCTTAAAACCCTTACATTTTCTCAAAAATCTGCCTGATGTATGAATTCTTGTTGTGCTTACTGACCTCCAACCGATTTTATGTGGTACAAGCATTTTAAAGGTCTGTCAAAATGTTTTAGCGCGACTTTGGTAAGCGACCAAGCCGCTTCTTGGTTGAATATGGGTTGCAACGTCAGACAACATTACATAACTGATTATGTAGTGCTGGAATACGTTGTTCCAGCCTGACTTCAGGTGTCCACTATCGCTGTAGACGATAGACCAATCAGAGGTAAACGGTAAATAGTCCTCTTCCCATCCCCAATTTTTGTAATAGAGGTACGTACTGTGCTTCAACATATGGTTACTGAGGATCCCCAAAAACGGCACCTGTTAAGAGACACCCTTACGAAGCTTCAAACTCAAGACTATCAGCCATGCAAGTAGATGATGGGAGTAGAGGAAGCAAGCTTTGTAAAACGTATGTTTTATTATGCGCCTTATAACCCGGTGAGCCTCATGCTCTGCAAACTACGGTATGTCTCTTATTAAAGATTTCTCAACTGACTCTGGATCAAAAAGCAACAATGAACCCAGCTGTTTTGGACTTCCCTGGTGGAAGCCATTTGCTCCCAGGAGGTTCGGGAAAAGGAATGGATGTTGTCATTGGGCCACAGCCTGGGCAAACTGGAGTTCAGAGGGAACCCCAGGATGCCATGACCTCCAAGATGAACCTGATGGTTGCTCAAGTTCAGTATTTTCTGTTTGTTCCTAGGAGTCAACTGAGTCCCATTGCGTTTGGCCACGCAAACCGCTGACTCCTCAAAGACCATTCTTCTACTGCATGGATCTGCACCTTCCTGAGACCATGGCACAAGCAGCAAGAGCCACCCCTCACTGTTCCCTCCACAGGGAACCCTCCTCACATGAGGGAGGTACCTGCACTTGACACTGGAGGGGATAGTTTTCAATGTGCTGGTGCTCTTCTTTGGGGTGTCAGGAGCCGTCCCTCAAGGGGAAGGTACCTTCTTGGATCCTCGTTGGTCTGGGGATTAAATTTTTATGTTTGGTCACGTTTTTTTTTTGCAACTTTCATTCTGGCACTTGCTCCAAGTTGTATGTTTGGGTTCCGATCCTCTCCAAGTACATTAAACAGGCAAAATTGAACCCAGTTGACTTGGACCTCCTTGTATTTGCCTTTTGCTCCCAAGATATTGCCCTTTGCCGCTACACAGGCAAACTGGAGTTGCTTCGGAGGCAAAACCCAGGAAGCCATGACCTCCCAGATGAACCTTCTGGGAGCCCAAGCTCAAAAAGTCCTGCAGGATTCCAGTGCTTTTGTTTGGGCCATCAGGAGGCGTCCCAAAAGGGGAGGGGGGCTTCATGAACATTCTTTGGTCTGGGGATTTAGATTTTTTTACATTCGGTCACGGTTTTTCTTTGCACCTTTCATTAAAGATCTGGAGCTGTCACTTGCTCCGATTTGTATGTTTGGGGTCCGATCCTCATCAAATACATTAAACAACCAAAAATGACCCTAGCTGACTTGGACCTCCTTGTGTTTGCCTTTTGCTCCCTAGATATTGTCCTTGAACTTCTGCAGGGGCAAACTGGAGTTGCTTTGGAGGCAAAACCCAGGAAGCCACAAACTCCCAGATGAACCTTCTGGAGGCCCAAGTTCAAAAAGTCTTGCAGGACTCCAGTGCTTTTACGTGGGGCATCAGGAGGCGTCCCTAAAGAGGAGGGTACCTTCGTCAAGACTCTTTGGTTTGGGTCACTGTTTGTCTTTGCACCTTTCATTAAAGAGCGTTCAGGCGGCATTTGCCCTGAGTTGTATGTTTAAGCGCGAATCCTTTTTGGGGGTATAAATGTTCACATTTCCACGATTATGACCTTTTGACAAATCAAATAACAGAACCTCATTGGATCGACCAGAAATGTCTGCACGCTTTTTGCTACTCAAACCGAAACAAAGAGTCGCTAACAAATCAGTAAAATCCGACAAAACATCCACATCAGAAGACACGGGAGGGATATATCAAGCATTTTGCGGTAACCAGACCTTTCAAAATCAATAAATTCTCTTCAAGCCAATCAGATGCTTTAGATTGAAATCATTGTTGAAAGAGTTCAGTTCCGGTCGAGCTCCACGTCCGGAGGACGGAAATACCTGAGACCAGCTGCTGGCCGCCGATGCCCAAAGGCACGATTCCCAGGTTGTTCATGGCCGTGGCCCAGGGTCCATGGTCGGCGACGGGGATGCTCAGCTGGTTCTGCTCGGCTCCCACGCCGGCTGCGCCATCGGCTGCTGCACCACAGCAAGAGAGACATGTATGACCTTTCCAGGAAAGTTATTCATGGCTGCGGTATTGCTGGAACGGGTGGGATTTAAAGTGTCTTACTGCCGGCCATGGCAGGTGGTGTGCTGCCTCCCGGCTCCGCAGTCTCATCAGATCCGTCCACCGGGTGATTAAACCATGCAGGGATTGGACGACGGGCGGTCGAACGGACATCCAGTCAGAGCCTGCGGGGAGGAGGGGGGCGGCAGAGTTGAGACAGTGGCAATCGGTGAATCACAGAGATGAGCAGACACCAGATTCCCTACAGCGAAGCCGCGAGTCGGCCGGAGTCCCAACCGAATTCCTTTCCGGCTGAGCTTTCTTATCGCACTTGTCCGCCCGATGAGCGTCTCGCGCCAAGCATACCCTGGTAAATTGTGCGGCTTCGGGAACGCGATGCGTTCGGGGACTACAAGCGGTTGCCTTTGGGCTTTTTTCTTACATGATCATGAAAATTTGATGCCTTCCAGTTTAAAAGCTGCGATCTAATGGGTGATTATAATTTCCCCCACGGGGAGGGGAGGAGGGGTAGTTTCCATTCACATGAGGGTCCTCCAGGTTTGGTCCCGCCAGAAGGCGATTTTTGGAACAACAACAGTCATTTACGGGAGTGGTCCCCAACCTTTTTTGTACCGGGACCGGCATGAAACCGTATGTCATCTGAGTACAACGATTATGTGTTATATTAGGCAGTTACAATAGTGTCTCACTATTATAAATAAAAAAATCATAATTAAAAATAACGTTTTTAGGGTTTCATAGCTTCGTTAGCTTGCTGTTCACCGCAAGTAATGCATAGCGGTTAGCATGGCTTGTGTATCATCTGTTGCGATGAACCAGTAAGTCCCAAAAAAAGCGCTAATTTTTTTTCCCAAAA